>NC_073303.1:148340319-148689069 GCF_027595985.1 Sorex araneus | reverse complement strand
ATTTATGATGGTCTGTCTTTGGGTTATTTATTTATATTTGGTTCTATAAGCACTTTTCCAGTAATGAGTTTAAATATAAGCAAAATAAACCCATCTGGAAATTAAACTATGTACTAGTTTCATGACAAAAGATAATTACATTATAATCAAGCTGTCATATTTGGAGATAGTAGGAGATGAAGTCTGCCATAAACTGACATGAAAAGTGTATAAGATTATTCTTTTAAGTATATTCCACAATGGCTGTGTGTACAGAGACTTCCAGTGCCTAATTGCACTCTCTTGTAGCTGTAAATTTTCTGTGAGTGACCAAAATATCTAGTTTCTGAATTTTAAATTCAGATTTTAAAAAACAAAATCAGAATCTCAATGGTTTAACTTAGATCTCAACATGGGTACACTTAAACGAGTTGGGTTGAGCCAGTTTCAAAGCAAGTTTTTGTTTTATCATTAATTTTTAAGATTTCTCTCAGTTGACTGTTTTATTTATATTGCCAGGAACTTAAT
This sequence comes from Sorex araneus, assembly GCF_027595985.1. NCBI lineage: Eukaryota > Metazoa > Chordata > Mammalia > Eulipotyphla > Soricidae > Sorex > Sorex araneus. The sequence continues at coordinate 148,688,562 of NC_073303.1, read as the reverse complement.
GTCTTGGGAGAGAATGTGGAAAGCTGACTGATCTGGCAGAAGCTTATGGTTAGGAATAAAGAAGACTGTCATTTAAGTTTTTTTTTTTTTTCTCAGCACTCTGAGCTCAGTTTTCTTTTACAGCAATGATATGGATCACTGAATTTTACAGCTTGAAGAACTTTTCCTCTTCCTGGAGCTCAAGATAGCTACTATCACAAAACTACAAGATCTCTTCTAAACTGCAATTAGCAACAGCATCAGGACAAAGCAAATGGCATAAGTAAAACCAGAGCAGGATGGTTGCCGGAAATGCAGTGATAATAGTTGTCCTCTATTACTGAGTCCACCATGATAGAGAAACTAGCATGTCAGAGCAAATATGTTGCCCAAGGAGTTCTAAGACAATAGGTTTCTGTCCCCTCTTCCTTGGTATCAGCATTGAAATCAGGGAATTCCTGCTTGAGAACATCATGACCTCACAGTCCCCTAGGAGATCTGTAAGTCCTAGGGTGTCACTAACAGTCACTGATTCTAAGTCACTTTTCTACATTCTGCAATTTTTATATTTTTCTCTAACCAGAATTCAACTGGCCTGCCCTGAACCCTCATCCCATTTTTTCCTTAGTGAATTGTGTGGATTTTATTTTTAAATGTGATTAGCAAGTGGTGTATACAGACACTAAAATTTGAGGTGCAGTGCAATTAATAGATTCAACTGCCAACTGGTTTGATTTAAGTTTGGCTTTATTGTGCTCCTTCCCTATAAGCTGAAAATCAGAACTTGTGTGATACACTTCTTTATACTGCGTTTTTGCTCCAGACTCAAATTTTCTATTAGACCCAAAGCCCTGTAAAGAAGTTTGGATTCTACAGTAAGAAAATACGCTACTTATTTGTGTATTTCCTACAAATATCTCTGGTAATAGGCTTAGTAGTAGAAGGAAGGATCCCATTTCCAATCCTTGATTGCAATTCTTTTAGTAGTTCGATGACCAGAAACTGTGAATTGCACTCATCTGATTCCCTATACCCTCTGTCATCTCTAATATTTCCTGACCTTCTATATAATTATCTGCCATGTCTGAAACTTTAAGACTAAATTCTTCATATTTGTAGGGGGAAAAATGAGTTCTAAGAAAGCTACAACTTCTGATCACCATATTATAATGACTGAATTAAAATTTTTATTACACTTACAGTTAGAAGAAGCAGAGAAAATATATAGGATAGTATATTCTAAGAAGTAAAATTCTTAATAGTGTCTAACCTACTCACTAGGTTATGTAATGCCAAATTCAAATAAAAGGTGAAGAACTTTTAACATTTTGGGTTCCTATTCTAATTGATGGACTGGAGCGATAGCACAGTGGGTAGGGTGTTTGCCTTGCATGTGGCAGACCCGGATTCAATTACTCCATCCTCTAAGAGAGCTGGGCAACCTACCAAAAGCATCCCGCGCACATGGCAGAACCTGGCAAGCTACCCATGGCATATTCAATATGCCAAAAACAGTGACAACAAATCTCACGATGGAGATATTACTGGTGCCCACTCTGAGCAAATCAATGAACAGGATGACAGTGCTACAGTGCTACAGGAAGGATGATTACCTCGTCAAGAAGGATGGGAGGAAATAGGATGAGGGTGCAGGAAATGGTGGAAGAAAGTAGACACTCTGGTTTAGTATGTGGTGCTGGATTGTTTTACCACACAATTTACCTTCCATTAACGGTAAATCACAGTGATTACAATAAAATTAATATAAAATTGATCAGAATTTGATCTATGTCTCTAAAGAATGCTTTGATTATTTGGTGGGGGTAGAGGACAGGGCACTTGCTGTGCTCAGGGCTTACTTCTAGCTCTGCACTCAGGAGAATCTCCTGGTAGTGCTAGGGTAGCCACATAGGATGCTGGGGATTGAACAAGGGTCAGATGTGTGTATGGCAAGCAGCTGACTCACTGTAGTATCTCTCAAGCCCTGTCATAGTTATTTTTATAAAGACTGGTTGGACTATTTGTTGTACTTTAGGTAGGATAGTAATTTTGATAATACCAACCTTTCTAATCCATCAACAGGGGTTTGTGTTTCCATCTATATCTTTTAGTTCAGACTTAGTTTTCTTTGTATAAGTCATTTCTTTTATTAAACTGATTCCCATGTATTTTCATATAGCTGACATCTATTTGATCACCAGCATCATATATGGTTCTCCAAGCATGTAGGGAGTGACTCCTGAGCACAGAGTCAGAAGTAAGCCATGATCACTCCCAGATGTGGTCTCAAAAGCTCAGAAAATAACATAAATAAAATATCTCCACATATGGTTACTCTAACTAAGGCCTGTTGACTACTTATGGGAATCTTCTGCCTCAGTTGTCTCCCTTGGTCAAATGCATCATGTATGTCATGAAGTTGTCACAAAAAATATATTAGTTTACATTTGTGTCTTTAAGAAATGTAAGATAGGAGCTGGAGCGATAACACAGCAGGGTGGGCATTTGCCTTGCACACGGCCGACCCGAGTTCGATTCCCAGCATCCCATATGGTCCCCTGAGCACTGCCAGGAGTAACCCCTCTGCATCGCCAGGTGTGACCCAAAAAAGCAAAAAAAAAATAAGAAGAAATATGCGATAAATAGTTTTTCTTTATTTTTTGAATATTCCTATTACAGAAAGCAAAGAGAAAACGTGTCAAATATGATTGAATTTGAATTTTGGATGCATGTAGTTGCAGATTAAAAAAATCTTTGCTTATTAATATAGTGAATGTCACAGTTTCCTAGGCTTTAGTTTCTTCACTTTTATTGATGATATTCCTATTCCATAATGAAGAATAAAAAGAACTAACATATATAAAGTACCTGACATATAAGTGAGCACTGACATGAAAAAAATCAAGGCATAATAACAATAGCTAATATTCTTTATGTGTCAGTTCTAGATACCCAGTTAATTAGATAAGACACTTATCAGGATAATTGAATAACTTTTATTTTTGGACCTCATTAAACTAAAATTTCCTTCTATCTTAAAAATTGAACTTTTAGAAGATGATACATTTGAATCACAATTAAATATCAGTCATCTAAATAATTAAACAATAGGGTATCTATGTATAGTAACTATTAGACAATTTTTCTCTATTTAAAAGACTTGTGGGTGCATGCTATGCAAATGGATTTTCAGGGATTTAATTAGCATAAATAGACTGTGAAATTTAAGTAACTTAGGCAGCACAGACAATGTGAGTCATAGTATTTTCATTTTTTCTCAAATATCTTGAGTTTTATGACAGCCAAGTTTTCAGTAACAATGGAGCCTTGTAAGGAGTAAAAAGATCTGAAAATATATATTTCACAGAGCTTATGTTGTTACCTCAGACACTCAGATGAGTTCTGAGATATGCTCTTTCCACCCACAGAGTTTTGTGGAGATGAAGACATCTCTTCTGGGCTTCATAATACACAGAGCAGCAGGTTTGTCTGATAGTTGGTAACTGTTCTTTCCTGGATACCAAGAAGAGGTAGCTCAGCTTAGCTTATAATCATCCTCATTGTATTCCTCACTAAACTGGGAATTTGAAATTTACAACTGTGTAAGGAATAGGTGTAAGTAGTGAAAGACAAAACCATAATAAAGGTAATAGATTAACTATAAATATACCTTGTGTACTCTATTGCAAATATATCTTCTTCCCACAAACTGCAGTGAAAATTTCACTTAGGTATTATGAATATATCTATTTAAGAAAAAGATTGCTCTTTTTGTTCTTGGTGCACACCTAGAAATACTCAGGGATTACTCCTGTCTCCTCACTCATAATTCATACCTGGCAGGGTTCAGGGGACCATACTGGTTGCCAAGGATCAAACCCAGGTAGGCGCTTGCTTTGCATGCCCACTGACCGTGCTATCTCTCTGGCACTAGGTAAGAAACTTAAAAAAAATTTTTTTGTTTGTTTTGTTCTGTTTTGGGGCCACACACAGTAGTGCTCAGGGATTATTCCTGGCTCTGTGGCCAGGGATCATTCCTGGTAGACTTGGGGGACCATATGAGATGCCGGGGACAGAACCTGAGTTAGTTATGCACAAATGTTCTACAAGCTGTAATATTACTCCAGCCCCCAACTTCTAAAATAAAATCTTATATTGTACCCTTAAAGCTTATTTGTGTCTTCCTAAAATGAGATGGGTAGAAAGAAAATAAAATTTTGGTACAGAACACTTTGTCTGGTTTGAAGCAGCAGCTATGAGGAATATGTATTTTTCATATTCTCCTCTTCTCTTTTTCTGACTATCTTTCTCATTGTCTCTCTCCCACTTTCCCTTCCCTCCAACCTAAAAACACCATGTAGATGGCTTATGCTATGTCAGCAGCACAGAGGTTTGGTTATTTATTACATTTTTTTCAGCCCTCTCACAGCTACTCCAATCCTACAAATGTACACACAGACGCACCTTTATCTTCAATCCCACATGCACCAACTCTAGTATCTTAGACTTGAAGCTTTGTCTCTTTAATCAACTTTCTGTTCCCCCTTCCATCACTCCTATACTTCTTTAACATAGTGGAAACATAGTGGAAAGAACATGGATCTTATTGTTAGATGAAAATTTAAGTACTTGTTAGACACTTTTCTATACTTGTGCATATTCTCCAGCTTCTCCACTCCTCTACTCTAAATATTACTCGCGATATTTATTTTTAGGTTTTTCTTATTTATATTTCATTTTTAATGTTTAATTTTATGATTACTCAGAGATACACAGTCCATATATGGAGGAACTGACCTCACTTGTCAGTCCCTTGCTAAAGTGATGGTAGAAACAAAAATAAAGTACATACGATTTTCATCAAATTGTCATGGAAGACTTCTGACCAATATAATACATTTTATGTATTTATACATAAATTATATTTATATTTATATAAATTATATTTATATATATATATATATTTATATATATTTATATAAATATATATGTATAAATATATTTATTCATATATATTTAAAGGTAGAACAGCTGGTAACTACAGTTTTAGTAGAATAGAGTGAGTTGGTAACTACTGTTGTTGCCCAGACAAAAGAAATCAGAACTAGTGAGGTATGAACTGAAAACACAGGGAGAAGAGGCAGGACTTTGGGACACCCAGTGCTCCAGGACCCAAGTGATACACTGAAGAGGTACCAAATTTCACTTAGTGATCTTCACCACTGCATAATCTTTATAACGTGATTTATTCCCCAGTGAAAACAGTGGTGTATGACTTCTTATCACATAATTGCCCCATGGTATATTTCTGTTTGTTAGGACACTTAAAAGAAAAATAAATAAGCAATGGTTTTATGAGTGGTATATTGAGGTGTAAGTCTTAAGCCTAGATTCTCAGGGCAGGCACATAGCATATTGCTGAAAGCAGACTTGTTTGTTTAGAGCACTACAGTGTTAATGGCATTGTTACTCAAATTTACGTAGAGTCACAGGTTCAAGGGGACTTGTGCACAGACAAAGTTGCTGCAAGTCATGTGATATGGCAGAACTTACATCTTCCCATTAGCTAAACTGTACAATTCACCTGACAACTATATACTGAAACAACTGTCTTTGCTCATTTTATACCACTTGCAAGGTCACCTTGTGAATGAAGTGAAGTAACTTCTGCGTGAGAATAAGAATGCAGCAGATAGTCATTCCCATATAACTTGAAGTCACTGGTTATATGTGTTATCAAGTTCTTTAAAGAACATTTGTGCCATTTCTACAACTTGAAGGTGATGAGCAATGATCATCAATTGGAGCTGTTAGTGATTAAGAGTTGTGAACTTGAGATGCATAAAATAGTCATCAGAAGCTTCAAAAAGGTCGGACAGCAAATAATTCTAACATGAGTGGCACTGAGGGTAGTATATTAAATAACAAAACTAATGATAGTGACATAAAATCATTGAGCACAGAACATTAAATTTCATAAGTCTATGCTCCCAACACATAGTAAATAATTTCAATGTAATATTTGACTATAAAGCACAAATCAATAGCAATTATTGTATTAAATTTATTTTCATTTTCAGACTATAAAAATGTTAAACTGTTATGGAAAAATCATGTATTATTGGGACAAATGTGGCATATATTTATGAGCATTCCATATATCCCAATCTTGCATAAATGTAATTTAGAAGTAAATTATTTCATGGACTAATATCACATTTTTTTAAGAAATAAAACTTCACATAATGATTCATTCCCACTTTTCTTGTAGAAAAATGGTGTCATAAATTTTGTGTTATTACATGTGTGTTCAAAAATGTGTGAGCACATGCCATTTGCATTTTGTGGTCTTGAGCCTCTTCTTCACCCCGCTGAGCCGAAGCCCACAGATGCATGAAGGAGGGAACGGGATCAGCTGATCAATTGCCATGTATTCAAATCTCTATTCTCACTCTGCCACCCAAACTAAGCCTTCCACTATCTTGTATTCCCATCTCCCAGTTGCTGCATCTCACAGCTTTAGTTATAGAGCAAATAATCAATGGTCGGGGTAGAAATTAGACATAGATGAGGTAGCACAGTCAACATATGAAAAGCCCTTTCTTCTGGGAAAGCTTCTGGGACAAAATAGCATCCTGCTAGGAGATCTGCTGAAGTGTGGAATTCAAGCTAAGGTATATTACTTTCTTCTTGCCTTAGCCATTAATCGTTTAAACTGTAGCACTGTAGCACTGCTGCCCTATAGTTCATTGATTTGCTCAAGCGGGCATCAAGAACTTCTCCATTGTGAGGCTTGTTACTGTTTTTGGCATATCAAATACACCACAGGTAGCTTGCCAGACTGCCATGCGGGTGGATACTCTCGGTAGCTTGCCGGGCTCTCCGAGACGGACAGAGGAATCGAACTCGGGTTGGCGGCGTGCAAGGCAAACACCCTACCAGCTGTGCTATTGCTGCAGTCACCTGCTTGAACAAATCAATGAACAACAGGATAGCAATCATTTAAACAGTCATCTTAAATTTACTTTCTAATAATATTTCCACTCACTTTGTATAGACACAGTAAAGAGATATTATTAAGCTGAAGGGTGGCTCTCCTGGGAATATCTCTCTATAGATCACAGACCACAGTTCTCAGGTCTCTCCTAACCCTAGCAGGGTCTTTATCCAGTTATTTTTTTTTTTTTGGTCATGACAGAGTCTGCCCATGACCTTGCTCTTAACTTACAAGTTTTATGGCGCTTGGCCTGTCCCTTTTTGATGACAGGATAGCTTACAGCTTGCCCTGGGTCCATTCAAGTCTCCTGTATCAACCCTCCTTCTGGGGTGATAGTGAAAGAGGAAGCCTCAGTTTCCCCTTGCCCACAAGAGGGGAGCCCACAGTTTCCTCTCACCTGCAGTTCCATTTCTCCCCACTGGCCTACCACACCTCACCCCCAAGGCCCTATCTTTAATATTCCTGAATTCCCCAGGACCCTGTTCTTCCCAGAACTAGGAGTCACAATACTAATATAATGAACAATACCTGAGGCAGGTGACCAGAAAGACAAACCAGCCTGACACCCTGAAGATTCCCTGCATTCTCTGTAACACAGAAACCCAGTTTTCCTATAAAAATCTTACAAAAGAGCCATAGTTAAATTAGTTCCTCCCCACTTGGGGACCTCTTTTTCTTTTCTCTTCTACTTTTCAATAAATATTTCTACTTTCCAACCCTGGGTCTGAGTATCTTTATTATTTGATATTTTCATTCTTGAAAATATTAAAGAATAGGGCTGGAGTGATAGTAACAACGAGTAGGGTGTTAGCATGGCATACTGCCTACCTGGGTTCAATACCTGGCATTCCATATGGTCCCCCAAGCACCACTATGAGTAATTCCTGAGTGGAGAGCCAGGAGTAACCCCTGAGCATCGCTGGGTATGAGCCCCCCAAAAGAAGAAAGAAATAAAGATTTTTAAAATTTTTTTAAAAAAGAAAATATTGAAGAACCTGAAATCGCTGATGAACACAGACACCCACCCCCCCCCCCCACCACCACCACCACTTCTGCTTCACCCGTATCACTAGGAACTAAGACTAAAGTCAACTGAGGCAGAAGTCAAGTAAATATGACAGATGCCCAGGAATAAATATTATTCAGAGTCAATTCACTCTCAAGTAACAAGAGCAAAGCATTGATTGTCTTCCTGTGTCTACACAAAAATGACTAAAGTAAAGTAAACTGAAAAGGATATAAAGGAAAGAGAAAACCAATATTTCACTTACAAATGCAAAATCCAGAGATCACTGATGAATCTGCCTTTACAAGTCAAAGTGTCTGATTAGGGGAAATGAGCAATTAACAGATAGGAGAAGCAGAGCACAAAGGAGAAGTTGAAGATGAATGAATACCAAGGAAATGGGAGTGCTTCGGGAACATGGTGATGGGTGTTACTCAGTAAACCTCAGCTCCTTGTGGAGAAGGAGAAAAGCCATACCAATGTAATCCACCAATTATGCAGCAAAATGGCATTCAACTGTTCATGAAAGTTGGGGGTTTTTGAAAGTTGGAAATTTTATAAAGATGCCGTGTCAGCAGAGTAGCTCCTCCTTCACACACTGTCATTGCCAAGTTAGAGTCCGGAGCTGCTTTTCCTAGTTTAACAGCATGGAATGTGTCCATGTGGGTTGAAATATAAGATAGGAAAGTGCCTGAGCATTTGGGGATGCAGTATTCTCTGGAGCATCAGGAGGCTTCTTTGTAGAAGGGGAAGAATCTATTGTGGCTGCTAAGATGGAGATCAGAATTTCAGCAGATGTCACCAGGACAAAGCTTCCTCCCTCTTCAGGCATGGTCCTCTCCCCCTAAACTATCATTGGGAATCCTCTGCAACCAGGAGGGCCTTATGCTACAAAAATAAACCTTTTAATTCATACCCCGCAAAGAGAGTCTCCTAAAAGGACTTAGAAGGCTAAGGTCATTCTCAATTTATTTAGAAATCTGGTCAAATCCATCTCCCGAGCATGCCACTAATGGCAATAGACATCAATGTCTGGAGCAAGAGCAAGGGTCTATTGAGTTCAGAGAGAAAATAGCTCTAGTCACAAAAGGAAAGGAAACAACTTGCTATTTCATGCCTCGGTTGATCCTCCCTGTCAGGACAAGGATTGGCTTAATTCCCAAAAACTCAATCCCTGTCATTCCATTCAGCTGAGATCTTGACAATCAACACAGGACTTCCAATCATGTGACATAGCATCTCCTAGTTAAAAAAACAAAATAAATGGTTTTGGATTTCTGTATAAAGTCCAGGGAGAATTCTGCCAGAAATTACATAGCCCAGCTCACAGTCCCAGTGCATTGCTGTAAGAAGTCTCTGAATTCAAAGTCTTTAGGCGCAGAGGGTCCGATTCGCGCTCAGCGGCTCCGGGTTTATCTGGGCCGAGGGCGTGCCAGTTACGCCCCCTTCCCATGAGTTCCTGGGAGCCCCCAAAGTAAAATCCGAATACCTGTGGGTCTGGAATCAGAAGATGGCGCCTGCCACATGGTGCCGCCAGCCCGCCGCTTTCCATGCAGGAAGACAGGGTGGGGAGGAAAAAAAACATCCACCCCCAGCAGCACCGAGTTGTAGCCCAGTTTGGTGTCCCAATGCATTGCTCTCGGGTGCTGCGCTGGATGCCCGAATGTGTTACATCTTTGGAGTCAAATTGTTCAGCAATGTGAATTGGTTCCATTTGAACAGGTCTGACTTGGGGGGGAAACTCCAAATAATAACAGTAAGTTTTTGTTGAAAATATTGAAGGTTTTTAATGTAGCAGTCACCTCTGGACTGTGAACTAAGCAAAAGCCCCACGCTGGCCGACGTGGCGTGGCGTACACCATACTATGAGGCGCAGGAAGGGGGATGAGGGGGAAAAAGAAAAAAAAAAAAGGGAAAAGGAAAAAGAGAAAAAAAAAGAGAGAGAGAGAGAGAGTTATGTCAACTATAGTGAGTTTTGTGTTGAATTATGGAATGTAATCAAGGTAAAGAAAAAATGAAGTGAAATTCATTAGTTATACAGTAGGGGGTAGGGGGTGGGGGCGGGGGGTATACTGGGGTTTCTGGTGGTGGAATATGGGCACTGGTGAAGGGATGGGTGTTTGAATATTGTATAACTGACATATAAACCTGAGAACTTTGTAACTTTCCACATGGTGATTTAATAAAAATTTTAAAAAAAAACAAAAAAAAAACAAAATAAGTGTATGATAAAGAAATCTCTCCATAAACCAAATGTAATTTCACAGAAATTGAGGGTCTAATGAAAAATGACATTGAAATGAGTGTTATTAAGAAAATCCACAAAACACATCAACCGTGCAATGATACTGAACGAAATAATAAGAAAAGAGTATAGGAGCAGAGGGAATCTTCTTCTTCTTTTTTTTTTTTTTTGGTTTTTGGGTCAGACCGGGTGATGCACTGGGGTTACTCCTGACTCTGTACTCAGGAATTACCTTTGGCAGTGCTTAAGGGACCATATGGGATGCTGGATATTGAACCTGGGTTGGACGCATGCAAGGGAAACGCCCTACCTACTGTGCTATCGCTCCAAGCCCACCAGAGGAAATTTTTTAACAAAACGATGAAATCCAAACAAGGCCCAGATTTTAAAAAACAAAATAAATATTAAAACTTCCATGAAAAACAAAAAATAGGCCTAATCTCATAGAGAGAAGAAACATACAATTGAAAATAATATTACTATAACACTGCAAATAGAAGAAGAGGTAAAATAAGATTTAGAAACAATAAGAAGATTCTCTGAGACTATATAAAAATAAAAAGCTAAATGTAAAACAAGAGGTATACCGAAAATAAAGAGATATGAGAACTAAGTATCTATTCAAAGATAGACTGGCTAAAACCTATTCTTAGAGAAAAATCTAATCATAGAACTAAAGAAAATGATAAGCACAATTAACTTTACTGTACTGTCTAAATATTCATGTTCTTCTCTCTTTTATATTTATTTTCTTAATTTCTTAATATGTCTTTGTGCAAAACTGCTAGTGACAAACTTTTTAGCTGTTAAACATCCAAAAAATATCTTTGACCTTTCTTTGGTTTTGAAAGACACATTTGGTGTTTATAGCTTTCTAGATAGAAAACCGAAAGCCTATTCCTTTCCATTAACTGATTTAAACACACTATTCTACTTTCTTCTGGCCAACATAGATATTTAAAAAGTATATAACATTTACTTATCTTTCTTCCCTTTGTGGATGGCAAGTACCCCGACTACTTTTAAGACTCAGTCAATTCAGGAACATTTAAAAATGTACTGTCCATACTCAATACCTATATTGCAAACCACAACACCAAAAAGGAGAGGGAGGGAGAGAGAGAGAGAGAGAGAGAGAGAGAGAGAGAGAGAGAGAGAGAGAGAGAGAGAGAGAGAGAGAGAGAGAGAGCAAAAGGGAATGCCCTGCCAAGGAGGTGGGAAAGAGGTGGGGGTAGTGGGAGAGATACTGGAATCATTGGTGGTGGAGAATGGGCACTGGTGGAGGGATGGGTACTCGATCATTGTATGACTGAAACATAAGCACGAAAGTTTCTAAGTCTGTAAGTGTACCTCATAATAATTCATGTAAAACTTTTAAAAATTAAAAAATATATATACTGTCCATGATTACTTTAATCATATCTTTACCCTGCCCTTCATCTTCTTTAATGATTCCAAATACATGCAAATTAAGTTAATTATCCAATAACTAATCAATGTTGAACTTTCTCTATTTTTTCTCATTTTTTCCTTCCCTATATTTTCATTGAAATCATTTTTCTGGTGTGTATTCAAGTTTCAATTTACTTATCTCTTCTTTAGTAATGTCCAACTGCCAATAGTTCTACTTAGTCAATTTTTCATCTCAAAATTGATTTTTTTTTGTTATTTTGGCCACATTCAGCGGTACTCAAGGTTTATTCCCAGCTATGCACTCAGGGATTACTTCTGGCAAGTATATGGGTTTGAGGGACTATATGGGGTCCTGGGGACAATATGAGGTGCTGGGGATCAAGGTCAAACCCATGCAAGCTAAGTGCCCTATCCACTGTACTATTTCTCCAGCCCCTCAAAAATTGAATTATGTTTATCTCTGTCCATTTAATTGTTTTAGGCCTTTCATATTTGGGTTATTTTTGAAGGCATATCTTATAATGCTAGGGGCTACCCTGGACTCAGTGCTTAAGACACCAGAAGATGCCGGGGATTGGACCAAAAGCTCTCACAAATTGCGCATTTCCCCAACCCTACCTTCCGTACTTTTGTTTAACGAATTCATGATTTTCTACAGCTTTTAGAAGACTTGAAACATAGAGAAACTTTATATTTATAATTCTATCATTCTTTCCATTTTGTTTTGATTATTGTTTTCCTGCCATTGAATGATGTTCTCATACAAATGCATGCAGTGATCATGGGCATGAGATGATGCTCCGAACACCTCTGTATTTCTATCTGCTTGAAGGCCCATCCTTCCTGGCAGTTTCTTTTCATAACTTTTGCTGTCTTGGTTTTCTTTGGCCCCAGTTATATTTCCACAACTTTTGAGGAATGTTAAGCTCACAGGAAGTAAAGTGAGAGTGCATAGAGTCAGAGGCCTCACCTTATTTTATATCACTAGACAGTGATATCCCTTTAACTGTATGAGGTCTAGACTTTTCAAAACCATTTGAAACATTTTTATCTAGATTTTTAGTTCTTTGTGGAAGGAGAATTAGGTTCCCATTATAATATGTTGGCAATTTGTTTTTGTAAAATTCCATCCTATTTTACCATATTCTTTTAATGTGTTTCAATAAACATCACTAATAGAATATATCAGTATAATACGTAGAATAGGTAGCTTGTATCATGGAAATTATTGAATTTCTGCAAAAAGAAAACAAAGAATTATTGGCTTGTATCTTGAATTGTTCAGAATTTATTCTTTTTCAATAAATCTTTAGGTAAAAATTTTCTCTACTATTTTTCATCTAAAAAGACAAAAATAGGAGAAACCTTCTTTTAACTCATCCAAAGGTTCAATTCATTCAAATGTATATAATTAATTTTAAAATTGCAGTTGACCTTATGATACCTTCCCCAAATATTAAGCTTACTATCCTGCTCATGCTATAAAATTTTCTTTATGATCTGTTTCTAAATAATTATATAATATATTATATGTAATATATAATTATGCATATAATTATATTAATTCTATTTTTAGCTTATATCCCTAGCTTCTTTTCTGATTTGATATTAAATTTTGTTTATTCTATTTACATTTTTATTTTTGCACACAACTGATGATGCTCAGTACTTACTCCTGGTTCTAGACTTATACAAAAATGGAGGGTTTGGAGGACCACCAGGTCTGGGGGACCATAGGCAAACTTGGTGGGGCTTGAGGGACCATCTGTAGAGCCAGGGATCCAACTCAGTTAGCCAAATGCAAGGCTTATGCCCTAATTCCTGTGTTATTTCTCCAACCCCTGGTATATTTCTTTAGTAACTACAAGAGAATATGTGTATTCTAGGCATCCAATAAACTTTTTATTAACTTAATCTATCCACTTTCAGTAAGGAAGACATGATTAATATAAAATTCACTGTATCACTGTCACTGTCATCCCGTTGATCATCGATTTGCTTAAGCGGGTGCCAGTTACATCTCCATTCATCCTAGCCCTGAGATTTTGGAAGCCTCTCTTTACTTGTTCTTCCCAGTGGTGCCACATTGGAGGCTTTTTCAGGGTAAGAGGAATGAGACTCATCATTGTTACTGTATTTGGCATATTGAATATGCCACAGAGAGCTTGCCAGGCTCTGCCGTGGGAGAAATGATTAACAAAAAATATTCAGAATTAATTTCAGAGCTGAGTACTAAGTTTCCAGTTCAAAATTAGGTGACAATCGTATAGTAATTTGAAAAAAGCTCTTCTCCTTGTTTAATACCCTGGGTGCAACAAGAACAACATATCGAAGTAAGCTTTGTCAGAGCTGTAGGCAATGTTTGGAAGATACTGCTTCACTTCTACAGGGAAAACTGCAGGCACATCAAATTCCTGATAACAGACATTAGCTGCTCCGTCATTTGAGCAATTGTTGACATACTGTCCTAAAGCCAAGGGATTATGAATGTCTGATGTTAGCCATGTACTATCACTATTATTTTAAATAAAAATATACTATGAATTACAGACCATACGCAGTGAAGAGATAAACAATATGAGGGGGCAAGAAAAGAATAAGTAATTGGGTAGGTTAAGTAGTCCAGGGAGTACTTAGCTGAGGTAAAACAACTGGGGTTAGGATGAAGTGATGATGGTGAGATTGAAGAGCTAACCTTTTGGCTTGCCAAAAACATAACAAAACAAAACAAAATAGCTATGAACAAAGCTCAAGCATACCAGAGCAGAAAGGTTAAAGAAAAGAAATGGGCCATTTGAAGCAATGAAGACAGAAAAATGAAAGAAGCATATAGTATAAATGATAGGGTAAGTATAAAAATAAACAAAGGTTTTATTTGCAATAATTTTTAATATTCACATGTAATAGTTATTTTATGCAACTTAGTGGACTTACCATAATTACTGTCATTTTATTCTTTAGTATCCCAGTTATAAAAAAGAATAAACAATAATTATGTCCTTATTACTAAGAACTTATTCAGTATAATTATTATCTATAGTCTATGGGTTAAATTCTGAAAATTATTCACATTTTATATCTTGATTTCTGGTTAATTTTATGAAGTCCAAAGATTTCTTGCTTTTCTACTTGAAAATGTAGCTTAGTTGAACAATAGTTAGCTTTAACCTTTTACCCAAATATTTTAGAAGAGCTATGTTGAAATTTGTGTAAAGATTATAAGAAAACCACAAGAAGAAACTTAAACTTCTTAAAAAGCTGTTGGTGAGTCATCCTAAAACTAAAATGCTTCAAGAAATGTTCTAGACATCATTAATTTGGGGTTTAGAGTTGAACAGGCGCTTTAGCTAGGCAGAAGAATTTTCATTTAAAAAAATCTGAAAATAAATAGGGAAGTTTGGGGAATTTCCCTGTGGTAGGAAAGTACTTTTTCATTTGGATTCTGGATGAATTCAACTTTCTGTGTGGGAGGATGAATCCCTAGCAACGAATAAAATATTATCCTTTGCAAGTCACTTTGCCCATTTATGATCTCAGCTGTTTGCCCTAGGAATACCCTGCTTCAAATGGTCAGGTTTATCGCCTAAAAGGTGAGTCCCTTGGTCCTGAGCCTACAGAGCAAGTAGAAATCTCCAAATCTTTCTGAAAGTCCATGAAATTCTCTATTGAACCCCAGATACCACACTCTCTTTAAATAAAAACCTGGTTCTTAACCTGGTTGTAAAGGTCAACAGCCTTTTGTGACAGAACTGAAGTCTACTTACCACTTTTCTTAACTATTGCTGTTACTGAGTAGACGACAAACATTCTTCAACATTCCCAAACTATATGATCTCCACTTTCTGCTAAGAAATTCCTTCCCATTATTCTTTCCCATCACTAAAGGTAAATTTTGGTCTTTCAAGATATCAAATGACAATTTTCTTTGTATACATACACTTTCCGCATCTCAAACTCAGTTGAACTGCCTACTCATTTTTTATGATCTCATCAGCCAGGATTCAATAGAACCCTTGAGGCCCAAACAATAAAACAATTATGTAGCCTCTCCTATCACTGTATCACTGTCATCCCATTGTTCATCAATTTACTTGAGCGGGCGCCAGTAACATCTCTATTCATCCCAGCCCTGAGATTTTAGCAGACTCTTCTTACTCGGTTTTCCCAATGATTGGAGGCTCTCTCTTTTCAGGGTCAGAGGAATGACATCTGTTATTGTTATTGTATTTGGCGTATTGAATACACCACAGAGAGCTTGTCAGGCTCTTCTGTGCAGGCGGGATACTCTCAGTAGCTTGCTGGACTCTCTGGAGGCACAAATATATATATATATACACACATATATGTGTATGTATATATACATATATGTATATATATGCATACATGTGTATATATACATGTATATATACATATGTGTATATACATATATATACATATATTTCCCTTTATGATGATGTCCAGGAATATGCTCACTCATGCGTGAGGCTCGGTCCAAGTGTGTGGAAAGCAGTCTGGAGTGTGACAGTGGTTGGGTAGTGGGGGTTGATTGCTTGGGCTGGGTCCCTTGGGGCAGGGAGGGCTCTCACCCATCCCTCTCTGTGGCACCCCTGGGGCGGAGTCCGTGGCATGATTATGGGGGCCTCATTTTATGCTCCCTTCCGGGAAAAGCAGCCATGAGTTCTGGAGGGTAGCCGATGAGGAGATTATCGGTGGTTTATAGCCTTTTCTATATATAATGTAAATAAAACGTTATTAAATCCTAAAAAAAGAACAGGGGAAATTTTTAAAGTTCTGGTTTCTTTCAGATAATCCCAATTGTTTTATTTGCTTTTGTTTGGGACCACACCCAGCAGTGCT
The DNA here is from genome assembly GCF_027595985.1 of Sorex araneus. Lineage (NCBI taxonomy): Eukaryota > Metazoa > Chordata > Mammalia > Eulipotyphla > Soricidae > Sorex > Sorex araneus. The sequence goes on along the minus strand of NC_073303.1, from coordinate 148,672,065 downwards.
AAGGGCTTCCTCCTGGACCTGTGCTCAGGAATCACTCACAACAGTGCTTACTGGACAATATGCAATGCAGGTGATCAATCTGGGTCCGCCTCATACAGGTCAGGTGCCCTAACCTCTGTGCTATGGCTCCAACCCTTAATCTCAGTTCTTTAAAATATGTCACATTCTTTTGTGAATAGTATGTTTTACCTCTCTTCACATTTTTGTCTGAATGACTAGACTGGAACATAGAAAAGATACAGCAAAAACTTCTACGGTGGAAAAATTAATTCTTGCACATTATTACTTCTGCATTGAAATATTTAGGTTTTTTATTTGTGTGTTCATTTGGGCCACACAAAACACACACACACAGCATTGCATACCATATACATTGCTGGGGATCCAACCAGTATCTGCTGTGTGCAAGACAAGTGGTTTAACCCCTGAACTATCTCTTTGGCTACAGAATTTGATTGATTTAATACCAACTAAAATATTTTTCAATGTATTCCCCCTTTTTGTAGTTGTACTTAATAAATTATCTTTAAAAAATATAAACCTTGGAAGAGAAAAAAAAGTTAAGAGTTGGATAAATTTTCATGTTTAAATTGAGGATTTAACATCTTCTTTGCATTCTGTAGACTTGGAATTATTTCTGAGAGAAATTCTTAGAGGGGGTGTATTTAATTTCAGAACACTCCATCCATCATTTTGCCATGCCTGAATATTATCATTGTCATCATTATTACAACATATTTAAGTGGAAGTTCCAGAACAAGTCATTATGTTAGGGAGAAAACAAACTCTAATGGCAGACTTAAAATGGAGCTGAACTCTTCAGGGTAAAGTGAGGACACAGAGAGGCTCAGCCTGGAGAGAAAGAAAAAGTGAAAAGGGTTGGAACACAGAATTCCTTTACCTACATATGGATGATTACAACATAGATGATAAAGACTGTATGCTTGAAATCTTTTATAAAAAAAATCTTTATTTATTTATTTTTGCTTTTGGGGTCACACTCAGCGATGCTCAGGGTTATTTCTGGCTCTGCACTCAGGAATTACTGCTGGCGGTACTTGGAGAACCATATGGGATACCGGGGATTGAACCCAGGTCGGCCACATGCAAGGCAAACACCCTACCCACTGTACTATCGCTCTGGCCCCTGTATTTTTGGAATCTTATTGTCTCTTTCTCAAACATTGTAATATGTTTCAGGGACCATTAAAATAATTTTTAAAAAAATCTATAGGGAATTATTATATACTATGTTTTGCACTAGATGTTTTACTTGTATTAATATATTTATTTATTTATTTGCTTTTTGGGTAACACCTGACAATGCACAGGGGTTACTCCTGACTCTGCACTCAGGAATTTCCCCTGGCGGTGCTCAGGGGACCATATGGGATGCTGGGAATAGAACCCATGTCGCAGAATGCAAGGCAAACACCCTACCCACTGTGCTATCACTCCAGCCCCAATATATTTATTTTTAAGAAGACTTATGGGCTGGAGAGATAGTACAGGTATTAAGGCCCCTGTCTTGCATGTTGCAACCCCAGTTTGATCTGCAGTGCCACAGATAGTCCCAAGAGTACCAGCAGGAATGACCCCGATCACAGAGCCAGAAGCAGCCCCTAAGTGTCACGAGGTATGAGATCCAAATCAAAAAATTGATAAATAAAAGTCCAAAAGATCAAAAACGATTACAATTTCATTTTTATAAATAAGAAATAAGTATGATTGATAAAAATCTGGTTAGGCTGGATTTATTCAGCTCTCTCCGTATTTTACCCTCTATTCTATTATCCAGTGTCTTTTAAGATGGAGCTGGTTAGGGTCTTAAAGATAACAGAGCCCCACTCCTCCATTGTACATGTTAGAAGATATGCAAACGTTAAATGATTTACATGAGGTGTACCCATTATTTAGAGATAGTATTAGATTTGAACCCAAGAAGTGGGTATGGTAGCCATGGCCTACCTATGTATGGCCTCTGAATACATACATGCTCATTGATGCTATGTGGATAAGATGAGGAAGATAAAGATCTTAGTGAAATGACTAATCAAAGTTCAACGCCAAATTTGAGTTCAGATGTCTTCCCCTGCTCATCTCCTTCAAAGTACCTCACTACTCAACTCAGTGTGTTCTTTGACATGATGCATTCAGAAAAACATCTGAAACCTAACACCTAGTTTAGTTTATTCATTTAATATTAATAGGCTGAAGTGATAGCACAGGGGGTAGGGCGTTTGCCTTGCAAGCGGCCAATTACTCTGCCCCTCTCGGAGAGCCCGGCAAGCTACCGAGAGTATCTCACCCACCAGCACAGCAGAGCCTGGCAAGCTACCTGTGGTGTATTCCATATGCCAAAACAGTAACAACAAGTCTTACAATGGAGACGTTACTGGTGCCCCCTCGAACAAATTAATGAGCAACGGGATGACTGATTTAATAGTAATATCAAATTAGATTAACATCAATTATTTAATTAATTAAATAACCAGTAAAACAATATTAACAATAAAGCATTAATAAATAGTATTCATTATTAATTAACTAATTAATTTAATATTATTTATTTAATAAGCCTAGTTAGGTTTATTCACTGCATAATTTTTTAAATATTTTAATTTCAAGAACCATGATTTTCAAGTTTGTTGAAAATAGTTGAGTTTTAGGTGTACATTATTTCAACCCCAGTCCTACCACCAGTGTCAATAGCCTCCACCAGTGTTCCCATGCCCTCTCCTGCGTGTTCCTCTAACTGCCCCTACCTGCCACCTTGACAGGCACATTTCAAAGCTTAGTAATTACAGTTGATATGTCACCTTTTCAGTGTTGTTGAGTCTGTGCATTGATAAATAGCTATACCACTATCCTACATCACCGGTATAACTCAAACCCTAAACCCTAAACCCCGTTTCTCCATTAATCCCCTTTCTGCACTTCTTTCTCCCCCCACTTTGATTTCTTTTTTCCCTATTCTTCTCCCTGTACTCTGAGGTCAAGAGTGATCCAATCATCCCTCTTTATTTCATTTACATTTTCTTATTCAGTTATTTTTATATACCGCAGATTTGTAAGATCCTCCTGTGTTTGCCCTTATTCTTCTGGTTTACTTTACTCAACATAATATCACTTTATAAATTTTGTGAAAATTCTATTTATAAAAAATCTGCTATCCCTTTGGATATGTATGACACTATAGAGGGAGAAATGGGAACCAAGTCTACGTCATGTGAGGCCTATGATCTTCATGGTAAATAATCAGAAAGATTAGTCAAAAAAATTATTGCCCGAACTTAAAAATCATATTGTGGATAAATATTTAAGTCACATTAACTAAAACTTAGATTATTTGCAGTTATCTTTTGGTTTATAGTCAACCACTGACAGCTGCCTCCCCAAAGCCCAAAATCATAGGAGTGCAGATCATGGTTACAATAATGACTGAAGCTATTTAATCATGGTAACAGATCTCTCAAAGGGGTGACTGCTGCATGGCTCAGAAAGTTGTGTTTAAAATAGTAGTGGGGGACTTCAACTCCACTGTCACCATTGGATAGATCAGCTAGACAGAATATCAGTAAAGACATAACAGCACTAAATGAAGAATTAGAAGAGTTGGGACTAGGGGATCACATCCTTGAAAAGTTAGTGTACATTCTTCTCTAGTGTACATATTCCTCAAGATAGATCACAAATATTAGGACATAAGAATAACCTACATAAACTGACAAACAAAAATTCACACCAAATTTCCTATCAGACCATAATGCCACAGAGAAGGAAATTAATCATATAAAGAAGATGTGGAGAAACTACCACCTGGAGACTGAACACTGAATAACAGCTGGATCAAAGAGGAAATCAAGGAGGAGATAAAAAAATTTTCCTTGAAATTAATAACAAGCGATAGCATAGCAGTAAGGGTATTTGCCTTGAACGTGGCCAACCCGGGTTTGATTCCTCCACCCCTCTTGGAGATCCCAGCATGCTACCGAGAGTATCCCACCTTCACGGTAGAGCCTGGCAAGCTACCTGTGGCATATTGATATGCCAAAAACAGTAGCAACAAGTCTCACAATGGAGAAGTTACTGGTGCCGGCTTGGCAAATCAACGAGCAACGGGATGATAGTGACAGTGACAGTGAAATAAGTTATCAAAATTTATGAGACACAGCAAAAGCTGTACTTAGATGGAATCTTAGAGCAATACATTAGAAAAGAAGAGAAAGATAAAATCAACAACCTAAATGCACATCGCAAAGATCTAGAGAATCAAAAAGATGATTCCAAAGACCAGCACAGGGAAGAAAATAATAAAAACCAGAGCAGAAATCAATAATATAGAAATAAAGAAAACAGTACAAAAAGTCAATAAAACCCAAAGCAGGTTTTTAGAAAGAGTAAATAAGATGGACAAACCAACAAACCTTCGGCTAGACTCAAGAGGAAAATGAAGCGCTCAAATAAATAAGGTCAGTAACAAAAGCAGAAAAATTACAACAAAACCTCAGAAATGCAGGACATCATAAGAATTTACTATAAAATCTCTACTCTGTCAAGTTGAAGAGCTTAGAAGAAATGGATATGTTCCTAGAAATGTATAATCTCCCAAAACTGAATGAAGAGAAAATAGAATAAGTCATTCACAAGTAAGGAAATTGAAACAGCAATTAAGAATTTCCCCCCAGATAAAAGTCTGGTCTAGGTGGATTTAGCCCTTTCAAAATATTGAAAAAACAGAAATCCCTCCTAGCATCTTCTGTGAAGCTAACATTACACTGATACCCAAAGCAGATGAAGATATTTTTTAAAAAAATCGACCAATCTCCTTGATAAACATCAATGCAAAGACCTCAAAAGAATCTTAGCAAACCAAACATTATTCACAATAGCCAGAATCTGAAAACCACCCAAATTCCTGAGAAGAGATGACTGGATAAGAAACTATGGTAAATCTGCATAATGAAGTATTATTCAGCTGTTAGGAAAAATGAAGTCATGAAATTTGCTTATAAATGGATGGACATGTGGAATGCAATGAGTCAGAAAGAGAGGGACAGATTCAGAATGACTGCACTCATTTGGAGAGAGAGAGAGAGAGGGAGAGAGAGAGAGAAGAAAAGTAACTAAAGTAACTACCATAGTGGCAGGTGGGCCAGTGGAGGGAGGGAAACTGAGAGCATTGGTGTTGGAAAATGTACATTGGTGATGGGACTGGTGTTGAAACATTGTATAACTGAAACCCATTCATGAACAACTTTGTAACTGTATCTCACTGTGATTCAATTAGAAAACTCTTAGTAAACCAAATCCAATAGCATATCAAAAGAATCATACACCCTAATCAAGCAAGATTCATCCCAGGGATGCAAACTCGGTTCCATATATGCAATAACATAATACACCACGTTGGTTGAAGAAGATAGAAGTCATATGATTGTATCAATTGATGCATAGAAAGCTTCTGACAGGCACCAACACCCATTTATGGAAAAAAATCTCAACAAAATGACAGTGGAAGGGACTTTCCTCAAGATAGCAAAAGGTGAGGCTGGAGCGATAGCACAGCGGGTAGGGCATTTACCTTGCATGAGGCCGACCCGGGTTCGATTCCCAGCATCCCATATGGTCCCCTGAGCACCGCCAGGAGTAATTCCTGAGTGCATGAGCCAGGAGTAACCCCTGTGCATCGCTGGGTGTGACCCAAAAAGCAAAAAAAAAAAAAAAAAAGCAAAAGGCTATCTATAATAATCCCATAGCAATATTACTCTCAATAGTAAAAAACTGAAAGTATCCCCAAGGTAAGGTAAAGGCAAGGATTTCCACTATCTCCACTCTTTTCAACATTGTATTAGAAGTTCTAGCAACAGCAATGAAACAAGAAAAGGAAATTATAGGGTCCAAATTGGAAAAGAAGACAAGAAGACAAATTGGCTCGATTTGCAAATAAACTGATATTATACTTAGGAGATTCAAGAGTATACACACACACACACACACACACACACACCTTCTAGAAACAAAGAAGGAATACAGCAAAGTGACTGGCTACAAAGTCAATACATAAAATTGGTTACATTTTTTATACAGATAATGAATCAGAAAAGAAAGAGATCAAATTATCTGTCCCATTCAAATTAATATCCAAGAACACCGAGTACCTAGGAATCAGCTTAACAGGAGAGATGGGAGATCTATACCATGAACACTTCAAAATAACTTAAGAAAAAAAAAGAAAACCTTAGAAAGTGGAAAAATATTTCATGCTCTTGGATTGGGAGAATCAATACTCTCAACGTGACCATCCTAAACTTCTGTATAGATTCAGTGCAATTCCTTGTTCAAATTCACATGACATTCTTCAAGTACTTTGAAAAGTCCATGGTAAAATTTGTGTGGATTCATAAAATACCCCAAATAGCCAAAGTCACACTGAAAAACAGAAAACTGGAGGTATCTCATTACCTAACTTCAACTATACTATAGAGCCATAGTGATCCAAACAGCATCGAAAAAAGGAGAGACTCTGACCAATGGATCAGACCAGAATATAAAAGGATGCATCATCACATGTATGGTCAGCTAATATTTTACAAAGGACATGTAAGCTATGAGCTGTGAGCATAAAATGAAAAAAGACAGCCTATTTAACAAGTGGTGCTGACAAAAATTAGAACCACATTAAAAAAATTAAAATTGGATCCTTATCTCACACCTTACACAGAAGTCAATTCCAGTGGATCTAAGGTCTTTATATTAGAACAGAATCTATAAAACACATTGAAGAAAATATAGGTATGATGCTCCAAAATCTGGTGTCTTCAATAATACAATGCCACTGGCAACGGTAACAGAATAAAAAATAAATGAATAGGACTACATCAAATTAAAGAATGTCTGAATGCCAAAAGAAACATGGGCTAAAACTAAAAGACATCTAACTAAATGGGAGAAAATATTTGTGGTCAATACATCAGATAAAAGCTGGTATACAGGACATATAATGTCCTGGGTATTATATCAACAACAACAAAATTTAAAATCCCATTAAAAATGGAGAGAGAAAATGAATAGAAAATGAACTCTGAAAAAGGTCAACAGATAGCCAACAGGTGTATGGGGTAAAAAAAGCAAAAAAGCTCATCATTGCTTGTTATCAAAGAAATCCAAGACCAGACAACAATGAGATACCATCTCATACCAGTGAGAATGGTACATATTAATTATAATGGAAACAATCTATGTTGGTGGTGAAAAAGGAACTCTCATCCACTGCTGGTGGAGATGTTATCTAGTTCAATCTGTATGGAAAACAGTATGGAGGGTTCCCAGTGAACTTTAACTGAGCTGCCATACAACCCAACAATTCCACTTTGGAGCATTTAACCCCAGAACAGAAAAACATTCATTGAAAAAGACATATGCATACCATTATTCATTGCTATACTCAGTACAATAGCTAACATTTAGAATCAACTGATGTCCAACAACAGATCAGTGGGTCATGAAAATGTTATATATATATATATACAGAATGGAATACTATGCGGCAGCAAGAAATGGTGAAATTATGCAATTTGCTACAACATGGATGAAATTGGAAGCTATCATGTTAAGTGAAGTATACCAGATGAAGGATAAGAATAGGATGATATCACCTCTATATATGATATATAAAGTACTTGGATGAGCAGTCTCGGGCTGGGGCCGGTGCCGGCTCGAGCTCCGCCGAAATTTGACCCGGGTGGCCATGCCTTTGCACAGCTGCTTTGCTGCTGAACAACCAAGATCCAGAGCCTGCTATATGACTTGGGGTCCCAGGGAGTGCTTGCAGCCATGTCTCCAGACTGTGAACTAAGCTTTTGCTCCATGCTACTCCAGGAAGGGAAATGATTCAATTTCCAACTTAAATCTCCCTGGACTTAATTACTAAAATACAGAAATCCTAAACCGTGCAGCTACTACTGTGGCCACACGACTTTATATCTCTTCATTCTCATCAGTGAAGAACTAATTATCAAATGTTTCCCTGTCAATAGGGCCGTATTCTTGGGGGACAAATTCCAACAAGAATAGTGAGTTCTGTGTTGAAACTCCAACAACAATAGTGAGTTTTATATTGAAATATGGAATGTAATCAAGGTAAAGAGAAAAGGAAGTGAAGTTTATCAGTTATGCGGGGGGTGGGAGGTATACTGGGTTTTTTTTTTGTGGTGGAATATGGGCACTGGTGAAAGGATGGGTGTTTGAGCATTGTATAACTGGGACATAAGCCTGAGAACTTTGTAACTTTGCACATGGTGATTCAATAAAATAAATTTTAAAAAATAAAGTAATTGGATGAGGAAATTCAATGGCTAAGACAGGAATGCCTGGATCACACTTGGTCCCAAAGTATAGGGAGGAGAAGGAAAGAAAATGAGGGGAGAGAAGCAGATGAAAAGCAACAGGGAACAAGGGTCAAGGTACATCAGTGGTGTTAAGGAATGATAGAGCTAATTATCCAAACCACAGAGTCAACAATACTGAAGTCATGAGACCAAAACTTCAATAAACAAACTTTTAAAGATGCCTTGCTGACTGGGATGGATGTGGGGTAAGAGAGGGACCCCAAAGACACTGGTGGAGGGAAGATGGAACTGGTGGAAGTATCAGTGATGGAGCATTGCATTTCTAAAACCTAACTTTGAATAATTTTGTAAGTCATGATGCTTTCATAAAATAAAATATGGGAAAAGGAAAAAAAGAAAATCGAATTTAGACACTTGAGCTAGAATTTGCCTGAAGAATGACAGACATACCACTGACCACAATAGCCTATTGCATGAGAACCTGAGAGGAGCAAAGCTGACTACAAACCACTAGTTCATATCTGTAATTTTCAGCCGGAAGTGCAGAGCTAGTACTGCCTCTTGGTCAGTGTTTACAAAGTATTTGAGGTTGCCTTAGTGGTTCAGAAGTAGGTTCCTGTACTTGGTTCTTACAGCTAAAATACAGTTTTCCATTTTTTCCTTCCATTTTCTTCATCAGGACAGCAACATATACCAAAACCTTTAAAATCTCCTCATTAAAAAATAATTTCCATATGTGCAACTTTTATACTTTTATCAATACAGAATACAAGAATATTTTCCAGCTCTTAGGGAATATGGTGATTTAATTTGAACTGAAATCTGCATATTGCGTGTATGTGTTTTTTCTCCTCTTCATCTGTTGATAAAGCTTTTTTAGCATCTGCAGATTGGTATTTAGTTGGCATATTTTATTCTGTTATTTTATATTCAACTTAGAAGTCTCTTTATACTTAAGGTGGATTTTTTGTAGGTAGTATATAGTTGATTGTTATTTTTTATTGGATTGGATTACCTTTCCTATTTCTTGTATCTGATTTGTAGTTGCATGATTACTGAAATTATTAGATTTTAATCTACGATCTTCAAGGGCCAGGAAGATTGCTCCGTAGTTGGAAGACTACCTCACAAGCTGGGGGAGAAGGCAGCTAGAATAAAGAAGGGATCATTAAGAAAATGATGGCTGGATGGATTGGTCAGGATGGGAGATGAAAGTAGATAAAGGACCAAACATGATGACCTCTCAGTATCTGTGTTGCAAACCATAATGCCCAAAAGTAGAGAGAGAGTATGGGGGAAATTGTCTGCATTGGAGGCAGGGGGAGGGTGGGAAAGGGGAGGGTATACTGGGGAAGTTGGTGATGGGGAATGTGCACTGGTGGAGGGATGGGTGTTTGATCATTTTGTGATTGTTAACCTAAACATGAAAGCTTGTAACTGTATCTCATGGTGATTCAATAAAAAAAAAAGAGAGAGAGAGAGAGAAAAAAAAACTACCATCTTGATGCTATACGTCTATTTGTACTATTGTTTGCTTCCTTTGCTATCTTTTTTTTTTGCCTTGTTTTGATTTTTCTTATTGCTTTATGGTTTCTCTTTATTTCTTTTCTTGTACAACTATGTCCCTCTTGGAGAGCCCGGCAAGCTACAGAGAGTATCGCGCCCGCATGGCAGAGCCTGGCAAGCTACCTGTGGCGTATTCGATATGCCAAAAACAGTAACAATAAATCTCACAATGAGAGACGTTACTGGTGCCCACTTGAACAAATCAATGAGCAATGGAATGACAGTGACAGTGACAGTACAACTATGCATAAATTTTGGTTGTCTTAATGAAATGGTTACATTAAAATTTATATTTGTTGTCTCTTAACTTATTATAGTTTGCCTTCAATCAATGTGACCCTACAGCTGGGGTTAAGATGTTTGCCCTGTAATGCTGCCAGTACTACCTCGATCCCTAGAACCTTAGATGTTCCCCGAGCACTGTCAGGAGTCACTCCTCAGCCAGAGCCAGAAATAGTCCCTGGGTATCATCAGGCCAAATCCCCTTTCTTCCAAAATATGATCCTACTTTGTGTATAATTCAAGAAAGAACTTTATAAAATAAATAAATGCTATAAAAATAACATTGATTTTCTATTTCATTTTTGTGCTTTTATTGTTGCATATTTTAATATGGCTTTTTTTATAAACTCAACCACACATATTCAGAAACTTTGCTCTGTATATTTCTTTATATTTTAAAGGTCGTTTACAATAAGAGTAATTAATATAAAAACTTTTGTCATTTTTGGTTTTCTTCATTCCTTTTTGTTAACTTGAATTTCAAATGGTAATAATCTCCTTCTGCCTGAATGATTAATTTTAACACTTCTCAACTATACAATTTTGCTGAGATATTTCAATTTTAGTATCTAAAGTAATTTTTATTATATTTGTTTTGGAAGGTTATTTTTACTGGGTATATAATTATATACTTGTAGAAATTTTACCTTTTTGTATTTAAAAGTTGTTCCATGTTTTTTCCAGCGTGCAATTTTGCTGATAAGGTATATGTTTTTATTCCAACTTCATTGTCTGAATTCTTTTAGAAGTAAGTTCACAGTATTTATTCTTCAGTACCTTATCTACTGTTGATTCTATAAAATATGCTTTATTTACACATTATAGTTTTATCTTTAGATTTTATTCTTGGCATCTTTTTCATCTTTTAATTCTGTAACATGATTTGTGTTTTTTGTCTTGAACATATAAAATACAATATTAAGAACTATTTTAATGTCATGACTTTCCAACTTTATTACCCAATCCATTTTTCATCTGGTCCAGTGATTGATTTTCCCCTACATTGTATTTCCTTTCTTGCTCTGCTACCATCCAAGTAATTTCTTCTGATATGCCTGGTTTTGTCACTTTAGAGTCCAAGATTTTTTTTTCTGACCTCAACATTTCTGATATTTTATTATATATATTGGGAACAGGTTGATATTTTAGACTTCCTTTAGCTTTTTTGTGTAAGATATGGGAAGATTTTAAAATATGCCTAACTTTGCACCACTATTAAAGCAATACTCTCTGAGAGTCAATGTATCTCTCCATTTCCTCATGGACTATTATATTTCTGACTCTAGAAAATAGAAATTTAGATTTTTCTCAGCATTGTGGGATGTGCCATTTTTCTAGTAAACTTTATTTTTGGAGCACATAGTCACTATGAGAAACATGCATTGAACAAATTGATTATTATGTTCAGTTCGGTATGAAGGGTAAATATTAATGACCATTATAATATTTGTAGCACTGCACTGTTGTAGCACTGTCATCCCGTTGTTCATCGATTTGCTCGAGCAGGCACCTAAGTAAAATAAAATAAATATGCATAAATAATCATAAAGCTTTAATACTATTAGATAGCCAAGAAGTATTATAAAACTGAGCATAAATATATAACTTCTTTTACAGTGTTAGAACCCACATATTTGTAATTATTCTCTCTGGATGTCTAGATATTTTAAAAATAGAGAAATGCAGTGTTAAGTAGAAGACATGATGTGTAATTTTATATTGATAGCTAAAATCCATAAATATTTTAAGTCTCAGGGCTGATACACAATCTATTTCATGAAAGAATCATTGTAAACCTTTTAAATTTCCATAGCTCACAAATTTATTTTAAAGATAAGTCTAAATTTCCCTCCACTATAAATATATCAGAAAAAGCCATATACCAGTTCTAGGGAAATTCACAGTCAATGATATTCATCCATAATTCATAGACTCAAACATAGAACTAATTTGTCTATATTATGTTTTGTAGATAGTTAAATACTGAACAGTTTTTCCCAATGAACTAGAATAGTCAGTAATTTTTCCACTCAGCAGACTTTTATTTCTTATCTACACAGTCAAATACAATTAATGCATTTATGGATTAGCTGTCTTTGACTGGGAAACAATTGTTCCAGTAATCCTGATAATCACTAATTACTGTAGTTTTTTTAAAAAAAATTCATTTTCAATGTGCAGTTCCAGAGGCTTCTAATTTGCTAAGGAATTTGTAATATGCAGCATTTTAGCCAATTTGTACAAACTGGTGGCTGTGTGGCTAAGTGGCAATGAAACTTAATCAAAAACATAAATCCTTATCCAGGGAATCATATAGTTTCTGGATGTCAATGAAAAGAATAGTTGAGTTGTAAGCTGAAGCAAAACCAGCTTTGCAATCTAACCAAATTCTTATTGCCAGCTCATTTTTTCTTGATTTATGTACAAACTTAGAGAGGACATTATATCCTAATTTCTGATTTATAGTTTTCCAACTAATCTATAAATAATACTGGTTTTATATAAGATAATTACAATTTAGTTTCAGGGGTCTGGAGCAATAGCATAGCAGGTAGGGCATTGCTTTGCCAACCTGGGTTCAATTCCTCTGCCCTCTTGGAGAGCCTGGCAAGCTATCGAGAGTATCTCGCCCCCACAGCAGAGCCTTGCAAGCTACCTGTGGCATATTTGATATGCCAAAAACAGTAACAAGTTTCACAATGGAGACATTACTGGTGCTCACTTAAGCAAATCAATGAGCAACGGGATGACAGTGACAGTGACAGTGACAGTGACAGTTCCACAGGAGGACTACAGCTAATTTGTGTCTATAAAGAAGAGTCAAATACAACTATAGTGAAAGTGCTTTACTCTGACCAGAAAATAAGATCTACTATATTCTATGTATATTTGAAGTGCTCAAATAAGTTATTATTTCAAAGTTTCCACCCCTGACTAAAGAGATTCTTGAATATCTATAAGGTACAATGTAAAAACTAGCATTTAAAACAAACTTTAAAATTAATTTATTGAATGTGGACTGTGAACCACATTTAGACAAAGCCAGGTTTCAGATTTCCAAACTCCCCTTTGCTTTTGCTTACTATTTGCCATTTTTATAATCAAAATTTTTATTTATTAAAATATACAATAAAAGAAAAACAAAACAGGTATTGGAACTTATTAATAATTCAATTAAAAATTATTCTGCCACTATTTTATATTATTAAATGAATAAGCAACTAATATTCTTATAAAATTTAAGTTAAAGATTTTTTAAAAGTTTTAATGCTGTAGCAAAATGCATCTACATGTTTCTAAATTCTATGTAGTAAGTTCCTACTAGAAAATACTTCTGTACTCGTTTCCTACTATATTATTTCTCCCCAAGAAACAAGGGAAGTATCCAGTGAAAATTGACAATGACATGGAATTAAGTGTCTCAGTAGGAGAAAGTTTAACATATTAAAAATTCAGATGCAGTGAGCTAATCTTTCTTCCTTTTTTCTCAGTGTGAAGCAAACACTTCAGAAAACTGAAATATTGATCTATAGATTTACTTTTCCCTTGGAATCTAGGACTAAAGTTGAAATCAAATAAAGAAAAGTACTTTCACTATCCCTCACAATAAGCCACAACCTATATTTAAGTGTACATATATATGTGTTTTGTGTGTATATATATATGTATATACACATATGTGAATATTATATATACACATACATATATATACACATACATATATAAATGCAAAAAGAGTAATTTTCAAAATCCATCAACTAAACTATTGTTTTGTTTCTCAATGTTTTTCAACTTGTGTGGTAAAACAAATGCGATTTATTGATTCCTACAACTTAGACCCTGGTTCTTGGCAAGATAAAACATATTAATATATTTTAAATATTTCTTTTCACATGGATATTTTAAAAGTATAATTTTTTCATATATGTGATCACCAAAACTTTCATTAATAAAGAGAAATATAAATTATTTGCAATCAAAATATAACAGGTAGTTTTTCTTGCTAAGGTATGCCCTCCATTGCACTGGATAGATGTATATCATTCTGTATAGCACTAAATAACACCACCAAGTTTGCCAATTAATAAACTTTTGTTGACTTAAAATACTAGTATGGAGCTTGTCTTCATTTCATGTTTGTTAATTCTCAAGAAGTCTAGTGTTACATAATTAGAATATACTACTTTTAAAGAGGCACAGCAGTTAATTAAAGAAATTTTGATCTCTATTCATCACTGTCACTGTCATCCCGTTGCTCATTGATTTGCTTGAGCAGGCACCAGTAACATCTCCATTATGAGACTTGTTACTTTTTTTTGGCATATCGAATACACCATGGGTAGCTTGCCAGGCTCTGCCATGTGGGCGAGATACTCTCAGTAGCTTGCCGGGCTCTCTGAGAGGGACAGAGGAATCAAATCCAGGTTGGCCGCATGCAAGGCAAATGCAAATGCCCTACCCGCTGTGCTATAGCTCCAGTCCACTCTATTCATATCTCTTGAAAATATATTAAAGTCTTCCAAGTATAAGATCTGTATAAGCTCTTTTAATGTCTCTTGTCCTCTTCTCTCCTCCCCACCATATTACTTTTTCATATTCTTACTCCTTGTCTTGAACTTTCTCTTTGATAGCATCTTATTCCAGTCACATTATCTCATGGGTTCTGTCTCATTACTGTGTGCCCTGCCTCTCTCCCTAATTGTGGGGTGTTGTTCATAAGTATTTTTGAGTTTTCTATGGATTTATTTCCTTGTTTACTTGGAAAACAAAGTACATGGAGGCTAGGTAGACAAGACCCAAGGATCTTAATTGGAGACTGTGTATATGGAAATGTCAGGACTGCATTAGAAAGTAGGGGAGGCTGAGTGAAAATTAGAATTCCTAACACATAAGTATTATTTTCACTTCCTTACTTTTGTACCCAGAACAACTACCAGAAAGTTAACGGGATGCATTCTATTAACATTGTAGCTCATCTCCATAGAAAAGCACTTATGGATTGTTATTTTAATGTTTTGTGTTCACTTTTTGAAAACATCAGATACATCACCTGGTTTTGAACACTTCTACAATTTGAGACATAGAGGCAAGACAGGACAGAGAGAAAAGTTGCCATCTGAATCTAGTGAATTCCCCTTTTCTAGAAAAATGATGGGAGGCAAAATATTCATTTGGTTCAGCACTTTTCAGATTCCTTTGAAGAATCTGAAGCCCTCCTCCATCATACATGCTTTTTTATAAATAGAATTTTTAAAATAACTATTTTTATTTTGTTTTCTTTCTCACACATTCTGACTACCCCGAGCTTTGAAAATTTCTAAGAAAAATGTTTTCACTGAAAAGTCTCTTTTCCAATAAGGTAACCTCCCTTCCCTGCTGTTCTATAACGGCAACTTGAAGGCCAGAAGTGATTCCTCATGGGGCTTAAAAACATCAATCAGTTTCACAGTTGGAGGCAAAACACCTTCCTTGGGGAGTATTTTTGAACATAAAGCAGAACACTTGGTTAGCCTCTGGCTGTGTTAAAAGAAGGGAGAACCAGAATTCACTTTCCTACTCCTATTCAGTTTTTTTTCTCACTTCTTTTCTAGTTCTTTTTCTCCACTTAAAGCTATTGAGTGGTGGAAGTCCAAGCAAGACTTCTGTGGTGGTAAAGGGAAAAATTTAATTCAAATCTTGTCCAAAAATAATGGACACAATTTAGGCCTTAAGTGTTGCCTAATTCTCCTAGATCTCTTCTGACTGTTAAAGTTAAATCTCTTCTGAAATCTCAAAGAAGGAAAGGACCTTTGACTAATAAAGACTGTTAACAACAACAACAAAAAATTCAGGGAAACCTATTGTCTGATTTGCTTATTTATCTCAGGCAGGAATCTGTCCCTTCCCATAGGCATTTAAATACAGACACTCCCGTATTATAAAAGAGTTATGATGGAGATTCTGCTAGCATAGGCAGGTTAGTTAGATATAAGCAAACAGGAGAGAGTCACGTAGTCACAGGAAATCATCCAGGTCCTGCCGGGAATGCTGACAGAGTTAGGAAAGCTGCCTAAAACTAAAGCACCCTGGAGTACACTATTTCAAAGTCCAAAACAAATAACGATTTCAATGAATTAGTGCATTTTAAAGGTTGAGATTAACTGGAACTGAGATGTTCTGTCCCAGGAATCATGCAGCAATAGGAAAAATATAGAAACACTTAAACTTGGGAACAAAAAGAAATGGTCAGATACAAATTCCTAAAGTGCAGTTCTTCTGGGTTCCCCACTCTAAAAGTTTTTGAAATGTACTTTGCTTCGCTTTTTATCTTTTACTGAAGGGATGAGGAATGGGAGATGTTGGTTACATACAGTGGTACTCAGGGTTTCTCTTGGTTGTGTACTACAGAATCACTGCTGTGTTTGGGGAGCCACATAGAGCTAGGGTTGAACTGGCGTTGGCTGCATGGAAGGCAAATTCATTGTCTCCTGTATCACCTCTCTGGCCCTGCACTCAGCATCTTATATACACTTGCAGTAAAATTTAGTTCACTCTATCTTGTTCCAATTCTCCTTAATGAAATCCCTCTCAGGAGACCAAAACTGGGACACAGATCCCCTACTCTCCTCGGTAACATTGGGTTCCCATGAACATTTCCAGGAATGAGGTAAACAGGAGCAATGTTGTGCTGGATATGCTGTGAAAGTTAAAAAGAGAGATCTTGTCCTTCACAAAGAACAGTCCAGCCCAGGTGGGAAGAGGAGAAAAAAAGAAAGCTTCCCTCTGATTTCTATAAAAACTTTTAATAAATCTCCATCCTGTAAAATTTCATGTATACAGAACACATCTGTAAGTTTGAGGAAGGGGATATTTGAAATAAGATTACAGCACAGTGCTCAGAGCATATGCACACAGGAGGTCAGGAGAGGGAAAACACCAGATGCCTTAGGAAGTCCAGAAGCAAAATCTTTGTTTGCTATTTATTTATTTAGCTGTGTAGTTAGCTACCAATTTACCTGCCTATCCATCTACTATCAGTTTAGCTAGAGGAGGAAGAATAAATACAAAGTATAAAGGGTCACAACAATACAGATAATACCTGCTTTACATGTGACTTGTGACCAAAGCAATGGTTCAAATTCTACCACCAAATACAGTCCCCTGAGCACTGCCCCAGGTGTTGTCTCTGAGCACAGAACTAGGTGTGGCTTCTGAGCACCTCTGGTGTGGCTTATCTAAAGTATATATAAATAAACAAGCTGCAGAATGCTTCCACACCTCGTGACAGACTGAGTCCACATGGGGCACCCTGAAGGATGGAGTGAACCCACCACCCACCCCAACAGATCTTTGGCAGCCAAAAACCTCCAGAATCCAATCACTGCCATGCTCACAGATGATCTCCACAGGCTCGGGACACCTCCCCTTCCCACCCCATGAGAATGAATCAGCTGAAAAACTTAGGTATGCAGGTTTTGTGACTGAAATCTCCAGGCTCACATGGAGTCGGGAGTGGGAAAACTCCCCCCATCTCTCTGTTCTTCCAGGAACCTGGTAGTCACCCAGGAGCTGCCTCTGGGAGCCATATAAGCTCATGAACGGCCATGACCCAGAGACTCACAAATAAACCTCAAAAGGGAGCAACAAGCTGCAGAGATGGCTCCGGACCTCAAAGTCACCATCCAGTTAAAAATTTAACTCCAGCTGTATCACCCTATTTAAAACTTTAGAATTCCTAGAGCATGCAGCCATGACATCTGATACTCTATGCCACTGATGTACACCACAGCAGCACACACACCACATTTGATGGGGTGTAAAGTAGAAGGTGACCGTTCTCAATCTCTCTCTCTTTATATATGCATATATATGTATAAATACATATATATACGTATATATATATATATATACTCAAAGACTCAACCTGTAACAACGTATTAGTAATCTCTTATAAAAAAGCTTAATGCCTCCAAGGTGAGATACAACAATCGTCATACACTTTCTTCTAAGGAAACCTTTTTGGATCATTTTTAGTGGATTATTCATAACAAGCAATACAAAATAAATTTTTAGGATCTGCTTTTGGGGCAGGATTGGGTATTGGTGGTGGGAAAATTCAAAATAATGGTGGTGGTAAGGTGTAATGGAGGTGGGGTTGGTGCTAGAATATTGAATGTAATAAATTATTGTGAACAACCTTATCAAAAATAACAAAATAAAATATTTTATTACTCTATTATTTAATTATATAAATGTATAAGCATCACTGTATCACTGTCACCCCATTGTTCATCGCTTTACTCAAGCGGGCTCCAGTAACGTCTCCATTCGGCCTGGCCATGAGATTTTAGCAGCCTTTCCTTACTCATTTTTCCCAATGATTGGAGGCTCCTTTCAGAGTCAGGGGAATGAGACCTGTTATTGTTGCTATATTTGGCATATTGAATATGCCACTAGCTTGCCAAGCTCCTTTGTGTCTATAATATTACTATCCTCAAATTTTGGAAGGATTGAGCACAGGAAAAAGGAACTGCATTCTTCATGTATCTGAAGTTTCATTCCAATAGGTACCACCTGAAAGACATTTGCAGTTGATTTATTAACACCAATTCCATTCATATCTCTAAGGTTTCTTCCCAGAATGAATTGCCTGATGCAGATTTAGGAATAAATACATAAATATATATGTTAGACAATAATATGATTTTCCTGATATTTACATAATATTCCAAAATATGTTCTTTATAATATTATTTATTATATTTATAACATTTATAAATTATAAAATTTATAAAATTTGTAAATATATAAAATGGTATATTTTATATAAATCATACAAAATTTACATTGGTATAATTACAAATAAATATATTTATATAGCATGCATATATTTATATAAAATTATATGAATTTATAAATTATATGGATTTATAATTTATAAAATTTATAAACATAATGTTTATATCATTATTTATAATAATAAAATAACAGCTAATATTAACCCATCAACTCATGATTTATTTGTACTGAAAAAGTCAGTTCAGTTTCTGATTTTATTTATGGAATGGATATTGAGCAAAGAGCAATCTATGTCACTCAACCAAACTCAGTTACTGTATTTTAGAAGTCTTTTATTATTTTCTATACTCCTCCTTTCATTTCACTAATAGAACTCTGTCACTTCTTTTTTTTTTTTTTTTTTATTGAGTCACCATGTGGAAAGTTACAAAGTTTTCAGGTTTAAATCTCAGTTATACAATGCTCGAATACCCATTCCTTCACCAGTGCTCATATTCCACCACCAAGAATCCCAGTATAGCTCCACCCCGCCCCCTCACACCCCAAATCCCCCCACGCCCCTAGCCCCTCCACCCTAACCCCCCCCCGCTTGTGTCACTTCTTTTGCCTAAATGTTTTACCTCCTTCATCAACACAACACTTCAAGGGTACAGTTTTTCAAAACAATGACAAAGATTCAGTCAGAACTATATGTATTTTATAGTCTTAAATTTCAAAAGTTTGTGTATAAATCAATTGTTTTGCACTATAGTTGCACTTTTCCCATTGCAACTATATTATAAATCTTATGGCAAACTTCATAAATCTGTTGTCGTAAAATATGTTCTTGTCATGTGGTAGACTGGATTTTTTTTTTCTTTCCACAACATTGGTGTATATTAGGCTAGGTTAACTGAAAGAGGTCTTCGGTGATGTAGCTCAGCTAACAAAGGAGACTCTTTAATAAAAGGTCTTAGGTTAATACAAAACAAAGGCTTCTCTTGCCAGTGGGGCAAGTCTATTCTTGGCAATTTTACTCTGAAGCTGGATTAGACAATGGAGAAGCCTTTCTTCAAAACTCCCTTAGCCAGAGAGTACAGTCCCTCTAGCACCCTCATGCACTCCCAAGCACAGTCAGGTATGCACGCACACCCTGCCGAAACCCACAATTCCCTCTACTCACGATTCATGCCTGATAGAGGCTAAATGTAAGAGCAGAGAGGATAATGAAGGAGAACAGGGAAGCAAGCTGTTAAACGGTTAAATAATAATGGGTCATAAGAACAGAGCAGAACTAAGAGCAGACCCAAAAGTCAAAGTTTTCCTAGTAACAGGACATGATAGTGCCATGGGGTGTACCGCTCTAGATCAAGTCAGAAACAAACACTGAAGGGTGGTTAGAAAAGGGGTTACTAGTAGGTAATGGATTAGAATTTTGTGACTTAAATTCTAGGAACATTTCAGTTGTGAAACATTGTGTTAAGCTCTGAACTAGTCCTTCAAAGAAATTTACAGAAAATACTTTGATTATTCTTTAATACAACCAGAGTGAGCTATACTGTGACCCCATGCTGATGAGAGGCCAACATTTGCCAATGAGACTCCAAGATTTTCAGGGTTCTGAAGCAGATGTTGTTCATCAGAGTTTTCTCTTTGTCAAAAACAACAAACTTGGACATGAATTAAAGTTTAGAATATGAAGTTCTTTCATTCACTGAATTTTTTTATATTGATAACATTTCCAACTTTTTAAGACTCCAATATGTTAACAGTAGATACAATTTGAGGTTCACCAATCTATGATTTTTATCAAAAAGGAAGGAGGCTCATGGGGTAAATTTTTATATCTGGGACACCATGGAGCAAATGATCCAAATTTCTTGAGTTAGGAGTTATCTTTTTTGACTAGCAGAAGATGCTGGAAGACATTGCTGCATTAAATTTGTGGCTTTTTTGCAAATTGTGTTTCAGTAATTTACAAGTAAGCAAAATAGTTCTCAACTTGATTTGCAATTTTTAATAATGGAATCCAAATTCTAGTTTTATTAATATGGAAGATTTTAGTAAATCTTTAAGGCGTATTCCTAAGAATAACAATACAAAGCAATAGTAATGACAAGTAAATCAACATGGCTACCTATAAAAAGCAATAATGTAAAAAAAAATAGCAATAATATGACCTTCATTTATAAAGGATAGCAGCTCTTTCCTATTGTGGAACTATTCACTGCAATACCTACAAAGGTTTATTCAATCCTCCATTCTATCTAAACTTGAAAAGTCTAGTGATCTTCCAGGCATTGGTTTTTGGTGCATATATTATCCCAGTGGTCATGTAACTGCCCCCTGTTTCTCTGAATGTATATTATGCCAGTCCAAGTTTTAGGTCACTATATTTTGGCTCCAGTGGGTATACTTTATTCCCCAAGAAACAAGTCTTTCACAAAGCTCCTATGTAAAATTATTTTGCTAAAGAATTTAGAATAATGGATTGAAATTATGACAAATAAGTTTTAAATACTACAATTATATCCTTTCTCCCCTGTAGTTATTTGTCTTTTTGGTGTTATTTTTTTCATGAGTTTATATCTGCTTTTTCATTTGTATGGTTTTTCCCTGGTGACTCTCCCACTTTTATCATTTTTTTAAAAAATACTCTCTTTGCTTCAGATCTTATTTAGTGGTTATCATGCTGTTTGAATCAGTCTTTCTGTATCTAAAACAGTCTTTTATTGTACTGGTATCAACTTGTCTTCTTTAGATTAAATAGATTCTGTCCTATTCATCC
This sequence comes from Sorex araneus, assembly GCF_027595985.1. Lineage (NCBI taxonomy): Eukaryota > Metazoa > Chordata > Mammalia > Eulipotyphla > Soricidae > Sorex > Sorex araneus. The sequence goes on along the minus strand of NC_073303.1, from coordinate 148,650,321 downwards.
TTTCCTTTGATGTTTTGTCGTTATCTTGGTCTTGCTTATGTTTCTGATTCTGTATTACTGTTTATCACCGTACTCAAAGTTTCATTTTCTTTTATTTCACTTATCCTATAAAGAACTACTTTCAACATTTCTTTCAATGCAACTTAGAAAATTTTTATTAGAAGTGTTTATCTTTTATAGTCGTGAATGTCATTCTACACAGTCTCTCAGGTTGGCAGGCATGCCTGGTGGTGTTTGGGGGCTCTGTCATTGCTGGCAGGGCCGTGTGGTCCCCGCAACCAAACCAGGATTTTCACATGCAAAGCATATGCTCACACCCTTTCTCTCCCTCCCCAGCATTCATTATAAATAAGATAGTTCTAAAAAGTTTCCTTAATTTTTACTAAATCTAATTTCTCTTTCCTTTTCACTTGAAGCATTGCTGGAATTTCATTCTTATTATTTGCTCTGTGATATTGAGCCTATTTCTTACACTTTCCAAAAAGCTCATCATTTTAGACTGGAGCAATAGCACAGTGGATAGTGCATTTTCCTTGCACGTGAACAACCCGGGTTTGATTCCCAGCATCCCATATGGTCTTCTGAGCACCGCCAGGAGTAATTCCTGAATGCAGAGCAAGGAATAACCCCTGTGCATCACAGGATGTGACCCTCCACCAAATAAAAAAGCTTATCATTTCATTCATTGTGTTTTCATATCCAGCATCTGTTTGGAAATGTTTTATAGTTTGAGTCCTCTGCATCTACATGTCTTTTATTCCTACATTAATGTTTTATTCCATGCTAGTGTGCATTTGATGCATTTCATTTATTTTCTTCATAACAGTTATTTAAAATTCACTGTCCATTCGAGTTTCCTTTTTCTGTCTTCAAAATTGATTTCTGAAGAATTTTATTTCTTATTCATTCGGTTGCCACATTTAACCTTTTTGGACAATTGCTTGATTGGAAGATATTATTTTCAGCACTCTGGGGGTGTTGCCAAGAGGGATTAATCTACCAGGGGGGTTGCTTCAACAGTTCGCTTAGGAGGAGGCAACCAGTCTGTGAAATCCTCATGGTCTATTTTTCCTTTTTTGACCAAACCCCTTTCCTGTGTGTGGTCAATGAATGTGGTTCCAGATCTTTGTTCTAAGCCCAGCAGAGTGTATCTGTTCTATTTGTGGTTTATTGGAAAGCCACGCTAGACCTTGCTTGCATGGATGTCCAAAGTTGTCTGGAGGGGTCTCAGTGCCCTCTGCTAGTTCTTTCTCTGCTGAACTAAAGCTACAAACTCACTTGTAACATGAATGCTCTGGCTGCCATGGAGACAGCACTGTTGACCCGGATCTCTCCGGGAGAGGAGATTTCTCTGCCTTGCTGTTTCTGCTAAAGTCACTGGGACTTTTGTCTAATCAAACTCCGCTCCTTGGGCAAATCTCCTTGGAGATCCTTCCCTCCTCTCTGAAGCAACTTGCTGGTGCCCTGGGGACTTGCACGCTCACAAACTTTCTCAAGCACTTCCTCTGCTTGTATGACACATGGCACAGATAAATTTCCCCTCCATAGGTCCAGCTCCTCAGCAAGTTTCTATCGTGCAGCACTACTGACTGTGATGGATTGGTTGAGTAGGAAAGATGCATGCCTGAGTGGTGAGAGGGGTGGCTGAAAGGGTACGAGGTTTTCTTTGGAGGTCGCTCAACAGGCAGGATGAACAGAAGAATGTGTTCTGTTACCATGGTATATCTGCTCATATTGTTGAGGTTCAGAGATAACTGTCACACCCCATTTTTAGGAGCTGAGTGAGTCTTTCCTGGGCTCTTAGAGGGTTCCTGGAGGACTCAGTGCCCCTAAAGTTCTGACCCACTCTCAGGCTTGACCTTCAATTCTCTCTGCAGGTGGCTCTCTGCTCTGTGGCTTTCAGCTTTTGTCAGAATTTGGCTGGAGCTGCAAACTCCTCTCCCTATTCTATTAACAGTATGGCTTGCGGCATCCATCTTAAGAAACAGGAGTGCTTCTATTGATAAGACATTCTCTGGTAATCAAATGATGATGCAAGTTAAATGAGTTACATAGTTTGTTTCTATTACATTTTATCGGATGTTTCCTAACACAAGCTATTCCTCCATGTTTTATAGGCTTATCCCAAGATGATATTATTTTAATGCAAAATGTATTGAGCAGGGACTGGGAGAGATAGTACAGTCAGTAAAGAATTTGTCTTGCATGAAGCTGACCTAGGTTAGATCCCTGGTACCCCATGGGGTTCCCCCAGTCTGCCAGGAGTGATCTTTGAGCACAGAGCCAATAGGAAGCTCTGGGCACAGCTTGATGTGACTCCTCCCCTCAAAAAAATAAAAGAAAAAGTAAAACAGTCAGTGAGCAGCCCAAATAGATAGTATGGTCACAAATATTGCACTTGGCTAATTCAGATTGGATTCAGGCAGAGCATATCATTCACTGAATACTGCTGAAAGTGATCTCTGAATACAGAGCCAGAGTAAGTTCTGTTCACCACTGGATATCGCCCCAAATAAAAAAATATATAAACAAAAACTTATTGACCAAAAATAAACTTTGTTCTTTCATGTGTAAATTTACCTATGATCCTATGATAGGGCTTAGTAGGTGCTTTTTTTTGCCTTTGGATATTTATTTTATTTTATTTTTATTTATTTTTTAATTGAGTCACTATGAGAACAGTTACAGGGCTTCTAGGATCGAGTCTCAGTCATACTATGCTCAAACACCCATCCCTTCACCAGTGCACATGTTCCACCACCATGCATACCCACTCCCGCTCCCCCTCTGCCTGTGTGGCAGATGATTAGCACTTTACTCTTTCCTTACTTTGATTACATCAATTTTCAACAGGAAACTCACTATCATTATTTGGAGTTTTTCCACTAACAGTCAGACCTGTCAGAATGGCATCATTAGATTGTATGTTTTCTATTGTTGGTAACAAAGAGCATATGATATTGCACAGTCGAGAAAGCGGCCGCCCAGATTTGGATTTCTGGTATTAACTCCAGAGGTGTTTCTGCCAGCAGCTGCTGCATTCCGAGATTGGTTTCTGTGGTGCTGGGATCATGGCTGTTCAGGAGCGGAGGAGCTGTTCGAGGTCTCATTTGGGCAGGAGGCAGGGCCAGTTCTGCCTCCCCCATCGCAAGATTCCCCATGCATCCCATCCCATCACTGTAAACTCCTACATCTCTGTCTAATTGGTTCTGAATGGTGGCGGTCGCCATGCTGTCCAGGGGGGAAAAGGCCAAGGGACAGAAAACCTTCCCCTCCCGGGGCTGCACGGGGCCATATCTTAGTTCAGAGTCTAGGAGTATAACTGCCAGCAGCTGCTGCATTCTGAGATTGGTTTCTGTGCCTCTGGGATAATGGATGCTCAGGGGTGGTGGAACCATTCCTGAGCATATATTTTGTATACCAGGAAAGGTTGCACAGCCACATAAGCAGCCACGCAGTTTGAATGTATCCCAGTCCTACATACTGGAGCTGTGTTAGTAGAAGCTCAGTGTCACCGGGGCTCCATCTGGGGAAGGCATGATGGCTGTACCTTCTCCGTCTGGCACCCCAGTGTTGTGGGCCCTGTCTGGGATCCAGAGAAATCTCCAGCTGGTGGTGCCTGTTGGAGCGGCCCAAATTCTTTACCCAGTAGGTGCTTTCTTAAGGTACAAATCATCATGGGCCATGAATACTTGGCTGAACTTTTCATTATTATGGCTCCACTTCTTAATTCAATAAGCATTTGCCTGAGGTCTTTAATCAGCTTTGATCTGACTTTTGTGCCTGGCATTAGACAGAGGTCAGAATCTATAAGGTTCATAGAAGAAAATGTAGGCAGAAGTCTCCATGATATTGAAGCTAAAAACATCTTTAAAGACAAAACAGCACTGACCATGCAAGTGGAACCAAACATAAACAAATGGGACTACATCAAATTAAGAAGCTTCTACACTTAAAAAGAAGCAGTGACCAAAATACAGAAAGAGCCAGAATGGGAAAGAATATTTACCCAATACCCATCTGATAAAGGATTAATATCCAGGATATACAAGACACTAGTAGAATTGTATAAGAAAAACTTCCAACCCCATCAAAAAATGGGGAAAAGAAATGAAGTTTCCTCAAAAAAGAAATAGAAATGGCCAAAAGGTACATGAAAAAATGCTCCACATCACAAGTCATCAGGGAGATGCAAATCAAACCAACAATGAGATATCATCTCACACCACAGAAACTGGCACACATTCCAAAGAACAAAAGCAACCAGTGCTGGAGTGGATGTAAGGAAAAAGGAACACTCCTTCACTATTGGTGGGAGTGCCAACTGGTCCAGCCTTTCTGAAAAACAATATGGACAGTCCTTCAAAAAATAGAAATTGAGCTTCCCTATGACCCTACAATACCACTTCTGGGAATATATCCCGAGGATGCAAAAAAGCACAGTAGAAATGACATCTGTACCTATATATTCATTGTAGCACTGTTCACAATAGCCAAAATCTGGAGACAACATGAGTGCCCTAAAAGAGATGACCGGTTAAAGAGACTTTGGTACATCTACACAATGGAATACTACACAGCTGTTAGGAGAGATGAAGTCATGAAATTTGCTTATAAATGGATAAACATGGAGAGTATCATGCTAAATGAAATGAGTCAGAAAGAGAGGGACATACATAGAAGGACTGCACTCATTTATGAAGTATTAAATAACATTACATGAGGCTGACATCCAAGGACATTAGATACAAGGGCCAGGGGGTTTTCCCCATAGATGGAAGACTGCTTCATGAGTGGAGGGGAGAAGGCAGATGGAATAGAGAAGGGATCGCTAAGAAAATGATGGCTGGAGGAACCAGTTGGGATGGGAGATGCATGTTGAAATTAGATAATGGACCAAACATGATGGCCTCTCAGAGTCTGTATTGCAAGCTATAATGCCCAAAAGTAGAGAGAGATTATGGGGAATATTGTCTGCCATAGAGTCAGGGGGAGGGTGGGAAAGGGGGGGTATACCCGGGATATTGGTGATGGGGAATGTGCACTGGTGGAAGGATGGGTGTTTGATCATTGTGAGACTGTAACCCAAACATGAAAGCTTGTAACTATCTCACAGTGATTCAATAAATTTTTAAAAAAAAATTCAACAAGCATTTGTGTGATACTATAGATGCTAGAAAAAATGTGATCGAATTCAGTGTGACCGAGTCAGCTGATTTTGTATTATGCATAGGTCATCAATTTTAGGGAGAGAATGTTTGACTGTGGGAAATTTGTTGCTGGAGGTATAATTATATGGTCGATTATATGACATATGATCTAGTCCTGAGCAAAAGCACGTCCTTTGGGTGATTTTAGATATGAATCTACTTAAAAATATGGGTACATACTGATGATATCTCTCAGTGTCTCTGCAAACAAAATTAAATATTTCAAAGCCTGGAAGAAATTTTTATTTTGGCAAAGTACAGTGAAGGAAAAACAGATGTACACATTAATTTCCTAACCTAATTGAAAGGACACCTGCAGGTTTTATTGATTAGGAAGTTAGCAATAACTCTATGGACTAATTAGTTCTCTTGAAATTACATGGAGATTAATTTTCACTCTGAATATCAAATTACAATATCAAATAAAAATATTTATTGAGTGTCTACCAAATGTGAGTTATTGTGAAATGGGAATTGGAAAAAACTAATGAGGTCATTACATTTGTCCTCCATTTAAAAATATTGCTATGTTTTATTCAATATTTCTTCCAGGATCTTGTCTAATTTCACTGCGAATACCTTACACCAAGTCAGAGATTTTGCCAAAGAACTATTTTGACTTTCCAGAGGAGTAACTCTATTCCTTTTCTTTTCATACACTGGCAGCCCTCTTAACCCTTCTTCGTTCCATTGAAAGTGCTAACTTCAGTTGATAGTAGAGGTCACCCCCTATCCAGCTAAAGTCATTAATTCTGTTAATGGCTTTCTAGTTTCCTTTTAAGAATTTGTCCACATCATTCTCAGCTGTGGCATATAATGGATCTGGCATCAATTAGAGGTTCCAGCATGGTAATCATAACCTAAGCAAAATGGATTAAACTATTGTCACTTTTATTAAGTTAGTGATGAGAAATAACCACTAAATATACAAGAATATATATAAAGGATTATCTGTAATTATCAAGAGAAAAATCTCTTTTTAGCATTAGCAGATCCAAGTCTACATATAAGAGATGCCATTGTGTGAATGAAGTTTGGGATTTAGGCCAACTCAGAAGAAGGTCAATCTAAGTAAAGGACTGAAAATATAAAACTGGTAAGTCACATGTGATAAAAAGGGACTCAGATCCTCCTATCTCACACTGTGCACAAAAGTCAATTCAAAATGGATTAAAGACCATGATAATAGATCTTAATTCACAAATTATATTGAGGAAAACATAGGCAGAACCCTTCATATCATTGAATCTAGAATCATCTTTAGTGATTCTATTTACCAGGCAAATGGAAATCAAGATAAACAAATGGGACCACATCAAATAAGAATTTTCTGGACCACAAATATAATGATAACCAGAAAAAAAATGACAACCTACAGACTGGGAATAAATGTTTACCCACCACTTATCTGACAATTATATATAAAGCAATTGTAATACAACAACAAAACAAACACCATCAAAAACTGGGAAGTGGTGAAAAAAACACTTTATAGAAGACATACAGATTGCCAATAGTTCTGTAAAAAACAAATGTTCTCCATTACTTCTCATGTGGGAATTGCAAATCATAACAACAATGAGATATCACATCATACCAAAGAAATAGCATGCATCAAAAACATAAAAACAACCAGTGTTGAAGTGGATGTGAGGAACAGGAAATCCTCATCCACTACTGGTGGGAATATTTTCTAGTTCAACCTATTAGGAAAACAATGTGGGTGCATATCACAAAACTAGGAATTGAGTTTTTATTAGACTCAGCAATATAATTCTGACATCAAGCCCAAGGGCCCAAACACTCCACTCATATAAGACTTTTGCATTCCTCCTTTCATTGCAGTACTATTCATAACAGTCGCAAATTGGGTTGAAAACACACCAAATGCCCAAGAAAAGTTAAGTGGATAAAGAAATGATGATACACAAATACAATGGAATACTACATGGCTATAAGAAGGGACAAAAACATGCAATTTGCCACTATATGGATATATTTGGAGAGTATCATGCTGATGAAATTAGAAGGAAAGGGACAAGGGGCCAGAGTGATAGTACTGCAGGTAGGGTGTTTGCCTTGCATGCAGCTGACCCAGACATCCTACATGGTCCCTCAAGCCTCACCAGGAGTAACCCATTGCTGGATGTGATCAAAATCCCCCCAAAAAATAAAAAGAAGGAAAGCAACAGATAGAAATATCATTCTTCGGTATGAAACAAAAACTAATAAGGGGACAACATATGACCAAATCCAACAGACATCAAGAATTTGTCCTCAGAGTCACAGTGGAGTGTAGGGGTGGACATTGAAATAATGGTGGAGGGAAGAAGACACTCTCTATTGGAGGAGTGTGGTATTGTTATGCTGTTTTCATTAATTTTTCATTAAAATTAGTAGTATTGAATATCACAGTGCCTCAGAAAAATTTAAGTAGTGGTAGCCTTTTATTTTTGCAGTAATGGTGTGACTACCAAGATACAATCCAGGGCCCAATTAGTAACTTTTTGTTGAAACTAAGCCACTCTTGGACTTTTCTTTCACTTGAGATAACAAATTACCACTTTAAAAGAGCAAATATGAATTAGGGACAACATTTACTATGAAAAATGCATGGTTGATGTATATATCCCCCTGGTCAAATGCATCAAAAGAAACGAAAAGCAGTATGACCCTTCTTATACAGTTCTTCCCTCAGCATCTGTCTTGGCCCTTGTGATTTTTATGAGTCATTTATATGATTCACCTCCAATAAATTTTTAGGTTTCTAAATGGTAATTTGTTTGAAAAAGCCTCCTTTTTAATCTGTTGTAAACCTAAATATGTGTGTGTTCATTTAAAATCTTCCCAAAACATATAAACAGAGGAGTGATGCAAGAATTACATTTGTATGATAGCATTCTTAGTACTCTTTCCCTAGTGTTTTATTGCTATCTCTCTGTTGTGCTACTTTATTCCTGTAATTCACTAAATTCACTAAATTGACAGCCATCAGGCAAGACTTGACATAATAACAATGCCATCAATTAATATGCCTGAACAGAGACAATTAATATGCCGGGCAGTCTCTGTTCAAAACTGCTTTCTAGCACATGAGTTCATCTGTCTCAACCAAGCAATAATTAACTGTTTTGTTTTAGAAATATTCCACAATGTGACAGAACACTAGGCCTTCAGATAAGATTTGATAAGGAATTTTGTTTAGCTTTTCCAACTGTACCAATAATTCTTTTTTTTTTAATTTTATTGAATCACCATGTGGAGGGTTACATAGTTCTCAGGATTATGTCGGTTATACACTTCTCAAACACCCTTCCCTTCACCAGTGCCCATCTTCCATCACCAACCCCCCCAGTATACCTGCCGCCCCCTCCCACCTCCCCAGTCCCCACCCTTGTACATGATAAGTTTCACTTCGTTTATGCCTTATCTCGATTACATTCCATGTTTCAATACACAACTCACTACCGTTGTTGGGGTTTCCCCCCCAAAAAAGGAGAGCAGTCCTATTGCCAAGGAGGCATTTGTTAGCTCTCCACTGCTAAGAATATAGAGATATTAAGTCCCGCTGTTTGTTACATAACTTTTCTTTTTCCCCCTTGCCCCGCGCCACCGAGTTCACGCCTGTTTCGTAATCGCCACGCTGCCTGACAAGGGAAAAAAAACCGAAAAGGATGGTTATTTCCCGTCATCGGCAGGCGTGGGGCTCTGGCTTAGTTGATAGACTAGTAGAGTGTCTGCAAGCAGTTTCTGGAACCAAGGGCTTGCGCTAGTATCGGCTCCGGCTCGAGATTCCACCAGCGTCCCACTGTTCCATGTACATAATTTTTCCCCTTATATCCCATTCCCACGCCACCAGGTCTGTTTGCTTAATGGACATCACACTGTAGTTGACGACACGCCGCGTTTCTTCCCGAGAAAGAAGAAAATTTCTTCTCAGCCGGCGTGGGGATATAGCTTAGTTCAGTCTAGAGAGATGGCTACCACTTTGATTGCCTTCAATATTTCAGCAAAAGACTTACTATTCTTGTTAGGATCTCCCACAAAAGTCCGACCCATTCAAAAGGGACATATTACATATTGCTGATGCTAAGATGACATTAGGTCGCACGGCCGCGGCAGTTTTTGGGTTTCTGTATAAAGTCCAGGGAAAGTACAACCAGAAATAACATCACTACAAACTTTTACCCTTCTATGGTGCTCATAAGATGGAGAAGCCTAGAGAGAGGCTCGGCGTCTCCATTTTGCGCTCAGGAAAACCGCGAATCCTGCGCTGTGCTCAGGAGGGAGGAGTGGAGAGAGAGAGAGGTTAAAAGAATTGGGGGATGCCCGGTTCCCACTGTTTCAGTGCACCGTGGGGTCTCTGGTCCCATGCTGGAATTAGTTCAGTGGGCTGTTTGGAGTCCAAGGGTGCTTCCTTGGGCTCTTCCATCATGCTCGCTCCACAGCAGGGTCCAAAGGGTGTACCAATAATTCTTTTAGAGCTCTTCCTTTCTCATTATTTATGTTATACATAATGGCAGTCAAGTTTTGTATTTACAAGCTCATCAGGAACATTTATATTCTCATTACTCTTATTCTAATCTATGATCATTCATTTCGTGACTTTTCATAAATCTTTATTTACCTCTTTAAACTGTTGGTTCTTAGTTCAACTCACCTTTGAATCCCCAGTGCCAGCAGAGTACCTCGAGTACAAAGCCATTTCACAAACATTTGTTTAAAGAGTGGATAGGTGGATCAAAAAGAACAGAAAGAAAATTGGTTCATATTTTAGGAAATGGATCAAAAAAACAGTTGGTAAAAGATGAGGAGGAACAGGAAGCAGAATACACATGCAATGAGAAACAAAAAATGTTTTTCTTGAGAAAGAGGAACATTTTATCCATGGAATGTTTTGTATCTAAACTTCCAAAATGAGTGGGTGCTATCTCACAGGAAAATGACAAGAGATATCACAGGATCAGGAGCCTCTGAGGAGGGGGACAGTTCATGAAAAGACTTTAAGAAAGGAGCATGAGGAGACTTCAGTTTCACCTGCCCCAGAACCAGAAAGAACCTGAGATTACTTTCTATATCCTCCTACTTCTTACAGGAGAGCTTATGTTTGTAGGTGTAGCATCCATAGTGGTTTGGCGACTTATATGATGTTAAAGTCATGGTTCTATTTTTAAAAGTTGGTGAAGCTTGTTTTTAAGGCAAACCAGTTCTTCACTTCACAGAATTCAATAAGGTGTATCCCTTTTGGCACAGAGATATATTATTCAAAGTGCACTAATATTCTTATAGGAAAATGACCCAGATTCAAGTGTCACAAACTGTGTGCACAGAGGGAATTTCTGTTGTTGTGACCGATGTTAGTAGGAGGTGTAGAGAAAGTATGGGGGAAAGTAAAAGATATGAGTTCTACGGTGTGTTTCAGGTTGTCTCTTGAAATTGAGACAGTAGCAATAACACAAGAAAACAAATTTCAATTTTCTTTATTTTAGCAAAAGAAGTTAAATCTGTGTGTCATGAAAGGTATGGCTTGATTTGGTGTCTTCAAGCCTAAGGTGATTGATAGTTCTCTGGAGGAGCTTCCATTTTGGGGATTCTGCAAGGAAATTGAAAATGAGTGTCAGTAGCTCCCAAAAGTAGTTACCCCTACCAGGGAGGGACACAAGTAGTGATGGGGCCCTTATGCTTCTCCACATGGCTGAATCCTAACTAGAAAAGGCCATGTTGTAGGAAATTAGGGCAGTGTGAAGACCACTTGACAGCACAACATTTCTCAGTGTTGCCAATATTGTGAAGAACTGTGATGCATCCTAGTCAGGACTGGCGAAAATCCGTGGAAGATCTAGAGCAATCAGCTTCCCTTTTTCCCCACAAGGTAACACAGGTTCTAAAAACCATTTCCTGAAGGACACTGTGATCAATTTCTTGGAGGATCTGCATAGGAGTTTGAAGGTGGAAATGCTAAACGAATCAACGAACGGTTTTAAATCAACAATGAATATCAACACTCTTGCTCAAATCTCCAAATTGTTTTGCACCTACACCAGGCAAGGAGGAAGCAAAGAAAGTGATCACTTCTCTGTAGAAAGGCAGCTTTTGTGCAACCCTGTAGCAGAGGCTGCTCTGCCTAGATCTGCTTATGAGGGTATGTTTCAGGGTCCCCCCTCATCTCTGGCTTTCTACTTAAAAGTCTGACTTGCCGCTTCTTCATACCAGTGTTTTCTGAACAAGGGATCTTGTTAAACTACAGGTTCTGATTAAGAAATTCTAAGGCATAACTCGTATTTGTAATAAGAGACAGGATCAGTCTTTGAGTACCAAGATTGAGGACTAGTGATTTCTAAATATTGCTGCAAAGAGAATAATACAGAGCCTTGTCAAAGTGCAGATCTGAGATGGCACCCCAGTTTCTGAATTTCTAATTTCAGAGGATTTCCATATTATAGTTTTTCCAGTCACACCATAAGCAACAGTATTAGGACTAGACAAGACTGCTAGTTTTAGCACTTAGAGTTATCTGGGGAGCTAATAAAAAATGTAGGTTTCTGGATTCTTCTTTCAGAAAGTCTAATAAAATCTTTCAAGGAAAGTCTGGAAATTCAAAGTTTGAGGTATTTTTAATGAAATATTCTTTGACAATTATAATTAAAGGGAAAAATTCCACATTGGATTTGTTTAAAATCTTTTTATTCCAATTCTATATTGTGTCGGTTTTTGCATGCTTGTGTCTTTTATATTTTTTTTATTAGAGTCTGGAGGAAGACTGTCACTCACAAAAGAAAAATAAAGTCGTCATGTTGTCAATCATTGTGGCGTCAAGTTTTTGCAAAAGCAGGCCACCTCATCAGGAATAGGTTGTAATAAAAATGTGGGCTACATTTTGAAATGTCTGTGGAGGTCCAAGAAGATAGTTCAAGGATTAGGATATATTTATTGCATGTACAAGACCCTAAGTTCAGGACCATAATTGCAGAGTGTGGCCTTACTGGGTCCCCAAGCAAAACTAGTGTATCCCTATTTGCCTGAGTAGAATCACATCACCAGGCACCAGTATTGAACTGTCATGCCTGGTTGGTTGAGTATCACCTAGAGTGTCCCTGTCCCACAGGCACTACCTGTGGCAGTCTCAAAACAATTGAAAGGAAAAACCCTGAAAGTACTGGACTTCTTTCAGCCTTTAACATACAATTTTATAAAGAATGTTTGTGGATTATTGGGGAGTTTAGCCAGGAGGAGCGGGAGTTTACAGATCTTTGACTAAAAATTCTTACAGAAAGAAGGTGCATAGAGAGAAACATTAATCTGAATGCGTTCAATTTATCTGATTATTATGCACGCCTAAAGAAACATGACTAGGAGGGGTTATTATGTGAATGTTTTACAATGTTTGCTTCTTTTTATTATTATAAAAGGGTTAATTAAGAATGGAGTTATTTTCAAAAAGCTTCCTAGAAATTCATGGATCCATAATTTACTTTTGAAATCAGAAGTCAGCAGAGAGTCTAGAAGCTCTAGTTGTTTGTCCCTTATTACACATTAGAACATCTGAGATTTCATTTATATATTCATTTATAAAGGAAAAGCACATTGATAAAATGTTCCAGGGCCAGAGAGATAGCACAGCAGTTAAGACATTTGACTTGCACACAGTCAACCCAGATTCTATCCATGGCACCTGATATGGTCCCCAAAGTTCATCAGGAGTGAGCCTTGATCTCAGAGCCAGGAGTAATCTCTGAATACTGCAGGGTGTGATCTAAAATTACAAAACCCAAAAAGAAGAAAAAGAAAAGGAAAAAAGTTTTGGTTTTGACAGCACATCAAAACAAACTATCACTATGAGCAAAACAACCTTTGATGGCCAAATGGCCTTATTATATTGTGTTTGTCTCTGTCAGGTTCAATTTTCTCCCCGCATTTGTCCCTGGCTTGCTGGAGCTGGATTTGCTGGGTCTTGTCTGCAGAGCAAGCCCTATGGTGCCCCTGCCAATTCTGACTGGGGCAGGGAGCTTCTTAGTTCCTCTGTTTCTCAGCTACCTGACCATCACCCTTGGGTGGGTATTGTATTCCCTGAGGTTCCTGGGTTCTGTTGCCACCAGCAAGTTGTTACACACATTATTGCAGGGCTTGGGTTGGAGCCGAGTTTCCTGGGGTGAGGTAGTAAGGCTTAAAGAGACAGGAAGGGCTTTGAAGTCAGAAATATTTAAAGTCTAACCATGACTCTACCATTTCTTAAGTCATTCATATTAAGCAAATAGGCTCATGTGTCAGGATCTGATTTTCAAGCATGAGTGAAAGAGTGTTTGCCTCTAGGGTTATTAGGGAGATCCAATTTATATGCATTTAACATAAATTTATATAAATCTGTATAAAGAGCCTAGTATCGTGTCTGATGTGTTCTAACTTACTATTCAGTAAGTACTACTTTGTTTTAAATTTAACTCTTTAAAGTTAGTGCTGCTAGAGTTTCATTGGTGCTTGATCACTACACCAGGGGGCGGGATTGTGGGGGTGGAGGGTTGCATTTAATTTCAGTTTAGAATCTGAACATCTGGGTCTAGAATACAGAGGTTAGGGTATTTGCTTTGCACTCAGCTGACCCTGGGTTCAGCCCCTCCCACCCTCCTATACCTCCCCCAGCCCACCAAGAGTGATACCTGAGGGCAGAGTCAGGAGCAAGCCCTGAGAACTGCTGTTTGACTCCAAAATGAAAACAAACACAGAATCTGGAGTTGCTTAAAAGTAAAACCTAGTTTGTGTGATAATACTTAGTTAAATTAAATATTTGTAAAAGTTTCATTATAAAGGATTAGAAGAAGTAAATTAATCAAAAGTTAGGGTGTAGCACTGTCGTCCCATTGTTCATTGATTTGCTTGAGCGGGCACCAGTAATGTCTCCATTATGAGACTTGTTTTTACTGTTTTAGGCATATCAAATATGCCCCGGGTTGCTTGCCAGGCTCCCCCATGCAGACGGGATACTCTTGGTAGCTTGCCGGGCTCTCCAAGAGGGACTGAGAAATCTAACTGGGTCGGCCATGTTCAAGGCAAATGCCCTACCCTCTGTGCTATTGCTCCAGCCCAACCAAAAGCTAGGGTGATTTGAGGGAAATAGTTTAGAAACGTATGGAATCAGACATTCAATAGGAGCTCTCTATCTACCACATGTCTATAAAAATAAAATGAAAACAAACAAAATTTTTTGCTCATCTTAACATTAATTTTAACTTATTTGTAAAATACGTAGTATTGTGATGATGATACAGCATTTCACTGCTTTAACTTCTTTTATTCTGCACTATTATTAGATATTTAGATTCAAAGCAAGATCACTTACTGCTGAACCTCATTATCTAAAATGTATTGAATACTTATTTTGCCAGATATTTTGCTAAAGCATTTTATACAGAAATTTCATTCAGTAGCAAAGATTTTTCTGTATGAGTTAATATTTCTACTTTCATTTCACAGGATTGGATATTGAGGTCTGGTAGGTAAAGAATTTGTTCAAGTAAATAAAACTAGTAAGTAAAAGAGAGATACTATAGTCGAGATATCCTAGTCACAAGTCAGTACTGAAAGTTTAGAAACACCAACCATCCAGTTCTTTCCAGAAAATGCTAATTTTTTAAAGGCTATTATTAAGCTATAAGTTACCCCTCTGTGTCTTTGTTAGTGTTTTTTTTATATTCCCCAGACTAGAACAGTTTAATTGTCAATGTTCAGTTTCCAATAATATTGGGAAAATTAAAGGAAAGCAAAATTATTATTAATTGATTTTGAAGCAGGGAAAAGAATACGTATATTTCTAAGAATGAGATCATTTCTCTCAACATAAATAATAGGGAATTGAAAAAACTTTCTTCAACATAGTTAAAGCCATTTACCTAGCTTAGCAAGAGGCAAAAGATCTGTAGAAAGAAAACTACAAAACACTACTAAGAAAAATAAAAGAGGACATGAGGAAATGGAACCGAATATTCTATTTATGGATAGGGAGGATTCACATTGTCAAAATGTCAATAGTTCTCAAAGCATTACACGGATTCAATATACTCGCTATAAAAATACCCATGGTAATATTCAAAGAAATAGATTAAAAGCTCTTTAAATGCATGTGGAGTAAACCTGATGAATAGTAAAAGTAGTCCTGGGAGAAAAAAATGGGAGGCATCACTTTTCCCAACTTCAAACTCTGATATAAAGCTAATCATTAGGGAAGTGCAAATAAAAACAACAATTATATATCATCTCACATCAGAGAGTCTGGAACACATCTGTAACACTATCATCCCGTTGTTCATCGATTTGCTTGAGCGGGCACCAGTAACTAAGGTCTGGTAGGTAAAGAATTTGTTCAAGTAAATAAAACTAGTAAGTGAAAGAGAGCTACTATAGTCAAGATATCCTAGTCATATTGTGAGACTTTTTGTTACTGTCTTTGGCATATTGAATATATCACGGGTAGCTTTCCAGGCTCTGCCATGCAGGTGAGATACTCTTGGTAGCTTGCCAAACTCTCCGAGAGGGATGGAGGAATCGAACCTGGGTCAGTCATGTGCAAGACAAATGCCCTACCCGCTGTGCTATCCCTGCAGTCTCTGGAACACATAAAAAAAAACCTAAAACTAAATCTATTGTAGGGATGTGGGAGAAAAAAGACCCTCATCCACTGCTGGTGGGAAAGTTGACTGGTCCAACCTGGATAGATAAAAAACAGGAACTTTCTCAAAAAACTAGGAATTGAGCTCTAATTTTACCCAGCAATTCTACTTCTTGGAGTATACCTCAAGGACCAAGAACACAATGCAGAAAAGACATGTAATCCTATGTTCATTACAACACTATTTATAGTAGCCCAAATCTGGAAACAATCCAAGTGTCCAATAATAGAAGACTGGATAAAGAAACTGGTACATTATACACAAGGCAATAATACTCAACTATAAGAAAAGACAAAACCATTCAATTTGCTTCTACATGGAGGATAAGTGGAATAGTATCATGCTGAGCAAAGTTATTCAGGAGAAGGATAAACACCGAATGATATCCTTATAGGAGTAATATAATGAAACATATTAGGGGGATGGCAAATGCCCAAACATAACAGAAGCTGAGAACTTGAGAGATGGTATTAGAGATGGTCTTCAATAAAACATTTATCAGAGAGAAGAGATAGGGGTGGGGTGGGGAGTGTGAAAGGATGGGGAGCGAACACAGTTCTAACTGTGGAAACAGTGACCACTCTGAACTCTGGACTGGTGAGTGGTGCTGGAAGGAGGTAGAGTATATATGTGAAACCCTATCAGTAACAGTATTGTAAACCAAAGATCTTAAGAACAAAACAAAAATTGTGTCTGTCATACAGGCAGTCTGGTGTGTAGGGGGAACTGAGATTGTTGATAGAGGGATCAGTAAAGGCATTGGTATTGAAACTTTACATGACTGAGACTCAATCATGAATAACTTTGTAAATCATGATGCCTCAATACAAATTTAATATATACATATATGTATATGTGCACATAGATATACATATATATGTGTATTTCCTTATCATAATGCATCACTTGTATCACTTGTCTTCCCGTTGATCTTCGATTTGCTCGAGCGGGTGCCAGTAACGTCTCCATTTGTCCCCGTCGCATGTTAGTGTAGCCCAATGATATCTGCTCGCTCCAGGAACAGGAAGAGCCTCAGTAACAGCTCTAGTCCAGTGGTTGTCTCTGAATCGCATTACATATCCGGCCCATCTGATTTTTGATGTCTTGGCAAACGAGACAGCGTACCTGATTCTTGATCATCGACGGAGGTCAGAGCCTGGATTCCTTCTCTCACTTGAGTGAGACATGATACTCCTAGCATAGCTCTTTTGATTCCTCTTTGGAATACCTGAATTGTGTTTTCATCCTATTTTTGTAGGGCCCAGGTCTCTTAGGCATAAGTTAGCGCAGGAAGAACGGTGGAATCGAAAAGATGTGCCTGGAGTCAGAGGTCCTTCGTTCTCTTAACCACTTCTTCGAAGCTCTCGAAGGCATTCCATGCTTCTCCCTTCCTCCTGCGAAGTTCTGGTGCCAAGTTATTCCTCATGTTGCGTTCTCGACCCAGGTACACATAACTGCTGCATTCAGAGATGTTCATTCCATTGAGAGCAAAGGGAGCATTGGTGACTAGTTTGTTTTTCATGAGCATCGTCTTGTTGGGGTTCAGCTGCAGTGTATCATAATGCATATACTCACCAAAAGGAGAAAGTTACTGGCCTATAAAACTCATGTCCCTGATGAGATATCATAACTCCCTTGGGAACAAAGGGATGACCATACCTAGTTACTTAATGGCAAATATGGTTGTTTTGGTAATAAGTATAAAAGACAGATTCTAGCCCTGATACTGAAGTTTGTGTTTTTAATCTCTGTATCATCTGGTTGTTCAACGATTTGCTCAAGCAGGTGCCAGTAACATCTCCATTCGTCCCTGTCGCATGCTAGTGTAGACTGATGGGGTATTGGGGGCTCTTTCAGGACCAGGAGAATGAGGACTGTCGTTGTTACTGTTTTGGGTATATCGAGTATGCCATGGATAGCTTGCCAGGCTCTGCCATACAAAAATATTATAAGAAGTAAATTTACTATGATTGTTTAAATGGGTTACTAGCTGAGGAAAGAAGAAAGCAATACACCCTAGATGGAATCCCGCCCTTGAGTGAATCTCCTAGTAATCTAGACTGCTGAACCCTCAGATGAGATTTTGTCCTTGAGTTAATCTCCTAGAACTTTCCCTGAAGGAGTGGCTTTACTTCTGTTTGTTGTTATGACAATGTTCAACTCCACCTATGTTACCCCACTCTTCATGATTTCTATATAACTATGCTGTAAGAGGTAGGAGAACGAGGAGGAGGATAGAAGCTAGGATAATGGAACTGTGATGACTGGGACCAAAACTACGACTGCGATTTTGCTGTAAGGGGAGAGATTGGACTACGCTGGGGAGCAGAGAGAAATAAACTGACTACCAATCAGCCACAGATTGGAGACTACCAATCTCCATTCCCTCGTCCTTCGTCCTTACATCACTGTGGGCCAACCAGGGAAACTGTTCTCTGCCACCGAACACTCAAGTCCCACGTGCCCACATATTTCTTTGAAACTCACACTACAGTACAGCAGGTAGGGGCACTTGCCTTGCATCCAGATCGACCTGGGTTTGATCCCTGGTACCACAAATGGTTATTTCATTTTAGAGCTTTCAACCCTGCTTCCTGAATGCAGAGCCAGGAAGAACTTCTGAACACTGCCAGGTTTGGCCCCAAAAGCAAACCAAAATCAAACCAAACCAGAAGTTAAACCATGGTGAGACATAGCTCAGTGGCTCATGGAGTACATGTTTTGCATGCAGGAGGTCTAGCTTTCATCCTAGCACCACGAGGAATGTCTCCTGAGCACTGAAATAGTAGTAGCCCTTGGAATCACTAGGTGCGGACCTAAAAACAAAAATGAGCAGAACTGACCAAAAAAAAATTAAACCAAATAAAATTTGTTTCAGTTTTCATAACCCAAATATACAATTTATTAGAGCATTTTCAATTTCCTAAATTGTAGCTGTGTTTAATTAAAGCGATATCCTACAACGTTTGCAAATGGCATATTCTATCCATATTTCTATAAATCTCTAAAAGAAGCTGAACTTGTGTGATTGATTCTAAATTGCTTTCACATGGAGATGCACTTCTAAATGCATTTCACATGGAGATGCAGATCATTTCTAAAATGCTCTGTCTTAGAAAGCAGATAAATTCTCACTTATGCATCTTAACCTCTGTACCAAACTTTAATTTTTAAGGCATTTAATTTTTTAAATTATTCTCATCTTTATTGGATAATGAATAACTTGAAGCCTCACTTGTTATCTGTTTCATTTTTTCATATAGTGGTTCATAGAGTGAGGGTTCTGTGTGACTTATATAACTCTCTTTGAGAAAAAGTGATAGGTGCATTTTTGATCTGAAAAATAGCACAACTAATCACATGTCTTTGTCCTGATGACTATAGAGTTCTAATCCTCTCCAAAGAGAAATCTCATACCTTAAAGAAGTTTGTTTAGGTCTCTATTGAATGTACAAATTCTTAGTCTGCTTTTAAACCTTCCTGATATGTCAAGAGTTTTAAATGACTATCTCTGAAAGCAATGAAATCATAAGAAACACTTATGACTTGAAGAACTTCTATGGGCAGAAGTTCATCAGGCTCTGATACACATCAGCCTACTTATTCTATTTTTTTCATTTTTTCAAAATTTTATAAAATAGCTCACAATATTTGATCACATTTAATATTCAAACACCAATCCCACCACCATTACACCTTCCCACCACCATTTTTGGGATGTTTCCATCCCAAGCCCCAATCCCTGTCCCAAAGTACAATAAAAAAATATATATTTTGTATTGTCTGTTCTGAAAAACCACTGAAAATGCTACAAAAAAGTATCCATAGGGGAAATGGTGTGAAGATTGTTCTATTTTGGCAGGGCCCATTAGGACATTCTTTAGGATATCACGAATATGTTGTTAAAAGTTGAGCGATGTGAGTTTTCGTATCACATATATATATCACATATATATATCACATATATATGTATATATATATATCTGTAACTCTGTCATCCTATTGCTCATTGATTTGCTTGAGTGGGCACCAGTAATGTCTCCATTGTGAGACTTGTTACTGTTTTTGGCATATCGAATATGCCACGGGATAGCTTGCCAGACTCTGACTTGCACGCAGGATACTCTAGGTAGCTTGCTGGGTTCTCTGAGAGAAGCTGAGGAATCAAACCTGGGTTGGCTGCATGTAAGGCAAACGTCCTACCCGCTGTGCTGCCACTCCAGCCCTTCGTACATATGTGTGTGTATCAGAAAATATGTACATATATGCATATTATCCAGGAATTCATTCACTCATGCGTGAGGCTCGGCCAGAGTATGGGGAACGGCCTTGAGTATGGCGGTGGTTGGGTTTTGGAGGTTTTCGGCTGCGGGGATTGGGTCCCTTTGGGAGAGGAGGGCTCTCACCCACGGCCTCTTGGGCACCCCAAGTGAAATAGCCTGGCATGGGATCTGGTGGCATGGCTATTGGCGGGCTTCATGTTGCTCCCTCTGGGAGAAAAAGCCATACGATCTCCATCCTGTTTATTCTTAATTCTAAACATAATTAGCTGAGTCAAAGAAATTTTAGTATGTGCTATACAAAGTTAGTGTCTGTCTCTCTATTGTTTGAATTTATGTTGTTCTGGTAAAGGATATGAGGCAGAAAAGGAAATTTTGTGATTGTGATTGCAATCTTTTTTCCCACTTTTTAAGTCACAGCCGGCAATGCTCAGGGGTTATTCCTGACTCTGCACTCAGGAATTACTCCTGGTCGTACTTGGGACCATACAGGATGCTGAGGATAAAATCTGGGTTGTCCAAATGCAAAGCAAATGCCTTACCCACAGTACTATATAGCTCCAGTCCCAACTCAATTACTTATAAACTTTCCTTCTAGAGTCTTTCATCCTCTTGAACTCCTCACTAAAGTTATTGGTAGTTGTTATTCATTTAGTCATTTTTTTATTCAATAAATGTAAGTGCCACACACTTTATTGGATCTAGAGTTAAAAAAAGACATGGTTTCAGGGCTGGAGCAATAGCACAGCGGGTAGGGCATTTGCCTTGCATGCGGCCAACCCGGGTTCGATTCCCAGTATCCCATATGGTCCCCTGAGCACCGCCAGGGGTGATTCCTGAGTGCAGAGCCAGGAGTAACCCCTGTGCATGGCCGGGTGTGACCCAAAAAGCAAAAAAAAAAAAAAAATGGTTTCTACCTTTATAGAACTTACATATTACTCAGCTCATTTAATAAACTTGTGCCTTAAGGCATTGAAACACACATTAATATTGTCTAGTTGTTTATATTATCATCCTAAAATGATTTTGTGAAATTTATTGGGGTTATTCTACAAAAACAAATCTTTTGTGATACTCAAAGCTATTCAGGAAGTAGAGGTTGCTATCATATAATGTGTAGATGAAGAAATTAGATATTATGGGTAAACAACTTACAAAAAATCAGAGCTAAAAAGCATCAAAGTTGAGGCTTCAACTCAGAGATTTGGCAGAAAGAAATAATTGTACTTTCTCAGTTATATCAAGTGTGTTGATATCACTTTAAAATTGCTCCAAGACTTTACATATTCACTTTAATTTTTAATTTCAATATTTTGTATTTTAAGTTAACAGGTCTCTTAAGTTTGATTATTATTATAACACTGAAGAGTCTTAGAAAACCATTAAAAATGGATGATTTTCTATGTATTAAGTAAAAATTGTTTACCACATAAATAATACAAATGTTTCTGAAAATAAGTATAACACAATTAGCAACATAACAAGATAAAAATTTTTTTTAATTCATTAATATTTCCTTATGTTCTTGCAATAATTTTTGAGAGAATTTAGTAAAGTAAAATCATGAATTTATGCTGCCTCAAATGTCTTTTGAAGAAAGATGAAAAATTATAATTTTAAAAATTAATCTCTCTTGAAATCAGAAATCAGACAGGTTCACTGAAGACTAATTCAGAGCAACAATCTGAGTTTTTGTTCATGTGGAACAAATATTTTCTAATTGGAACTTGGCTTTTGATCCATGGGTAGAAAAATCTATTTCAGAATAGTTAAATCAAGATCACTTTTAGTGATCCCAATTATTGTGAAAGCTCAAGTCATTTCACCAAAACATATTTATTGTGCAGTAGCATATGTATGTACAAGCATTTATATGACATTTTAATTGCACACACTAAATTACTAAATTGCTGCCACCACACTAACCTTCCCATTAATTTCAATATTATTTGTAGTATTTTTGAGGGAATATAACTAGAATATCAGCAAAGATGGCACATCACCTCTCTGGTAAGCAAGTAGTGTTTCCATAACTATCTAGTGTTATGTGTCCAAAATATCCACTGGCTCTATTCTTTCCCCTCCATTCCACTCTTAAATAACCTCACAGCTGTATTTGTTTTCTCCACAAGTTCACTTTTATTTTATTGACTTTTATTTAACCTTTATTTAATAAAGTATGACTTTTATTTAACTTCCTTTAGTTCTAGGTTGCAGTTACTATGCTTTGCCTATAGTTTCTCCCTTTTGGAAACTTACCAACATCTTAGTCAACTATGTGTAATCTCCTACAAAGAGTTACAAATATTTGCTGCAACTTATTTAAGGTTTTTTTTTTTTTTATGTAGCACTGCACTGTAGCACTGTCGTCCAGTTGTTCATCGATTTGCTTGAATGGGCACCAGTAATGTCTCCATTTTGAGACTTATTGCGTTACTGTTTTTGGCATATTGTGTTACCCATTTTTGGCCATGGGTAGTTTGTCGGGCTACCGTGTGGGCAGGATACTCTCAGTAGCTTGCCAGGCTCTCTGAGAGGGGTGAAGGAATTGAACCTGGCTCATTTGCATGCAAGGCAAACACCCTCCCGCTGTACTATTGCAAATTATCATTACAATTATCATTTAATATAGCATATTATTATATAAATATATTCTGTTAGTTATGGATTATTCAGGCTGGAGTGATAGCGCAGCGGTTGGGCATTTGCCTTTCACGCAGCCAACCGGTGTTCTATTCCTCTCAGAGATCCTGGCAAGCTACCTAGAGTAGCTTGCCGGCATGGCAGAGCCTGGCAAGCTACCCGTGTGAATTGGATATGCCAAAAAAAATAACAATAAGTCTCTCAATGAAAGACGTTACTGGTGCCTGCTCAAACAAATCTATGAGCAACGGGATGACAGTGACAGTGATGGATTATTCATGTAATTTGTCTACTACTATGGTAATACATGTGCATTTCACCACTTTTATACAAATAGCACAATATTCTCAAGAATTTCACAGATTAAACTTAAAACATTATGTGATTAGGAATCAAGTGACTCTGATTCAGAAAAATGACAGAAATTATCCCCATGAATTTACTTTCATTCATCAATGCATTATTATTCAAGAATATACAACAAATGATACCTAAGTTTGTTTAAAACCATTAAACAAGCTCTTAGTTGAGGTTGTCTAAGGAAACAAAGATGGAAGATATTGTGTTTCATGACTTTAACTATACTATAATGTTGCAAATAGGAAAAATAATGTGATACTGAAATAAAAACTTTCAGACCAATAGAATAGAATTGAGACTCCAGAGATAAGACCCCACATGAGTATTCAGACAAATTTTTGGCCTAGATTATGAAACTGAGAAAAAAAAATCCCTTTCAATAAATAGAACTGGTAAAAATGACTAGTCACATGCAAAAGGCTAAACCCAGACAACTTTCTCCAAACATGCACAAAGTTAACTCAAAAGGGATTGAAAACTATGATGTTACACCTGAAATCATAAAATATTTTAAAAGAAACATAAGCAAAATATCCTATGATGTTGGTTTCAGTGATTTATCTCTATTGGCAAGGAAAACGTAATTAGAAATAAATAAATGTGATTATTATCACAGCTAGGAAAAAACAAGGAAAGTGACTCAGCAATAGAGTGCATACAACACCAGGATAATCTGAATTCAATCCCCAGCATCATGAAAGAAAGAGAGAGAGAAGAAGGAAGGAAGGAAGGAAGGAAGGAAGGAAGGAAGGAAGGAAGGAAGGAAGGAAGGAAGGAAGGAAGGAAGGAAGGAAGGAAGGAAGGAAGGAAGGAAGGAAGGAAGGAAGGAAGGAAGGGAGGGAGGGAGGGAGGGAAGGAGGAAGGGAGGGAGAGAGGGAGGAAGGAAAGAAGGGAGGGAGGGAGAGAGGAAGGAAAGAAGGAAGGGAGGAAGGAAGGAAGGAAGGAAGGAAGGAAGGAAGGAAGGAAGGAAGGAAGGAAGGAAGGAAGGAAGGAAGGAAGGAAGGAAGGAAGGAAGTTAAGAAGGAGAAACTACCACCAAAAAAAATTTTTAAAGACACTCAACTGAATGGAAGAAAATACTTGCACATTGTTCTTCTGACAAAGGGCTACTAATATGAAGATATGTGAAATACTCACAACTCAATGACAATGAAGACTAAACATCTTAATTTTAATAAATGGGAAGAATTAAAGCTAGTTCTCCAAAGAAAACATACAGGTTACCTGAATGTATGCCAATAAAAAATAATATTCACAGATTATTAGAGAAAGGCAAATCAAAAGACGAGTGCCAGAGTGATAGTGCAGTAGGTAGGGCTTTGTATGTGGCCAATCTGGGTTCAATATCTGGCATCCCATGTGGTCTCCTGAAGCACTGCCAGGAGTAATTCCTGAGTGCAAATATAGGAGCAACCCTTGATCATGAACAGGAGGGTAAACCCCCACCTTTTCCACCAAAAAAAAAAATCTGACAACAAGATATCACCTTCCATCACTGGGAATTGCATATGTTCAAAACTAGGAGCAGGGCCTAGAGAGATAGTACAGTGGGTAGAACATTTGCCTTGAATGTGGTTGATCTGGGCTCAATCCCTGACACTGGGAAATTCCAGCAGTGATCTCTGAGCACAGAGCCAGGAGTAAGCTTTGAGCCGAGCTGGATGTAGTCTCCCACACAGAACCGAAAACAAACAACAACAACAAAACTATAAAAACAACACTTTGGGGAGAGATGTGGACTGGAACAATAGTACAGTGGGTAGGGCGTTTGCCTTGCATGTAGCCAACCCAGGTTCAATTCCTGCATCCCTCTTGGAGAGTCTGGCAAGCTACTGAGTATTCTGCCCACACAGCAGAGCCTGGCAAGCTACCTGTGGCGTATTCAATATGCCAAAAACAGTAAGAACAAGTCTCATAATGGAGATGTTACTGGTGCCTGCTCGAGCAAATCCATGAAAAACAGGATGAAAGTGCTACATTGATACAATGGTTTAAAAGGAATCCTCATTAATTGTTGGTACAAAAGAAAACAGTTCACCTCTTTGGAAAATAGTATGGAGGTATATTTAAAAATTTAAAGTCAAGGGCTAGAGTGGTAGCACAGCGGGTAAGGCATTTGCCTTGCAAGCGGCCGACCTGGGTTCGATTCCCAGCATCCCATATGATCCCCTGAGCACCGCCAGGGGTGATTCCTGAGTGCAGAGCCAGGAGTAACCCCTGTGCATTGCCAGGTGTGACCCAAAAAGCAAAAAAAAAAAAAAATTAAAGTCAAATCACCATGGAGTACTGAATGATCTGTATAGACCCAAACACTATTCTGGTGAGGATCCCTTTCCCACCAGCCACCCCGCAACCCCCCCAGAAGGCAGTCAGACAGAACAGTGGCAGGAGTGACAGATGAGTTCACCCCTGCCTAACTCGACCTAGATAATCTTCTCATGAGGACCTTTGCCCTCTGAGCCCCGTGATACCCATTAGATAGCCAGATTGGCTGAAGGAATGCCGAATTAGAACACATTGACATCCTTAGGTTATAATGGAGTCATGTGGCATTTTAAAGAAAGATAAGAGATGTCGGGAGGCATGAGAGACCAGAAACTTGCCATGCAGGTAGTACAGTTAGATCCTGCAGGTCTCCATCTTGCCCACCAACCCTGAGCTGGCTTGCCCACCAAGCCTAAAAAAATGACGTAGAGATAGGAGCAGCCAGAGTTCACCAGCAGGAAACATGACACAGCACCAGGAAACATGAACAAAAAAAAGGATTTCAACCTCATCAGTGGGTAGTAACAAAATTCCAGAAATATCCTAAACTATTTCTGATATTTTATTTGGGTTGGGAGCACACATGGCAATATGCTTAAGGCCCACTCCTAACTTTAGTTAGGGATCCCGAATGGCAGTGCCAAGGGAACTATGCTCAGTGCCAGGATTAGAACCAGGATTAGCTCCAGTCTCATGCAAGATAACTGTCCTGACCACTGTACTATCTCTGCAGTCTTGTTTCAGATCTTTTTCTTTGTTTGGCTTCGGATTGGGTCTTTGAAATCTACCCTAAGCCTTTAGAACAACAGTTTAGATAATATACTCATTATCTGGGGAAGAGGGCTGGGTGTGGGGTGCGTGCAGCAGGGGGTGGGGGAAGGGAGAATGGGAGCATTGGAAGAGAGAACAATTAATTCACGAGTCTGATGGAAGACAAAAGAACTCATTCAAGTAGAAATGAAGGAGATAAAGACTACAATAGATAATCTTCACAGCAGAACAAATGAATCTAAAAATTGAGTAAGTGACCTTGGAGACAAGTAACATGATTTCAAAAAGAAAAAAATAATAGAAAAGAGATTGAGAAAAATGGAAGAGAAATATACTGGTGACAGTACCAGAATTAACAGTGTCAGAACAAGCAGTTCTAGAAGAGGAGCAAAGTAAAGGGGAAGAATTGCTGGTTGAAAAACAAGAGCTGGAATGCCCACTAGTCCAGCCTTCCTGGAAAACAATATGGACAGTCCTTCAAAAACTAGAAATGGAGCTTCCATATGACCCCGCAATACCACTTCTGGGAATATATCCAGAGGATGCAAAAAAGCACAGTAGAAATGACATCTGTATTTATATGTTCATTGCAGCACTGCTCACAATAGCCAGAATCTGGAAACAACCTCCGTGCCCTAGAACAGACTGGTTAAAGAAACTTTGGTACATCTATACAATGGAATACTATGCAGCTATTAGGAGAGATGAAGTCATAAAATTTTCTTACAAATGGATAGACATGGAGAGTATCATGCTAAGTGAAATGACTCAGAAAGAGAGGGACAGACATAGAAGGACTGCACTCATTTGTGGAGTATTGAACATCATAACATGGGGCTGACACCCAGGGACAGTAGATATAAGGGTCAGGAAGATTGCTCAATAGCTGGAAGCCTGCCCCATGAGCAGAGGGAGAAGGTAGCTGAATAGAGAAAGGATCAGTAAGAAAATGATGGCTGGAGGAATCAGTCGGGATGGGAGATGTGTGTTGAAAGTAGATAAAGGACCAAACATGATACCTTCTCAGTATCTGAATTGCAAATCAAAATGCCCAAAAGTAGAGAAAGAGTATGAGGAATATTGTCTGCCATGGAGGCAGGAGGAGGGTGGGAAAGGGGGTGTATACTGGGGATATTGGTGGTGGGGAATGTGCACTGGTGGAGGGATGGGTGTTTGATTATCTTGTGATTGTAACCCAAACATGAAAGCTTGTAACTATCTCATGGTGATTCAATAAAATTTTTAAAAAAGAAAGAAAGAAAAATAAGAGCTGACAACAACCCCAATTTGAAGTAGACTGGTGCCCTGATCCAGGATTTCCAAAAACTATCGGTAAGAGTGAATTCAGAATGAACAGCATCAAGACACATTGTAATTAAAATTACAAGAATCAAAGCAAACATATATTCCATAGACTAGTAAAAGAGAATAAAAGGAAAAACATGAGATTCCTATCATGTTTCTCAAAATTTCTCTAAGCAGGAAGAGAATGGAGTGATACAATCAATGAAGAGAATTCCTACCAAGAATCTTTTACACTAAAAGGTTAGTTTTAAGCATACTAAAAACATTCTCAGATAAGCAAAATCTGAGGGCATTGTTCTCTTTTAACCAGTTCTGTTAGAGATAATGAATGGCCTCACAAGAGAAGCAAAGATCAATGACTGGAGAGATAATACAGAGGATAAGTTACTTGCCTTGCAAGCAGCTGACTCTTGTTCAATCCCAGCACCACATATGGCCCCTGATCACAGAGCCAGGACTATGCCTTCAGGTATGGCATGTCTTCCCCACCCTCACCTCCAAATAAAATGGGAAGGGAAGGGAAGGGAAGGGAAGGGAAGGGAAGGGAAGGGAAGGGAAGGGAAGGGAAGGGAAGGGAAGGGAAGGGAAGGGAAGGGAAGGGAAGGGAAGGGAAGGGAAGGGAAGGGAAGGGAAGGGAAGGGAAGGGAAGGGAAGGGAAGGGAAGGGAAGGGAAGGGAAGGGAAGGGAAGGGAAGGGAAGGGAAGGGAAGGGAAGGGAAGGGAAGGGAAGGGAAGGGAAGGGAAGGGAAGGGAAGGGAAGGGAAGGGAAGGGAAGGGAAGGGAAGGGAAGGGAAGGGAAGGGAAGGGAAGGGAAGGGAAGGGAAGGGAAGGGAAGGGAAGGGAAGGGAAGGGAAGGGAAGGGAAGGGAAGGGAAGGGAAGGGAAGGGAAGGGAAGGGAAGGGAAGGGAAGGGAAGGGAAGGGAAGGGAAGGGAAGGGAAGGGAAGGGAAGGGAAGGGAAGGGAAGGGAAGGGAAGGGAAGGAAGGGAAGGGAAGGGAAGGGAAGATTATTTTTCCTAATAAACAGAATCAGAAACAAAAAGGGGGACATCACAACAGAAACTACATAAATTCAAAGGTTCATCAGAGATTACTTTGAGAGTCTTTATGACATGAAACAAAAAAACTCGATAAAATGAATAAATCCCTTGATTCCCATAGTCTCCTGAGGCTGAACCAAGAATACATGGAGTACCTAAACAGACCTATCACCATTGAGGAAATTGAAACGGTGATAAAAAGTCTCCCCATAAACAAAAGTCCTGGCCCAGATGGATTCACTAGTGAATTCTTCCAAATCTTTAAAGAGGACTTACACCCAATTCTTTTTAAGTTTTTCCAGGAAATTGGAGAATTAGAAACATTTCCAAACAGTTTCCAAACATCACCCTGATAGCAAAAGCAGGTAGAGATATCACAAAGAAAGAGAATTACAGGCCAATATCTTTGATGAACACTGATGAAACGATCCTCAACAAAATCCTAGCAAACAGAATCCAACTACTCATCAAAATGATCTTACACCATGACCAAGTAGCACAAATCCTGGGAATGCAATGATGGTTTAACTTTCACAAATTAATCAACATAATCCATCATATCAATAAAAGAAAATATAAAAAATATGATCATATCAATAGATGCAGAGAAGGCATTTGACAAGATCCAGCACCCATTTATGATGTAAACTCTCAGCAAAATGGCCATTGAAGGAACTTTTCTCAATATAGTCAAAGTCATCCACAACAAGCCCACAGCAAGCATCATTCTCAATGGGGAGAAACTAAAAGCCTTCCCTCTAAGATTGGGGACAAGACAAGGTTGCCCACTACTGCCACTCCTATTCAACATAGTTCTGGAAGTTCTCACCATAGCAGTTAGACAAGAAAAAGATACTAAGGACATCCAGATAGGAGAGGAAGAGGTTCAGTTATAATCACTCTTTGCAGATGATATGATACCATACTTAGGAAATCCTAAAAACTCTACAAAAAATTCCTAGAAATAATAGATTTGTATAGTAAAGTGACAGGCAACAAAATCAACACCCAAAAGTCCATGGTTTTCCAGTATACAAATAATGAAAAAGAAGAAAGAGATATTAAAAAATCCCATTCACAATAGTGTCTCAGAAAATCAAGTACCTCAGAATCAGCTTAGCTACGAGGTGAATAACCTATACAAAGACAATTACAAAACACTACTTCAAGAAATAAGAGGGATGTGAGGGCGATCTGGCTGCGACATCTGTCACCCCATTGATCGCCAGGGTTGATTCAGCTGATCTAGCTAGCTAGGCGGGTGTCCCCTTCCTCCCTCACCACTCCATGTGAGTCCCTCCAGAAGCTGCACGCTCAGTCAAAGAGGACAGCCTTCCCTGAATAGTGACTGACCAAATAGAGACAGACGAGTCTTCGGTGGAGGGTGTATGAGTAGCTGCGCTCCCCTGCTAGAACCTTCAAAGAAGCTCTCAAGGAATAAGAGTTGGCTGCATTTGCAACCACGTGATAACTCATACCTCACACCACCCATACTCCAAGAGTAACACACTACATTTGATGGGGTTTAAAGTAGTAGGCAATCAATCTTAGAGGGAATATTTTTAGTAAATACATATATATGTATATATATATATACATATGTATGTATGTATTAAAGGCTCAACCTTTAACAACACTTTAGTGATCTCTTGTAGAAGGTCTTAATGGCGCCTGTGTGAAGTATAACAATCTTCACACTGTTTCCTCTAAGGAACCTTTTTTGTAGCATTTTCAGTGTTTTTTCATAAAAAAAAAACAATAAAAATAAATTACTTGGATTTTGCTTTGGGACAAGGGTTGTCATTCAGCATGGAAACATCTGAAATGTGGTGGGAAGATGTAATGGTGGTGAGATTGGTGTTTGAATATTAAATGTAATCCAACATTGTGAACCACTTTACAAATTAAGAAAAAATTAAAAAATAAATAACATTTTAAAAAGAAATGAGATGACACTAGGAAATGGAGACAGATTCCCTGCTCATGGATAGGGAGGATTTACATTATCAAAATGGCAATACTCCCCAAAGAACTGTGCCGATTTAATGCAGTTCCTATCAGGATACCTATGACATTTTTCAAGAAATAGACAAAACACTCCTGAAATTCATATGGAACAATAAACCTGCACAAATAGCTAAAACAGTCCTTGGGAAAAAGAAAATGGGTGGCATCACCGTCCCCAGCTTCAAACTGTGCTACAAAGCAGTAGTAATTAAAACAGCATGGTATTGGGCTAGAAACACACCCACAGACCAATAGAACATAGATAAATATTCTGTTATAGATTCTCAAACATATAATCAGTAAATCTTTGATAAAGAAGCAAAAAATGTGAAGTAAAACAAGGAAAGCCTCTTCAACAAGTGATGCTGGGGAAACTAGACAGCATAAAAATGAACTCTGACACCTGTTTATTTCAGGCACAAAAGTCAGATCAAAAGTGGTTTAAAGACCTCAACATCAGACCTGAATCCATAAGGTACATGAAGAAGAATATAGGCAGAACCCTCCATGACATTGAAGCTAAAAGCATCGTTAAGGATGAAACACCCCTAACCAAGCAAGTGGAAACAAACATAAATAAATGGGACTACATTAAAATAAGAAGCTTCTGCACCTCAGAAGAAAAAGTGACCAAAATGCAGAAAGATCCCACAGAATGGGAAAGAATATTTACCTAATACCCATCTGATAAGGGGTTAATATCCAGGATATACAAGACACTAGTAAAAATGTACAACAAAAGATCCTCCAATACCATCAAAAAATGGGGAGAAGAAATGAACAGAAGCTTCCTCAAAAAGGAAATACAAATGTCCCAAAATGTGGAGAGCCTCCACGGGACCGTGCTTCATGGACACCTGTTTCTTGTTAATTGCACCGTGCTTCGTAGACAACACCTGATAAGGAAACAGGATGTCTTGTCACGCCCACGAGCTGTAACTAGTCTATCAGCTGCAGACACTTGGGTGTAAACAAGCACCGAGAGGTATATAAGGGGGGAAGCTGCCTAGGTAGTCGGTTCCCCATCTTTCCTCCCCCTCGTTCCTCCTCCTCGTTTCTCCTCTTTCATGTTCCCCTTCTTCCCTAATGCATGAGAAGGTCCCTGAATAAATCGCTAAAAGAAGAATCTCCGGGTTGCGTGTTTCTTCGCTGGTCGAAGCGGCGCGCGACACCAAAAAGCACATGAAAAAACGTTACACATTGCTAAATATCAGTGAGATGCAAATCAAAACAGCAATGAGATATCATATCACACCACAGAGACTGGCACACATCAAAAAGAACAAGAACAACTAGTGCTGGCGCAAATGTGGGAAGAAAGGGACTCTATTTCATTGTTGGTGGGAATGCTGATTGCTGAAGCCTTTTTGGAAAACATAAGGGCATTCCTTAAAAAACTAGAAATTGAGCTTCCATATGACCCTGCAATGCCACTTCTGGGAAAATATCTGTCAGGGGCAAAAAAAGCTCAGTAGAAGTGACATCTGCACCTGTATGTTCATTGCAACACTGTTCACAATAGCCAGAATCTATAAACACCCCAAGTGCCTGAGAACAGATGACTTGTTAAAGAAAAATTTGTACATCTGCACAATGGAATACTACGCAGATATTAGGAAAGATGAAATCATGAAATTTGCTTTTAAGTGGGTGGTCATGGAAAGTATAATGCTAAGTGAAATGAGTCAGAAAGAGAAGGACAGACAGAATTATTACACTCATTTGTGGAATACAAAATAACATAATATGAGACTGACACCCAAGGACAGTAGAGACAAGGGCCAGGAATAATGCTCCATGGTTGGGAGCCTGTCTCATGAGCTGGGGGAGAAGGACACTGGGATAGAGAAGGGAACACTAAGTCAGTGATGATTGGAGGATTCATTTGGGATGGGAGATGTGTGCTGAAAGTAGATAAAGGAACAAACTTGATAGCCTTTAAGTATGCATATTGCAAACTATAATGCCCAAAAGTAGAGAGAGAGTATGGAGGAAATTGTCTGCCATAGAGGCACAGAGGGGGTGGAATAAGTGTGTGTGGGGGGAGGATACTGGGAACATTGATGGTGGAAAATGTGCACTGGTGAAAGAGATGGGTGTTTGATCACTGTATGATTGTAACTGAAACATGAAAACTTTGTAACTATCTAATGATGATCAAATTTAAAAAATAAGAAGGGGCTGGAGCAATAGCACAGTGGGTAGGGTGTTTGCCTTGCACAAGGCCAACCCGGGTTCAAATTCCAGCATCCCATATGGTCCCCTGAGCACTGCCAGGAGTAATTCCTGAGTGCAGAGGCAGGAATAACCCCTGTGCATCGCCAGGTGTGACCCAAAAAGCAAAAAAAAAATTTAAAAAATTTAAAAATAAGGAGAAAAAACAAGAAAATCATACCATAAAGAAAAGTGTTGTCATGGAAATACATGTATCATTTCAGAGTAAACACATTTTCTTGAAGAGTTGGATCTATATCAACAATAGAACTGGATGCATTAGAGACACTAACTCAATAGAGAATATTGAATTTTCAGGCTGAGGAATCGTTCTAGATCATAGAATATATTATGAGAAAGCAGTAAAGATTGTACAATATGATGATGTGGACAGTATTGGGACTGGGGAAGTTTAATCTCTCACTTTCATTTAAAATCATCCATTGAGGATGTTTGTGAATGCCACTGTAATTAGTGGGGGTAAATATAACAGGAATTATTTAGACAATTAACTCCGACTGGAGAAGATTCTGAATAGGAAGAAAATAAGTTACTTTCATGGGCATGGGGTTTTATACAGTAGGTAAGTGGTGCCCATGTGGAAAAACAATTGTACCTGTTTTATAGTTCCCTAGGCATTGGGTTTCATACAATAGATATGTATGCCAAAACTGAAATGGAAGAATTTTATCTGCTATATGGAAAGCCAATTTGAGCCATGATAGTATGACTAAAACATAACAGTATGTGAGGAAAGGACCACAGGAGTAACTTTGAATTTAATAGGAGATTTGAGAAATAAGTAAAATAAAATCAAAGTATAAGTTGAAAAAGGAAAATTGAAAGGTAGTAATAAATGTGGAATCAAACTGTGTTCAACTGATTGAAGTAAACTGGAAAGGTTTTAAACAGACTTAAATAGAATTAAGTTGTTACTGAGGAGATTGGTACAGGCTGGAAATACGGATCAATGAAAGATTCGTATAGCACAAAGAAATCAAATATTTGATTTGATGAATATTGGAAGATCCTGTGCTAGCCAATCAATGATACTTTATTCAATAAGATGACAGGTACCAGAACATTTTTAAGATAGAGAGGAGGCCCAAATACAAGTTTTGAAGCTACAGAGAAAGACAGAGGAAAAAATGAGCAAAATGGAGATCAGGAGGATATGCCACATGCAAGGATTTTAGTTCACCTGTGCATCTGGATGTTAAGCACCAATGACTCAGGAACACTATTGGGGTTAAGCAGTGAAAAGTCAGATATTAATTGTAAGCAAGGTTTCTCCAGGCCCTTTCAGAACTGTGAAAAACTAAGGGTCTGGAGAGACAATTCAAGGACAATTCAAAGACAATACAAACCTTGAATGCGAAGGCCAAAAATTATTCCCAGTATCGCATGGCACCCTTCAAGTTCCACCATATATATATGTATATACACATACATATGTATATATATTCATATATCAGGTGACCCACACAGCTCATCCAAGACTTATAAGGAGTACTGTAGGGAAAACCTAAAGAGAAGAATTTTTAATAAGGAAAGAGTGATCAGAGAGGGAGAAGTGAGAGGTTTGGAAATGGAGAAAGGGAAAATAAGAACCAAAGTCATTATAGGAGTTAATCTAGGAAAGAGGAAGAGTATGTCCTATCACATTGAAATTTGCTCAAAGTGCTTTCTGAGATGGAGAAAAAAATTACCCAAAGCACTTCAGTATTTTAGTAGACATGGTAATTTGCTCAAAATTGAAGGAGACACAAGGATAGAAGAAAATAATGGCAAGTGCTCTAATATAGAATTGTCCAGAGGATTAAGTAAAGAAAGTAATTATGAGCATTAATGAGGAGCAATCATCTTAATCCATCAAGGACTAACATGCTAAAGGTGAAGTTTAGTTAGTGTGTGACCCCTAGAGTTATTTTTTCAGGATATGAGGTGTTCTAGAAGTGAAGTCAGTCTTGGATGTTGGAAGAAGTCCAAGAGAAAAAGGATCAGGGGTTCTAATGACTCCACCACCAGAGGGCTGACATAAGCATTAAGTTCAACAATAATGTGGCAGATTGCTATCGATTATTTTATCCACATTATAAAAACATTAACGGGAGAGATATAGATATAATTGCTTGTATTTTTAACTGTTTAGAGAAAATTTAAACATATGAAAAAGTCTGCCACTTGTGCAACCTGGGCTCAGGAGGAATTTAGTTAATCATGATTTATATTTGAGTTGACTTCAGAGCATTGCTGTGTTTATATTGTCCTGTGAAGCAAAAGGAAAATTAAGTTACAAATCAAGAAGTCTGTTTTCAACCTCTCTCTTCACAACTATAAAATTTGGAGCATATTATATTATTTGGGGAGGCTTAACTTTTCTCATCTGTAAAAACGAAGGGGATAGAGGGAGGAGAAGAATAAAGGAAAGGAATGAAGGAAAAAAGAGATCAGAAGGGAGAGAGAGCTATATATTATTTTGTGATTTCTTCTAGAAAACACAGTAAAGAGCTTTATGGTGTTTTCTCTGTATCTCTTAATCAGACTAATAGCATTTTCATCACCATCATCATCATCATCATCATCATCATCATTATCATCATCATCATCTCAAGTGGTCTCAGTAACATCTCCATTCATCCTAGCCCTGAGATTTTAGAAGCCTCTCTACTCATCCTTCCCAACGGTGCCTCATTGGAGGCTCTTTCAGGGTCAGGGGTATGAGACCCATCATTGTTACTGGTTTTGGCATGTGAATATGCTACAGGGAGCTTGCCAGGCTCTCCTGTGAGGACAGGAAAATCTTGGTAGCTTGCCAAATTCTCAGAAAGGAAGAACTAGGCTATAAGATGTCTCTACCTAAACTAGTGACATTTTACAAAATGCATTTTACAAAATAGCATTTTACAAAAAATAGCATTTTACAAAAAATTTCTGCATAAAGCTAGTGTTGAGGAAGTTGACAAGAGAACCATCATATGTTCGATAGATCTGTTAACATCACTTAGACAGATTTTGGAATGCTTAGAGGAATACAGTATATTCTTTCATTAATACTACGTACATATCATTTTATCCAAATTTTACAAAAATAATAATAACCTCATTATATTTTTGTTAAGGAAGTATCTAATTTATGTATAATTAATATAAAGACATGATAAATTTAGATAGAACTTTAAAATGGGGATATTAGCTTTATTTTGAAAATATAAAATTTAAAACTTAGTTTAGATACTTTTATTTGCTTTATGTAAGCACTGGTTTACCACATTGTTCATAACACAGTTGTTACTATCATTCAGTGTTCCAATATCAATCCCACCACTAGAGTGAACCTTGTTCCACCATTGTCCCCATTTTCCCAGCCACCTCTTAGCAGGTAAAAAAATAATTTATTTTATATTGCTAATTACAACTAGATGGAGAATGGAATTAATAACACCAAAAGTCAAGAAAAGAAATTTTTTGAGAATTGTTAGCACAGCGGTAGGGCATTTGCTTTGCATGCTGCCAAGGAGTTCCGATTCCTCCACCCTTCTTGAAGAGCCCTGCAAGCTACCGAGAGTATCGCACCAGCACTGCAGAGCTTGGCAAGCTCCCTGTGGTGTATTCAATATGCCAAAAACAGTAACAATAAATCTCACAATGAGAGACGTTACTGGTGTCCGCTCGAACAAATCGATGAGCAACAGGATGACAGTGACAGTTATAGCTCACCACAGGGTCCTTAATTTCTTACTGAGGGTCTTTTAAACTGTTTGATGCTAGTTGAACTGTGTTATTGTTTTTGTTTACTGAGCTTCGTAGGATTCTGTTACTTTTCCATTGAATTTGGTGTGCTCCTGTTGGATGTCAGTATTGTAGAATTTGGAGGTGTCCCACAACCCTAGATATCGCTGCCAGAACCAGAAAACTTCAGGATCTGTAGCACTGGGTCACTTTGTTTACATGGTGGCGGCTGTGGGATGTGGGTGGGGCTGTGGGGTTTCTCCCGTGGGAGGGAGGCTTCCTGGCCGCTCTGAAAAGACCTAAGTTCTTAGCCTGAAAACCAGCTTGCTTGGAATTTTCATCAGTTTCATGTCTCTGCAGAGAATAGTCGTAAAGCCCCCGAGCTGGGCCCTGGCACAGCAGCAGTGGGTGTGGGCATGGTGCGGTCTCTGGGGTCTCAGCAGGGAGGGGACTCAGCCAGGACCCCTCCCAAGTTTTCAGCAGAAGACTAGTGTACCCATAAGCTTGGCATGCATCTTTTCCTAGATTTAGTCATGAATCTGTAGATCTGGGTCAATGGCTGAGTTTGCAACTAAATCTGTTATTATTTATCAACTTGATCTCAGACCTCATCCTACTTTCCCCAATATTAACGTTTTATACAGCTAAGGCATTCTATTTGTCAAAACTAAGAAATCATTCTTGTAGCAATACTACAAATTATAGACTTTATTTATTTTTTGCCTTTCTCCCACTAATGCTCTTTTTCTGTTTGAGAAGTTAATCCACATTGCAATTAGTCATTATGTACCCGTAGACTTTTTCTAGTTTATGATATTTTCTCAGTCTTTACCTGTTTGTTTATGTGCTGAAAATTTTGAAAAGTACAAGTTAGATGTTTTGTAGATTATTCCTTCAGTTTGGGCTTGTCAGATGTTTTCTCATGATAAGACTAGAATTAGGGTTTTGGAAAAACATACTAAAGAGGTGAAGTGATATTTTTTGCTTCTTCAGTCAGTACATATTATGGAAATAGTTTTTCAGTGGTGATGTTAATCTTCATCACTGTTAAAGTAATATCCATATCGTCCATATCTCTCCATTCTAGAGCCACTATATTTCCTTTTCATGCTACATTCTTTGGAAGTAACTAAGTCTAATCCACCCTCATGGGGAAGGAACTTTAAGTTCTGCTTCCAAGATGGAGGGAAAAATATACATATATATATATATTTTTTCTTTTTGGGTCACACCATGCAACGCACAGGGATTACTCCTGACTCTGCACTCAGGGATTACCCCGGCAGTGCTCAGGGGACCATATGGGATGCTGGGAATCGAACTAGGGTCGGCCGTGTGCAAGGTAAACGCCCTCCCCACTGTGCTATCACTGCATATATATACATATACATGAGTGTGTGTGTGTACATATATACTTAATTTAAATTTTTATATTCTCTCTCATTTATTTGTCATTTATTTGTATTAATGTAGTACATGCATATTTATTTTATTCATTGAGTCAAAATAAAGTGGTTTAGTTATTTATTTTTGTTGCCCAAATTGTCCCAAGTGTGACCATTGAGAGTTCTGTCAAGTTGGTTCCTAGTCCTTTTACCATTCAATTATCCATCTTTCTAACTTGCTTTCTTTTCTTCCTTTTTCATTCACTTTCTTACAGGTACTATAAGATGTTCCAGACTCATCTTTAGTTACTGAGCTTTAGCTCAATAATTAGTGGTTTTCCAAGAAGCTTTGTCAACTAATTTTTAATTCATGAACTCAGAATCTTAAAAAGAGATTTATTTTCACTTAAGTGTCTGAAGGGCAATGCAAATTTGCAGATGGCCCATCCTATGCATATGGATTTCCCTTTGTCTTTTTACTTTTACAGTGTCGAATCATATCTGACATGCAATTGCAGATCTTGGGAGATATCAGAGAGCCTTTTGTTATGGTCGTCACTAGATGGATGTCATTTTCACAAAGTTTCAAGTGCTATTATTACTATTCAATCAGATTTTTGGTGATCAAAAATGATTTGACAAATTACACCCTAGGAAAAGCCAATAGTAATTTATATTTTTTAATCTACCGAGAGAGCGAAGAAATTTCTTCTTAGCTTGCACTTTCCAAATATGTTTCCTAGTTTATCTTTCCTGAAATATGTTACCATCATTGTTGAGCTCTAGACAGCTGACCAGAGCTAATGCAAGCTATTTTCCGCCATACGCCATATGTTCTGGGAATCACTAGGCTGAGAGATTTATAACCCTTCGCTGCGATCAGTAGAAAAGTAGGCGTGTCTCCAAATATATTATAAACAATTCAGGCACCACCAGGAAAAGTAACAATTTATTGCTACCTTATTGGTCTTATGAATACAAATGGAACAAAAAGTAGATTGTCAGTGTAAAATAAGATAGACTATAGTGGTAGGTTAAGGAAATTATTATTTTTTTCAGGGATGTTCCATGGTTTAATTTATTTCTTTTAAATATTATAAAAACCTTCCCAGATATTTTGAATTTGTTTTTCTAATGTCTATTAACAAAGTCACAGCATAGCATCCGAATATTAAAAATTTAGGTAAAACTTTCTTGCTTTTAAGAGGAGTAATATCTAGCAATGCTTAAGTGCCCCCTCTGAATCTGTGCTCAGGAATCACTCCTAGCAATGGTTGGGGGATTATATGTGACGCTGGAGATTGACCCAGGATTGACGGCATGCAAGGCAAGCGCTTTAACCCCTATACTACCCTATACTATCTCTCTAGCTCTGTGAAAGTTTTTTCTTTCATATATTCATAATGATAATAAATATCATAGGGTAACTTTGATGAAATATGTATTTAGGTTAATGTCCCAGTGTGTTCTTTTCAATAAAATGTTTCTTTGGTGATGGTAAAGAATTAATGTCTTTTTTTGGTTATACTTTTTTAAATTAAAAAAAAAATTGTGGTGCTATACCCAGTGGTGTTCAGAGCTTACTTCTGGTTCTGTACTCAGATATCACTCCTTTTCATGCTTGGGGGACCATTTTCAGTGCTAGGGATCAAAAACCAACGTCAAGTAAGTTCAAGGCAAACACCTTAACCCTCTACTATTTCTATGGCTCTCCTTGTCGTATATCTTACTTAATGTTAATGTCCTATGTACTGGAAGCATACATAAAACATTTAATAACAGTAAAAATAGTTTGGGGAATGAATTAATTCATGCTTATTCTTTAGCTTAAGGAGCTAGACTGGTTTTTAAAAGGTAATTCATTAAGACCTTTGTTTAACTACTTCTGCTTTTGTATTGTATTGGAAGAAATTTCTAATAACTTCATTTCCTATATAATTTGAATGGATCATACTTGCTAAGTTTCAATTCTGCTTCAATCATTTACAATATCTTTAGAAAATCAATAAGAAAAAAATAGGTCCTTAAAATGATGATAGAAATGTTAGTAGGTTTTATATGGTTATAAAGTATCTTCTTATGTTCTATCTCTTTTCATATTCCTATCAATTTCACCTGGAAAGCAGTGTCAGCAGAGCTTCTAGGGTATCATTTCAAATATCTAAGTGCTTTCACTATAATAGGATAGAGCGAAAGATAAGAATGACTCTCTAGGTATTCTTACACAACCAGACTGCAGGGAAGATAGGTCTCCCTTCATTCTAGAAGACTGACACAAAGTAAATTTAGGTATATCAGAAAATTAGGATTCACAAATATAAGTAGGTATATTAGTGCATTGACATCATGTGCAATAAAGAAATGAAAAATAAGAATGGCTGAAAAGTGGCTATAAAAATCATAATAGATGTTATTGTCTCCATTCATATTACTAAGGGGAAAAGCTAAGGAGGGCTACTGTGGATAGCACAGGAAAGGTTCAATAGAAGCAGATCTCTCATTAAATACCCAATCAAGCCTAATCTACTCTAATCCAGTAGCATGAATATCAATTAAAAATGCACTTTATATCATAGGAGTAGCAGTTTTTAAAGATAGAGAAATCTCAGCGGTTCCACAAAGAGGGAGAAATCCTACTAACTTATTGACTCTCAGACAGATAACCTTTCCTATTTTTAAAATCTCGACAAAATGATTATGGAAATCTTTTCTCTCTAACCCTTTCCAAAAAGATAACTACAACAATATTAACCCTAAAAAAAATCTAGTTTGAAATGGGCTAAAAGGGAAAGACATTGTTTTTTACTTTAAATTTTTATATATTTTATTTTCATAAAGTAGTTCACAATAGTTCATTGCAAATAACATTCAAACACCAATCCCACCACCAAGCACCTTTCCACCACAATAAGAGGGAAGTGTGTAAAGGTTGTTGTATTTCATTCTGAAGCCATTTAAGCCCTTATATAAGAGAATACAAGCAAGTATGTTAAAACCAAACAAATGTGTGCTACTTTGGCAAGTAGGTGGGCTAGAGTATAAGAGGTCGAGGCCGCACAGTCTAGGAAATTCTGCATCACTCTCTTTCGGGAGCTTTAGTTCAGAGTCTCTGGATCTTGGCCATTGATGAGATTGCATTACACACACACACACACATACTCCAAGTGACTTAATTTTAATTTTTTCATAGTTTTACTAACTGTTGTGAGTGACAATGGTAACTTCACAGAATAATTACAATTAAAACTTTACTGGTGAAGATTACCATTAAAATGTGTTCCTTCAAAACATATAAGCACAAAGAACACTTGACCAAAAAATTATCTGTGAGTGACAATAGGATGCAATTGTTATGAAAAACACTGGTTACTTCCATTAAATTTGCAGTTTGATGAATATGTAAGCTAATGAATCCAGATATTATTCTATATTTTCAACCATTTGTTACTGAGGACAGTAATTAGATGTTTTTCACATGGGAATCTTCCAAGATTAAAAAAAAAAGCTTCAGAAATTATAGATATTTAAAATATTATTATCACATTTAGTATGAAGAAGCTTACCTTTTATGACTATTTATAGCAAGTGTCCTAGGAAGGCTTATGATGACTTGTAATAAGCAGTCAAATTATTTGCAATGACCAAATTAATGGGATATCCAAAAGTGCTTCCTTCAGTGCCATTTTTATTCAAACCCTTATATCTGAGATAGCATATTGTTGGTTAATATAATGACTATAGAACAAGGTGAATATTTCTTATTTTTTGTCCTTTTCCTTCTAATAAATGCTCATTATATGACTTTATTAACCTCATTCAATTGAGCAGAAAGATGGTATGCTGAAACTTTTGGGATACTTTGATAATGAGTTCAGCTTCTTCAGGTGCTGCCATGGTTTTAAGGCTGATGTTGAAGAAATATTTGCACACCACCTGGCCCGTTGTCTCTTCACAGACAAGGAGCCCAGGACCAAGAAAGAGTTACTGGTTCAATTTGCTGAAAATCAGCCTGCTAATGAAAGAGTTTAGGTAAAGTGCAGGTATCCTGACTTCTATCCGAGTGCTAATTACTATCATACACAAAGCTACTTTTAGGATAACAAAAGGGGAGGAAACTCTTATTCAAAATCATGATAGGAGCCATGTAAAACTATAGCGCCTCCAGACACTGAAGGGGTACAATAGAAGCTAGGTCTCATAACCAATGAATGCAAAAGCACTCAGGAAGGGTTTTCAATTCCCAGACCCAATTCCTGGAGTATCTGTGAAATCTTTTCCTCATCAACAAGTAATTCTCAGATGCCACCAACTGTCCAAGAATTCAGCTTAACTCATCTTAGTTCTGACACTATATATCCAAAATAGCATAAATTTCTGTAGGCGAATAATTCTGTCTCTCAAAACTGCCCTTTACTTCGGATGCCAACCAAGTATAGTGTTACCAGGCTTCCAATTGGCTAAAAATCTAAAGTTTCCAGGTCACTTTCTTCAGGTTCATTTAATTTGCTAGTTCAGTTCTGGAAACCAGTTTTCTCAGTGCATCATCTTTAGAAAATACAAAGCAATGATATTTTGTATTTTACAAAAGAAATGAAAATACAAAGGATATTATGAGCACTGGGATGAAGCTCATTGGTAGAGCACTTGTCTTGCTTGATTGAGGCCGAAGATTAAATTCCTGACAACACACAGACACACACATGCAGTATTATTTAGGAACAGATAGATGGGAGAGAGACATTGTACTAGGTATGAGGAAAGGGGATGGAGCTTCCATGCCTCCTTTTCAGCTTTTCTTATCTTTCTAATCGTTCAGCTTTTCTAATCTTTCAGGCCTCCTTTTGAGACTTTATTATGTGATTGACTAAATGATTGGCTTTTTACAATTGAAATAAAACTCTGGTTCTCTCTGAATTTGGGTATATAATTTCCAGCAAATCACAAAGTGATTTAGCACTTGGTTTGCTTTTTCTTCATTTGTCTATCTGGAAACCTTATATTTGCCTTTCAAGACTCAGGTCCTGTACCCACACAGTTGAAACTTCTATGATTGCTCCATTCCTTTGCCATGCTTACAAGGCTATATTTATAAAGGAAGAATATAAATTGTAAAAATGGAGCTCTAAATTTTCAGGAAATTCAGTGATCAATTAAGCAAAAGTTCTAATTTTGTAAGATAAAGCAGAGATT
The DNA here is from genome assembly GCF_027595985.1 of Sorex araneus. Taxonomy (NCBI): domain Eukaryota; kingdom Metazoa; phylum Chordata; class Mammalia; order Eulipotyphla; family Soricidae; genus Sorex; species Sorex araneus. The sequence goes on along the minus strand of NC_073303.1, from coordinate 148,607,261 downwards.
TCCAAACTTATTTCACTTACCTCGCACTTTACAGAGAAAAAATTAAAAATAAATGCAACATTCAGTGCTTCTCTAGAAATCTAACTTCTTTAAATAAACAAACTAAAAAAAACACAATTGCACCTGAGGTTGCTGCCATTCCCACGGATCACTCCAGCAATCCAGGAGGATTTTATTGTCCACTTTAGAATATCTGTGCTATAGGGTCCAACAATGTGTAACAGAAAGAATGACTCGGGTTTTTTCTGTTCTAATTCACAACGTTTTTCATCACAGTAGTTTGTGCTGCATTAAATGTAAATTTAACATTTAATAAAGAGGAGGTACATTTGATTGGTTGCCTCAGTACCATTCTACCATTGCAGGGTGCAGAGTTTTTTCGGGTGGGATATGTGGGGAGCCACCATCCTGATATGTTAAACGATAATAGAAAGTGGGTGATGCTACCCTACTGCTTGGTTCACCTTGCCAGTCCGACATATGACTGGCAAGGTCAGAACTCATAAAAGTACAAACTCTTGAACTGCAAAATAAAGGTTTAAAATTGCAATTCAGAAGAGAAAGCTATGGGTAAGATGGAGTGCGTTTGCAATGTATTTTCTTTCAATGCCTTTGCTTGGGGCTTTCTATGCAAGCAAGAGTCCATCATTAGGGCATTGTCAAGGAAGGACTTATGATCTCAGGGCCTTAGTTCCTACATCCCTTGGTAGGTCTTGATGTGTCCTGACCTCAAGCTTTGAGTTGATACCACCTATGTGTAGCTGGAAGCTGACAGCAGAAACCTTTACAGATGATATCTTGGTTTGATTACTTTTTGGAATATATTGCCAAGAGGTCTTCTTAACTGCCTACCTACTTGAGAGTAGTAACTATTTCTACAATGAGGTTGAGATTATCATTTCACTTGTTTTATTACTGAGACATAATTTGCTCAGCTTGAATTTCATGTTATTACTATTTGAAAGGGACAATGAAATATGCCTCCTGAAAAGTCTGTGCAGTTTTGAAAAATAAGGGGAAGACAAATAAGAACCATTAAGAACAGAGATCATAATAAGAAAAAGCAACGACAAATAGTTATTTGGGATTGATACATAAAATTCCTCTTTGGTTCACAGTTAAATATCTGTTTCTTGGGTAGCAAAATATCCACAGAACAGTACCATTACAAGTAATGTTTGTGAAAATTCAAAGCTATTTAAAAAGAATCACAGAACCAAGCAAGCAGTGAGAAATTCAGAGAACTCATCAACAAAGGGAAAGCAGGGAACTTGCTAAAGACAACCCATCTTAAGTGCAGCTTTACATCCAGAGGGCAAAAAAATTAAGAACATATTTTCCAACAATTGAATTTATGGTAATGGGATGTAAGTACATCAGCCCACTAGGAGAAAACACAACAAATATTAGAATGGGAAAAAATAACTTTGCCCTTCAGAAATACATTTTTTTAACTTTAGGTAGCAGGAGTTGAGCTATTTCTTGATGAAAAATGCCTGAAGTCCTGCTATTGAATTAGCCTTGATGGTTGAGAATTAGAAGAGTCACTGAAAGCACCCAGAGATCAAAGCAGAAGGTGAATGCCCTGAGTCTGATAGAATGTCAGAGACACAAGAGAAGCAAAGGCAAGTTTTCCATGAATGCCAAGTGCATAGTCCCCAGGGGAGAAGGGAAGGCAGCTGTTGAGTTGCTCCCTGATGGGGTTAATCTTGACGAGCTTTTTGGCAGTTGTTTCCTCTTTATAATAGAACAGGATAAAAATAGTAATATCTGTAGGGGTTTTACAGTTTTTTTAAGTGTTTCAAATTACATGACTTTTAATAGACTGTGCTCACAATCACCAAGTGACTTCATGCATTTGCATTGTCAGAGCTGATCTGCTGTGAGTCACAGTTCTTTCCACCTTGTCCCCAGCTTGTCACCCAGGTTCACATGATGCTGACCCTCTTCTCATCCTGTCAGATTAGGGCTTGACTTGGTGTCCAAACCTTGACTTTGACTACTGTTTCCTAACTTATGTCTGCTCTTAATTTTTTTTTCCTAATGCAACTAGATGCTCATAGTCCTCCAAATACTTAAGGTCACTCATCCAGGCTTTTACACTTTTAGTTACCAGCCCGCCCTTCTCACCTACCCTACCCCCCCCTTCCCTGCAGGGTAACACTCTCCCTAATTCCCATGAGGAGAGAGAAATAAGCTCTTCCTCATTGCCCACCACTCTATCTGTTTATAAAAATGGAAAAACCTGGGGCTGGAGTGATAATGCAGTACGTAGGACATGTGCCTTGCACCTGGCTAACTTGGGTTCAATCCCAGGCACCACATATAGTCCCCTGAGCAATGAGTACTTGATCCCTGAGCAATGTTTGGTGTGTCCTCAAATCTAAGTCATAAAGAAATTTTTAAAAATAAAGAAAATGAGGTTCAGAGAATCCTCATTGGCCAAAATGACACATCATAACTGGTTAAATTACAACCCCAAAGTCCAGCTATCTCAATCATCAATAGACTATGCATTAGCCACTCCCTTTTTTATAAGTCTCCCGTAATATATTTCTCAATTGTAACTGCTATTTCAATGCAATATAAATGTCCTTTATTTATTTCTAGACTTGAACTGCCTCTTACAAGTTTTGCAAGCTGAGAGAAAATGCCACAGGCTGGTTTGCTTTGGCTTGGTATAAGTAATCAAAAGAGAACCAGAGTAAAACTACAACTACATACTGAATTCTGATACATTAATTAAAATGTGTTCAGCTAAATCCCCTACTTGGTTGTCATAAAAACCCAGTTAAAAGTAAAATACATAGCCATTGCCATTTCCACTGAATCAGTTAAACTACACTTCCATAGAACTTTGGCTTTAATGTCTTTGGTAAATGCCAAGAAAACATTAGGCAGGCACATCCCACTGATGAAGCCAAAAAGTGATGCCCAGAACAGACTTAGCTACTATAGATCTGTGAGTTGCCCTTGACCAACACTGAAAATCTTCAGCTTTGTTTAAAGTCTGGATTCCCCATGTTGTTCTCACTTTCTGTAAGACACATTTATTGTCCTTTTCCTATTTCCTTTTCCTTTAGGCACTTTGAGAAGAACTGATACTAATAAAATTGTGCATAGAGTTGCCTTCACTATCTCTCAAGACAAATTCCACTCTTCCTATGATTTGCCTTTACCTAGTTAGGCATGTGGCATGCTCCTTCTTTATGCTAATAAGGATTTTTTGAAGGGTGCCAGAGATCAGACCTAGGACCTCATACATGTTAGCAAAGTGTTCTAGCACTGGAGTATGTTCTTAGCACATGATGGCACTTCTTAATGATGTTCACTTTTCTAGAGTAATATTTTAGATGGTGGGCTTATCTCTTCTCATTTTAAAAAGCAACTGTTTTTCTATTGCCACATTTCCTTTGAAATTGGCTTTTTATTAGGTAATGATAAATTGATGATTCCTGAAATGGTCTAACATACATGAAAGATATTAGTGGTATCTTTCTAAAGAAATTACATTTTAACAATATTTTTATAAATTACTTTAAGTTATAGGGATTTCAAGTCCTCAGGCATATGGTTAGGGTATTTGTGGCTTTCTCTGCCAAAAATATGAGTAGTACTGTAGCACTGTTGTCTCATTGTTCAACAATTTGCTTGAGAGGGCACCAGTAACGTCTCCATTGTGAGACTTGTTGTTACTGTGTTTGGCATATTGAGTTCGCCACGTGTAGCTTGCCAGGCTCTGTCGTGCAGGCGGGATACTCTTGGTAGCTTGCTGGACAAGAGATGGAGGAATCAAACTTCGAGGGCTGTGTGCAAGGAAAATACTCTACCCGCTGTGCTATCGCTCCAGTCTTAATACATATTAAAATCATTAAATTATTTCTAAAAAAGTACAAGTATTTTTTTAAAGATACCTTGGCTCATCTTGCCAAACTATTTTCCAAAGGGGCCATGGCCGTTTGAATACCCTGTGAGAATACTTACTTGAGGGGCTGGAAAAATATTCCAGTGGTTAGGGCACTTGCCTTACATACAGGTTCAATCCCAAGCACCCCAAGCACCATCAGGAATAATTCCTGAATGCAGAGCCAGGAGTAAGCCCTGAGCACTTCTGGGTGTAGCCCCCAAACACACACACACACACACACACACACACACACACACACACACATGAGTACTCTTCTTTTTTTGTTTTTTTGCTTCTTGGGTCACATCAGGCTATGCACAGGGGTTACTCATGGCTCTGCACTCAGGAATTACTCCTGGTGGTGCTCAGGGGAACACACGGGATGCTGGGAATTGAACCCAGGTCCGTCATATGCAAGGCAATCATTCTACCCACTGCGCTATTGCTCCATCCCCATAAGTACTCTTCTTAATAATCAGACATAATGATTTTGAACAGCACAGCTATTACTAGTGTATTAGCATAGAAATTGAAAACTAAGCATGTATATATTAATTTAAATTTTAATTTTATAGAACCGAAAACATCCTGAAAAATTAGATGATCTTTTTCATATTCCCCAGAAATAATTAAATTCAATTATTTTTCTTTATTATCTATACGTGTGTAAATTATTGTGTGTACAACTATACATACATGTGTATAATCTTATAAATAAATTCTCTTTTTGAGACCAGACTTTTTATTATAGTGGGAATAATATAGTGATAAACTTTTCTTTTAATTGAGGTAACATGGTTTATAATAGTATCAATATTTATGCTCTAAGCACAAAACATTATGTATGTAAAACATTAAATTACCAAGATCCTCCAACACGGTTCTTAGGCTTCATCTTATCGAATTCTCACTCTTTACTTCATTTACTCAACTCCTTCCACATTACCATTAGGTAAACTCAGTTGTTGGCAAAATCTAAGGGTTTATTTTCATTGGATATTATTTGTTCCTTTGCTTTGTTTCTTTGTATTCCCCATATGGGAGTTGTTTTTTTTTCTCTTCCTGATTTCATTTCATTTAACATAAGACTATATGGTTCTATCCAAGTTGTAGAAAAAGTACAATATTTCAGCTTTTCTTACAGCTTAGTAGTTTTCAATTACATATATACTATATATTGTATATAGTATATATGCTCTCTCAATATATACATACATACATATAACACAATCATAATTTATCAGTTCATGTATTATAGGGAATGTGGGTTATTTCCAAACATGGCTATTACAAATAGAGCTGTAACTATCATAGGCACTTATTCTCTTCAAATGAATGCTTTTGTGTTCTTGGAATAGATACCAGGAGTAGATTTAGACATTATATAGTTGAGAACCACATTTTTTTCCAATACACCAAAGAGAGACTCCATCTAATTTAATTGCTTTCCTGACCACAAGACTTTGCAATAAATGTATGAGAATGCTTGCTTTGGTGTTCTACTATTTGTTAGTGGTAATATTTCTAATGATTTTGTTAACTAAATCGATTTAATTGTCTTGAAAAATTGCCTACATAAGTATTTGAATTTCACCAATGGTCCATTAACAACTGTAAATTTACTTGTATCTAATTGTACATAATTATCAAGTTCAAGAAAAAAAAACTGGAGTTCTTTAAAAAATAAAAAAGAAGAAAAAGGAGGAGAAGTATCTTTAGGACCAGAGCTCCAGTACAGCAGGTCTGCTGGGTGGGATGCTTGATTTTCATACATTCATGCATTTCTATTGTAATTCAATCCCCAGCACCACATATAGTTAGTTCCCTGAGCACTAGCAAGGAGTGATTCCTGAGCATAGAGCCAAGAGTGAGCCCAGAGCACAAAAATGTGTGACCCGAAAACAAAATTTTTTAAAAGTATCTTCTTTGGAAATTCAGGAATTATTGAAAAAAAAAACCTAAGAGTTCAGAACTTGAACTCTCCTACCAAAAAAATGCTACCAGCACTAATTTCAACATCCTGAATTGAATCAGAGGATCATTGAAAACAAGCGAGTTAATTTTGTCACTTTTCATTGACAAATTGATCCATTCACTCAAACATTATCTTGATCATCAAATGGAAACCAAATTTCTCCACATCCCATATACTATGATAGGTCTCAGAAAATAAGTAGGAACTCAAAATTTAGTGGAGGAGACAGTTGGTTAATCAGCAATTATAAGCAAGTAAAGGTGTTATGATAAAGATGTGTATAGATAAAGCAAATTGAGAAAGAAAATTTCTGTTGTGGTACCAGAGCTGAGAACTAAGTTGGCACAAAGATCAATGTATTGATTAGGAAAAGGAGAGAACATTTTAACAAAGGAAAAAGCAGAGCAAACATACAAACATACCATAGAACATTTTTTTACACAAACTGAAAACAGTGATATTTGTGCCTATGTGTGTGCATCTGTATCTTGGAAAAGAAGTCAACATTTTTTACTTCTTTTCCAAGGATGGTCAGAGAGATAATTAAGCAATGTAGGACCAGTAAGATAACACAAAGGTTGGGCTGGAGCAATAGCACCACAGGTAGGGCATTTGCCTTGCACGTGGCTGACCCGGGTTTGATTCCCAGCATCCCACATGGTCCCCTGAGCATTGCCAGGAGTGATTCCTGAGTGCAGAGTCAGGATTAACCCCTGTGCATCGCCGGGTGTGACCCAAAAAGCAAAAAAAAAAAAAAAAAATAGCCCAAAGGGCAGGAGTTCATTTCTGGCATATCATAGGATCCTAGATTTGATTATGAGTCTGCATTGCCTCCCGGTCTTTTCCATGTGTAGTCCTGGTGGCCACTGGCACTACTTGGAGAGGCCCCCAAATGCAAATAAATAAAAAGTGATCAAGGGTTGGATGATGACAAATTCATTTGCCATGTAGAATTTAGATTTTTCTTTGAAGACTTGAATAAGCCTTTAGGAAAAAATTTATGCAAAAGACCAGTTACAGGGCTTAGAGAGATGGGTATGGCTTAATAAAGCCATAAAAAGAGTAATAAAATCACATTTAACTAGTTTGCATTGCATTTTACTGCTGTACCTTTCTTTGCATCACACAGATACTACACTTAGTTCTGATACAACAGAACTAAAAATGCGCAAAAGAGGTCAAGTCCTCAAGGGTTTCACAACCGTAAGCAAAATAAGATCACCTTTTTTTCTTTAATTTTTTATTTTATAAAGAAGTTCATAATATTTTATTTCATTTAATATTCAAACACTAATCTCACCACCATTACACCTTCCCACTATCATATTTCAGATGTTTCCATCCCGAACCCCAGTCCCTGCCCCAAAGCAGAACCAAAATAATATATTTTATATTGTTTGTTATGAAAAACTACTGAAAATGCTGCAAAAAAGCATCCTTAGAGGAAAAAGTGTGAAGATTGTTGTATTTCACCTAGGAAGATCATCTTTCAACAGCAAAATTATTTCCAGGATTTGTCTTCTTAATGCTTTATGAAGTAGATTTCTTATAAAATTTCTTATAAAACAAAAATTAAATTATATAATCAAGTATTTTAAATCATATATCAGTTGCATGGTTTTTGAACCATTTACTGTCTCATTTTAGGATCAAATTATTCTTTATTAGAAGGTGTTTAATTTCTATTAATGTTAGTACTAGTCTGGAGATGTCCTTGACTGACCTAGTATTGTCTTCCAAAAGCAGAAGAATAAATAACAAGTAGATTTTTCATCAAATGACATTGCTTTTGTCTGAAGACATATCCCATTGCTGCTGGAGGATTTTTTTTCTTTTAAAGTTAAAAGTTCTGAATTGTCTGAGTTGCAGTTTTCTCAGATGAATATATAATAAATCATCTTCAAAGCCTGGCTTTATAAACAAACAGTTTCTGTTCACAAAAGGGCTTGCTCTGAGGCCCAGAGAATCAAGACATCTTTCAGTAAAACCAAAATAATATTGTCAGCCTTTGTAAATTATTTCTCAAATTTTAATAACAAAAAACCACTAAAATCTAAGCAGTGGCATCTACTGTAGTCTTTGATTCTACCTGCAAGTATCAGGGGTGACCCATATGACAAAATAATAAGTATCCCAGGAAACTAACTCCTTAAGTATGGAATGTGGATTATTCCTAGATGCTCTTCAAGCCTATCCACAGACACATGGTCTTGGTACAAAGGGACAGTGAATGATATTATTAATAATGAATAAAAAAGGAAGCCATCATTTATTATTCCAAGAACTCAAACCTGATAAGAAACCTGAGGAGCCGTGTTTGATAAATAGGCTGAAAACTAAATCACTGAAAATTTAGAAGGCATATCAGCATATGAGAATTTAGAGATCGTAACACTGAAAACATTTGTCTCACATATTGCACCTCTCATTTGCTATGCAATTGAATGCTGTTATGATAAAGACCTAATTACTTCTAGTGCATTGATGAAGTTTAATAAGCTACCCTCAAAACTGACATATGTCTAAATTATACTCACTCTTATTTAAGAGAGATGGCTCAAGTGTGTGAAGGAAGGAAAGGGAAAGAGGATCCCATGACAGTCACCTATTCCATACTCAGTTTAGCAAAGCAAAAGGCTGAAATCGACCTTTTTTTTGAATCACTGTGAAATACAGTTACAAAGCTTTTATGTTTGAGTGTTTGAGTTTCGTTCATGCAATGATCAAACACCCATCCCTTCACCAGCGCACATTTTCCACCACCAAAATCCCCAGTATCTCCCACCCATCCCAGCCATCATTCCCCTGCCAGTGTGACAGATCATTTATTTCCACAGTACTTTCTCTCTCTCTCTCTCTCTCTCTCTCTCTCTCTCTCTCTCTCTCTCTCTCTCTCTCTCTCTCTTTCTCTCTCTCTCGCTCGCTTGCTTTTGCTCTCGCTCTCTTTCTCTCCCTTCTCTCTTCTCTTTGATTACATTCAATATTTCAATACCAGTCCCACCATTATTATTATTTGGAATTTTCTCGCCACCACTCAAACCTGCCGAAAAGGCAATACTGGACAATTTATTTGTATTTCTTGTTATGAATAACACGTGATACCGCAAGCCTCTCTGTAGCCATGCACTCCTGGAATTCTAAAATTTTAATAATTAGAGTCTGGAGATATTTCTGCAGCAAACTGCTTGGGTCCAAGATTCTTTTGTGTGTCTCTGGATCAAGGCTGTTAAGGAGCTTGCATGGTAGCCAGGGGCAGTTAGTGGGCATCATCTCAGGGTCTCATCTGGGCGGGGGAAAGGAGAGGGACCGGCTCTCCCCTATCCCTTGAGGCCTGGCATTTGCTGTTACTGCTCCTGCATACCTGGGCTTTCATCGGATTCTGGAATATAGTAACTGCTGGGACTCCTAGGGCACAGGTGGAGGGACAGACATCTGCCTATTGCAAAGTCTGGAGGCATCTCTGCAGCGAGCTCCTCAGTTATGAGATTCTTTTGTGTGTCTGGAATCAACATTCTTGATCCTTCTTAGAAGGCAGTTTAGATCCCATCTATTGATGCATAGTCCCTGAGAATTCCTCTTTTGTCCTTAATGGCTTATTAAAATATTCCTCCTAAGTACATGTGCGTTAGCTCTTGTTAGCTCTCTAAGAGTTGCAGTAGATAAAAATTTATCCCTTTTAACATGTTTATGTGACACATTAGTTACTGTTTATCAAACTGTGGAAAGTGGAGGGGAGGGAGGGAGGGTTTGTATGCCCCAAGTCATACACATCATACATAATTGTCCCAATACCTCTCTATGTTTCGTGATCCATACTTTAAAATGTGATTTTAAATTGGACCAAAGAGCATTTACTGTGAATAAGAATCATTGCAAAAGGAGAAGGTGAAAAAAAAGAGATAGCAATTGACTTAAAGTAGTTATAATGTAAGTGAAGCAGGATTTAAATGGTCTCACAAAATGGGTATGATGCCCTCTGATAATGTCAACATAACTCTAAAAAACAGATACATTATGATGAAAATAAATAATCTCTGTATTAAACTATATGATTTGAGAACTTTACTGATATCAATTTTTGACAGTAGTGAAAATTTATAATAAACTAACAAAATAACTAGCTGATATTTCACCACATATTGTATGTTGTATAGTAGAATAAATGAAAGAAAACTATTTATGGTTAACAAAAACACAATTTCCAAACCATTAAAAAAAAGTTTTGCAATTACTAACAAGTCAGGTTTTATTTGTAAAAATAGAAATCATCATTAGTTTGGTTGGGTGGACAACACCCTGGTATTCCCAGGGCTTATTCCTGGCTCTGTGCTCGGGGGTCACTTCTAACAGAGCTCAGGAGACCATACTGGTGCCAGGAATTGGACTCATATCAGCAAGCACTTCACCTGGTACGCTATCTCTCCAGATAAAAATGCGAACATTGAACAAGAACAGAATTTATACAAGTTATCAAACTCCTGGAGTATAGATATTTTTTGCCTGTATTTGTTATCACTTTCATGTACTCATAGTATTCTGAAGTAAAGTATATAAAGTTTATAATTAGCATATTAAAGCAAAAGCCAAGGACAGTTTAACTTTGATTTTTATTCAGTTCTAAATCAAATTAAGTGTATTGAGCACTTATTAAAGATCCCTGGGGGTAGCACATGTCCCAATATGTGACTTTGGTGTGTGAATATGGAAGATAAATTATAGTTAATGGCAGAGAGTCTCTTGCCCACATGCCTGGCTGTCTTCCTGGGGGCTCCTCGGACGGGATGGGCTCCAGCTTCCCTCCACGTCCCTAGCAGAGCTCCCGACGGCCGAAGACCACTGGAACTAGCCACAGCCATGCTCAAGGACCCTCTCCACACATTAGGACAAGCCTCACGCATGAAGGTACCAGCAGAGGAACCCAGGTGTGTGTAATCCCATCAACAGCCAACATCCAGAGACTTAAAAGCAAGCTCCCAGAAGCTTATATCTTATAATTTACTTCTCCCTCTGGGAGAAACTAGCAAGCTACTGAGAGCTTCCTGCCCACATGGGACAGCCTCGAAAGCTTCCCATGGTGTATCTATATACAAAATCCAGTAACAAGCTGGGTCTCATTCCCTTGACCCTGAAAGAGCCTCCAATGCGGCATCGTTGTAAAGGCCGAGTGGAGAAAGGCTTCTAAAATCTCAGGGATAGGACGAATGTAGAGGTTACTGAGACTGCTTGAGCAACTCGATGATCAATTGGATTTCGCGATCCTGATCATGAATGGCAGTAGGCTTGAAACACTAATGACAGTTCTCCCAACTTCCCATTAAAATATCTACGGAAATATAGAGAGGTTAATAAAATAGTTGACTACATCACTATAAACTTAAGATAGGAGAAGACAATTAGCCAAATTTGGGTAGAATTTCAGCTAATTGTATTCACCTTGGCAACGAATTCAAAAACCACATTCTTGAACAGCAAACCTCTGCTTGAACTATTCGAATCTCTGAACCTTAGCAGGCCAGATGAACCATGTAAGGTTAGGGAAATAACTATTCCACCTTTTCTGTATGCGCCTAGTTCTACAACAGAGAAGATGAAATGAACAGAAAAATACGGGCTATTTTCCAACTTGAGGAATTAATTTTTAAGCAAATGGAGCCAAGTTGTCCCCACACCACATTTTTTCTGTTAAATTATTTTATTATTATCATTTCAAGAATTTGACTTCCAGAACACAGCACAGGAGGAAACACATAGGGAGAAAAAGAGACAATAAAAGCATAGCATGCTATGTTTACAAAACCTGGGTTAACAAATTCTAAGGTAAAGAATGTTAAACATGTAGGCTAGAACGTATGGTCTTTTTCAGTTAACTCCATTGTTTGAAATGTAACAAACTAGTTATTTGAAACAGACTCAGATTAGTCTGAGTTCCTATCTTGACACTTTAGAGACAGAATAAACTTTAACTAATCAAGATGTAAATGCAGACCTTACCAAAAATTTCTGCAATAAGCATTTCATTCATTTAGATATAAATCCAAAATCAATGAAAATATAGAAAGGATAATTACAGGACAAAATATTGATCCACTAAGCCTCAATACGAAAATTTATAATCTAATCAATTCAGTAACTCTGAAAGGAGTTTTACAAAACTAAGAACTAGTGTAAGTAAATGAGTAGAAATTAGTAACAATAAAAATTGTTATCACTATGCTCAGTGCTCAAACACCCATCCCTTCACCAGTGCACATATTCCACCACCAAAAACCACAGTATTGTGTAACTGAGACTTAAGCCTGAAAGCTTTGTAATTTTCCACATGGTGATTCAATACAAAAAAATTAATTAAATAAATAAATAAATAAGTAAATAAGTCCTCCAAAAAAATTGTTATCACTAATTAGATCTAATTTTTGACAACAATGAAAATAAAAATAATAAAATTGATAGAAAACTAAATTTACAAAATGGGGGATAGTATACATTTACAAAGTAACCCTAATATTAGTTACAAGAATATTTATGTTTTAATAATATATTTTAGATGATGTGTTAATATGTTTAAATACTATATTTTGAGACCAGAGAAATAGTACAGTGTTTAGGGTGCTTGCCATGCACAGGTTCCACCTGCTTTTATTTATTTTATTATTTTTTATTTTTTTAATTAAGTCACCATAAGGTACACAGAAAGTTGTTCATGATTGGGTTTCAGTCACACTATGTTCCAATGTAGAAAGTGTGGTCTTCTTTATTGAACTTATCCAGCTCTATGTAGAACTTCTCAATTTCCTCTTCATCATAGTTGGATGTTTGTGCATAGACGATGAAGATAGAAACTGCCTGCAATGAACCACATATATTCAAACATAAGTGGTCGATTCGGGTTGTTAGGCATTCGAACGAATCAATGCACATGGCCAAGTTCGTGTTGAGGAGTACACCTTCAGAACCAACACCTCTACTGTCACATGTTCCAAGGAACAGTTCTTCTCCAGTGCCGAAAACGGCAAAATGTAATGGATGACTTCTCGGTCCAATCCGATGACATCATACTTGATCTTCTCCACTTGCACCATCATGTCCTCAATGGATGCTTCTGATGCTAGCATACATGTGTTAAAAGTGCAGTCATTTCAGTCCTTCGTTTTGGCAGCCTAGTTCGGCCCTGGGATTTTATCAGCCTCTCTCCTTGCTCATCCTTCTCAATACTGCTGTATTGGGGACTCTTCCAGGGTATGGAGAATGAGGCCAATATTTGTTGGTGATTTTGGCATGTCAATATGCCACGGGTAGTTTGCCAGGCTCTGCTGTGTGAGTAGCATATTAGTTCACTCTTCGCCGGTTGGCACCATTGCCATCCCCTTGAATGATGAGGTGGTGAACCATCAAGGGGGGCTCACAAAGCTGTGCAGAGAAACAATAAAGGAAGACCTCAAAGAGAGAAGAGCAGCAGTGTTGGCCAATGCAGCAGAAGCTGGGAAAAGTATTTGCAATGCCTGCCTGTCCTTCGCCAACTATAAAAACAAGATGACTGCCCTTAGACATCCTGATGAATCTGCCACATCTTCCAGAAGAGTAATGGAAAAGGTTATCCATGACTTTTACTTGGATCTCTTCAATAGCTACGTCCACTTGCCCACATACCAAATTCCACAGTATGGATATGTTGTTTCCAGCGTTCTCCCTTCTGAATCCAACACACCATTTTGTCAGTAAAGAAACATAGAGCACCCGGTCCAGACAAGGTCAGATCCGAACACCTGAAGAATCTGCCACCAGTACTCATCATTACACTGGCTTGGTTCTTCACATGCTACCTGTCTGAATGCAAGGTTCCATCTCAAAGGAAAATCAGAAGGACCGTTCTGTTGTACAAACAGGGAGACATCCACAACATCAGCAACTATTGCCCAATCTGCCTATTGTCCATCGTCTACAAGTTATTAACTGGACTCATCCTGAATAGGATTGGCAGAACACTAGACAAAGTGCAACCATGTGAGCAAGCCAGGTTCCAACAAGGATTCAGAATGATCAACCATATCCACACAGTGACCAAACTTATTGAGGTTTCTCGAGAGTTCAAGATGCCGCTCTGTCTAGTGTTCATTGATTTAAAGGAGGCCTTTGATTCTGTTGAGACTGAAGTGGTCATCAAAGCCCTAGCCAAACAAGCCGTTCAAACTCAGTACATCAGGATCCTCCATGAGCTGTATTATAGATTCACCACCAGGATTTACCCATTCTATAAGGAAGTGCTCATCGACGAAAAGAGAGGGGTTCAGCCGAGCGATACTATTTCACCAAAATTCTTCAGTACCACCCTCGAGAATGTCATGCGACAACTGAAATGGGAAGGAATGAAAATAAAGATAGAGGGTTGGCAACTACACCACCGCCACTTCACTGATGACATCGTTCTAATAACACCAAACATTAGCCAAGCGGCACAAATGCTGGCCGACTATGGAAAGGTGGGACTGTAACTGAATCTCATGAAGACAATGTTCATGAGAAATGAGCTAGTTCCTGACATTCCATTTGCTCCCAAAGGAATGGACATCTCTGAATGCAGCAGTTATGTGTACCTAGGTCGAGAACTTAACATGACAAACGACCTGGCACTTGGGCTTCACAAGAGGAAAAGAGCAGTGTGGAACACCTTCAAGAAAAAGCCTTGAAGAACTTGTTAAGAGGACAAAGAATCTCCAGCTCCAGGCACATCTTTTCGACTCCATGTTCTTCCTGCACTAACATATGCCTCATAGACCTGGGCCCTACGAAAACAGGATAAGAACACTACTCAAGTCTCCCAAAGAGGAATCGAAAGAGCTATGCTTGGATTATCACATTTCACTCAAGTGAGAGAAGGATTCCAGAGTTCCGACCTCCTTTGACGATCAAGAATCAGGGATGCTATCTCCTTTTCAAGGCGTCAAAAATCAGATGGGCCGGACACCTAATGTGATTTGGAGACGACCACTGGACTAGAGCTGTTACTGACTGGATTCCATGGGACATCAAAAGAACGCCTAGCCGACCACCTACAAGATGGTCAGACTTCTTCTTCAAGACCCTGAACAAACAGTTTGAGGCTATTTTTATTCATGGAAGAAGGCAGCAAAGAAGGAAGGGAGGGAAGGAGGAAGGAAGTGAGGAAGGAAGGAAGGAAGGAAGGAAGGAAGGAAGGAAGGAAGGAAGGAAGGAAGGAAGGAAGGAAGGAAGGAAGGAAGGAAGGAAGGAAGGAAGGAAGGAAGGAAGGAAGGAAGGAAGGGAGAGAGGGAGGGAAGGAGGGAGGGAGGGAGGGAGGGAGGGAGGGAGGGAGGGAGGGAGGGAGGGAGGGAGGAAGGAAGTTAAGAAGGAGAAATTACCACCAAAAAAAGGAAGGAAGGAAGGAAGGAAGGAAGGAAGGAAGGAAGGAAGGAAGGAAGGAAGGAAGGAAGGAAGGAAGGAAGGAAGGAAGGAAGGAAGGAAGGAAGGAAGGAAGGAAAAAGGAAGGAAATACTCCTGGACTGTGAACTAAGCTATGGCCCCATGCAGCCCTGGGAGGGGAAGGGTTTTGTCTTGGCCTTTTCCCCTTTGCGGCAGCATGGCAACTGTCAATTTTCAGAGTCAATTGGACAGAGAGGTAGGAGATTGCAGTGATTGGGTACATGGGAAATCTCAAGATGGGCTGAGGGGTGAGGAACCAGCCCTGCTCCCCGCCCAAACGTCACCCCGAGCGGCCACCGAAAACAGCTCCTCTGCTTCTAAACAGCTATGATCCCAGAGGCACAAAAACCAATCTCGGAACGCAGCGGCTGCTGGCAGAAATACCTCTGGACTTAATTACTAAAATACCAGAATTCCAAAACCGCTTAGCCACTGCCATGGCTGTGCGATATCATATGCTCTTCATTATCAGCAATAGAAAACAAATGATCTAATGATGCCTTTTCGGCAGGTCTGATTGTTGGGGGAAAATTCCAAATAATAATAGTGGGTTTTCTTTCAAAAATTGAATGTAATCAAATTAAAGAGAGAGTGAAGTGAAAATCATCTGCCACACATGCAGGGTGGGGCGTGTGGCGGGGGTATACTGGGATTCTTGGTGGTGGAACATGTGCACTGGTGAAGGGATGGGCGTTTGATCGTTGTATGACTGAGTCTTAAAACTGAAAGCTTTGTAACTGTTCTCACGGTGATTTAATTTAAAAAAAAAGTGAGAAATGTACTGTACTAATGTGAGATTTTAATATTAGAGGAAACTGAATGTGTAGTATATGGGAATTCTCTGTCCTGTCTTCATTATAATCCTGTCAATTGAAAACTGTGTTAAGATAAAAGGTTTATTCAAAACACACACAAATGTATGTATATTACATATATTATGTGTATAATATATATTATATATAATGGCACTTTCTCTTCAAGCACATTGTACATGTAGCTTATATACATAGCTCACTTGTTTGTCTGTTTCTTTGACTATTTTCACTCTTGAGAAGCCTGTATTCTCTCTCAACCATGGACTTCTCCTTTTCTCCGTCCTCACATCTTTCTAAATAAGTTTCAATACAAACTTACTTGCTTCACCATATTTTTTTTTGCTTCACCATTTAAAATAAATCAATCTATATCTATCTAGCAATATGTTGGGTGTTTTGATGTATGAGGGCACTCCAGTGTTGCTCAGGAACTGCTCCCCAGGAGACACTCCTGCTGGAGCTCAGGGAACTAATTATGTGGCACTAGAAATTGCACCTGGCTCGGCCACGTGCAAGACAACATTTTAAATTTTGTACTATCTCTCCAACTATACTATACAAATTTATATTTTATATATTCTATGTAATAGTGTGTAGCATATATTAAGTGAGATGTCAAATGCCCATTTGTAAATTAAAAAAGAAAGAACTATATACCTCATACCGACTGGAACTGGAAAAAATTCTGTGAATGACTGGATCAAAAAGGAAGTCATAGAAACAATTACTTTGAGGTTTCTGGAAGTCAATGTAGTTTCCTAATCCGCTTACATGCATATGTTATTGAAAAACCTACATATTCACCTATAGTATGAAAAAAATCACACACCATTCAATCTTATGACATAACTAGGAAATAGTGCAATATATCAAACAGCATGGGGAAATAAATATCCTAAGAGTGGTTCTAAAACTATGTATGATCACTCATGATGCACTCACAATGTTATTGAAAAAGAATATCAATGAGAAACCAATATGTATAACACAATAAGTCACTCCCATAAAAGAGAGTTTCCATTATAAAAGTGAAACTACTTAGATGTGAGGCCAGATGGATCACAGTTACTGAAAAATCAAAAAGAAACACATTAAAGAGTAAAGAATACATTTTTGGCACTCTCTCAAGATATACTTTCTATGAGTGCAGGGGCAATTTGGAAAGAAGAGTCCTAGAAGGTTTGGAAATAAAGGGAAGAGATGAAGCCAAAGATGGAAAGTAAGAGAAAAATGAAATAGAAATCCATCAGCGCATCCTTTATTCCCAAAAATGTGACATTAATATTTTAAGTTTTACATCTCTGGACTAATGACAATTTTCCCAAATAAGAAAACACAGTAAACCTCCAAACGTTTTATCTCTTAACATAGCGATTGATTTATTTCTTTTCCATTTTTATTAAGGCACCAAAATTTACAATTATTATATATTCCATGCATAAATCATTCCAACACCACACCCTTTACCAGAGTGTTCACTTCCCTTCACCAAGGTCCCAAGGGTTCCTCCTAGCCACCCCCTGCCAAGAAAAGCTCTATACTGTAGAAAAGAATCTTCAGTCACCATTTATTTTTAAAAACACATTTCAGACAGAGTGAAAAAAATATCTAACTAAACAAAACTGCTACTATTGTCAATAATTATACTACAACACTTTTTAAATTTTGAGGTAAAATTAAAGCAGTTATTAGAGGAACATTAATAGCTTACATATTTGTTATACATAGATATATAAAGATTATAAACTGGTTACCAGAGCAATAGTACAGCAGGTCAGGAACTTGCCTTACATATGGCCTACCCAGATTTGATCTCCAGGTGGTCCTGGAGCCTGCCAGGAGTGACCCCTGAGCACCACAGGGTATAGCCCCACCAGAAAACAAATTGCAAAATAAAAATAAATTCATTAAATCCCCAACTCAGAAATGTAAGGAAGAGAGCAAAAGAAATTTAAAAATTAAGTACAAAAGTCAAAATTAATAGAAATAGAAAATAGGAAAATAATAAAACAATGAATAAAAGTTCTGAAAATAGCAGTAAAAATCAACCAGGAAAGAAGAGTAAGTATAGATACATAAAATATGAAATAATAAAGAAAAAATAACTTTGGAAACAAGTAAATTATAAAAGTTATAACAAGTCATGGGTACAACTACATATAACTATACTGAAAAATTGTGTGAAATCATTTTAGTTCTAACAAAGTGGCATAAATCAACTAGTCTATCTTTTCAGCTAGCTAGAACTAAACACTCAACAAAATACAAAATAGAACTACTTGTGATCTTTAAAGTGAAACTAAGCAAGCAAATTGTGGAAGAAAATCAAAGCTTAAGGAACGGGAGCACACAAGTGAATTTACCAAGTTTGGTTTTGATCATTCAGAAGGATTCTGCCCTGAGTCAGACCCTGGTTGAAGCAGTGCACATTATGAGTGCAGACTACTGAGAAACTAGAAGAAACTATCTTTCTGGCCAGAACAATTAGAAGAAAGTGATAAGTTTCAAGGTTGAAGCATGAGAAGAAAAAAGAATCACATCTAAAAGCATGCACATCTAAAAGCATGCCTTGCTTAAGTGTAAACCTACAGCTATGACTTAACTAGTAAATTACACATCTGTGGGACATACGTGAACCAGCATAGAAAAACCTTTGAGAACTCAAATGAGAATGAAATCTATAACAAGGAGAAGTGGCACAGGAATCAGGATCCAAATTTACATGAGTTAAACAAATCATTAACTGTACCAGGGGATTATAACAAGTCTCAGGGTCTATGCAACATAAAATTCCATAATTTACAAATGACAACCAGAAATTACCCAGGAAACATGAGCAATTCTCAAGGGAGAAAACCATCAACAAATGCCAACCATAAAAATGACATGAAGTTTAAAATGTGAGGAACATTTTAAAGCAACTATGATAAAGTATTTTAGAGATCATGGAAAATATCCTTTAAAACAACGAAAAGAAACCCATTGAACTACAAACTGAATATAACAACAGCAAGAAAAATGTCTAGACGTAGCATAATCAAACTGTTGCAAAAATAAAGAATATAAGCAAAGACATAAAAATTTGAAAGCAGTTGAAAGCTGATGCATTGCATGAATTTACTACTTGCCATGTGAAAAAAAGAATCCACGTTCAGGAAACTTTAATTAAGCAAGATGGAAAAGGTTCTACAGCTCTACCATATAACCTTATGCTTATGGTCAACTATACTGCACAGTATAGTTTAAACTACGTAAACAAAGCGGGCCTCACATTCAAACTTTCTTCCGAAAATCAAATACAAACCAAATTCTATTCAAAAGGAAGCAATTTGGCAGTTAATTTCTTCAATTACTCTTTTGATTCTCAGTACTAATAATTTCTTTCTAGTATGAGATTGGTAAGATTAAATTAGATGTAAAAAATGGCAAATACATTATCTTATGTAAAGGTGAGGTCAAAGAAGAATCTCAAGGTATTTTTAAATACTATTCACTTCTCATGATTTGTTTACTTTCACATTTCAAATTTACAACTTATGCATCATTATGTTAAGAGAGGAAGAGCCCACAGCCACCACCATGTGGATTCACCCATTAGCCCTGCTCTGCCAATTCCACACTCAATCTCCCAGGAGACGCATGTCAAGCAGCTAAAATTGATATAAACCCTGGTGTCTGTGACTGCAAACTCCTGGGGCAACCTGTCCTGACAAAGCCCCAGCAGCTACACCCACACCCCACCACTGCAGCCACCCCCAGTCTCAACTGCACCACTTCATGAGTATTCTCTGTAGAGATGCCAAACTGCAGTTAATTCGTACCCAGGTTGAGAACTCTGGTGTTTCCCAGAGTCTGGATGGGAAGCCTCCCCCCACCTTCCCATTCTTCCTTCCAAAATTCAGCTTCAGCAGCCACGCCCACCTCCCACAGCTGCCACCATCTCAACTCATTGACCCAGATCGTAGATCTTAAAGTAACTGTACTGTGCAGCCACACACATGGTTGCGCAATGTCTCCAAACTTCTCAGTACTGAAGTTCTAGTAGAAGCACAACTAATTAGATGCAAAGGTAACATAAAAGCCAACAAAACTCAACCAAATATAATAATCGAGAAAGCTCACCTAGCAACAAATAGCTTAATAAATTCTTAGACAATGACTTAACAACCGTGTGATAAGATAACATAATTTAAATATAAAGCATTTTTATATTTATTTGTTTTGATAGCACTGTAGCACTGTTGTAGCACTGTCATCCCATTGTTTATCGATTTGCTCGAGCGGGCACCAGTAACGTCTCCATTGTGAGACTTGTTACTGTTTTTGGCATATCAAATATACCACGGTTAGCTTGCCAGGCTCTGCCGTGCTGACAGGATACTCTAGGTAACTTTCAGGGCTCTCCAAGGGAGACAGAGGAATCTAACCGGGTCAGCCACGTGCAAGGCAAATGCCCTACCTGCTGTGTTATCATTCCAGTCCATTTGTTTTAATAGTGGAACATTTTTTTTTATTGAATCACCATGAGATAGAGCAGTACAAAACTGTTCATGATTGCATTTCAGTCATACACTGTTCCAACATCCATCCCTCCATCAGTGTATTTTCCCAGCACCAGTGTCCCCCATTTCCCTCCCATCCCTTCAAGCCACCCCCGACCCCAGCCTGCCTCTATAACAGACACCTCTCTACTCTCTCTCTTTCTCTTTCTCTCATTTTAAGCATTATATCTTGATGTATAGATGCTAAAACGTTATCATGCATATCCCTCTACCTGCTTTTAACACCTAGTTCTTGTCCAGAGTGATCATTTTCAACTAGTCGTGTCATAATGGATCCTTCTCTATCTTAATTACCATCTATTTCCCACATCATTAACCAACCTTTGTACAGGAACTTTGTCATATAATCAATTTCAACTCTAGAATTGTATCAACAGTTGTAGCTTTGGTTCCATTTAAATAAATAGAATTTCTTTTTTTTAGAGAGAGGACGGGCCAATGAGCTGTTTATTTTCAAGTTGCAGCTCATTTCTGCAGGTCGTATAGGAAAAGAAGCTATACTTGGTATGATAGCATTGCACATCCAACTTACAAGCCTTGAACCTCCATTGCACTCCAATTCCAACAAGGAGTTAATGAGAGGCTATAATATAAATTAACTGATCCATAGTTAATGACTAAGAATGAACTGATTTGTTTATCCCTATATTCCTGCTTACAGTTCAAGCTTTTGTTTTTATTTCCCATTAGGGAATAACAGGAACAAGAATTCTCTCATTTCAAGCTATTACAATGCAAAAATAAGTAAATAAAACCATCAATTTCTTGAGCATAGGATATCTTACTCAATTTTTATCTCCTGGACTTAATTTCTTAGCATATAGGAAATCCATAGCTTATTCATGTCTAGATCAATAAATAGAAAATGTCATTGTGTAAAATTATGCAGAGGAATTTTTTAAATTTCTATTTTCACTAAAGAGAAATTTGTAACCTGAACAAAGTTGAAACTGAGAGGACAAGTTCAGAATATAAGATAAATAGAGTGATGGTAATTCTTATTTGCAGGAATGACATAGCTCTGGAGTTTTGTTTTTTCACTCTTTATCCTTTATTTTCAACAACTATTACAAGTTTTCTGCAGCCCCTGTGATACAGTCAGTTATAGCCTTGAGCTGTGCTAAATAAAGAAACTATTATTAATTTCATTGTGAAGGTCTCTCTGACATACCACTCTCTTGTGAGGAGGTAGATGAGAGAGAAAGGTGGAGGGAATATCATGATTACTTTTTTTCTCATTGCCTTCGTTTTTCTCCTGTCCATTGTGCATTTGCTACCATCCATCAGAGTTATGTCAAGAACAGGCTTTACCTAAAATAGCTGCAAAGAGCATAGTCTTTCACTTACCCCCATCAGCCAGTTAATTTGAAACTCACTGTCTTCTATCAGGTCAAAAAGACTTGCAAATATTTTTAGAGAACATGATAGATTATAGTTAGGATTCTAACACAATATGACGAAAATAAAACATCAACATCATTTTAGTTTCTGAATCAGATAGAAGAAAAAAGGAAAAAGCCTACATGACAGTTTTCATTCAACCTATTGCCATTTATTTTAAACAGAATGAAGGAGGGCAATGGAGATAAATTCTAAGTCATCATTCAAAAATTTGGCCAGGGGCATTTGTTATTGCTGTGTCATTGGACTGTGTTACCTTATAAAATTTGAAATGTTTTTTTCATACCTGGAGCCTGATATAAGGTTGTCTGCTCCAAATTCCTCTAGGGATGTTATATCCCATTCTTCGTGTCTTCCTTTTTCAGGGTGTGTGAAGTTAGCACAAAACTTTTATAGTATGTGACCTTGAAATTATTAGAAGAAATGGTATCTAGTGGGACTCAGTTTCTTTCTTATAAACAATGTTCTTGGGGCTGGAGCAATAGCACAACGGGTAGGGCATTTGCCTTGCATGTGGCCAACCCAGGTTCAAATCTCAGCATCCCATATGGTCCCCCGAGCACTGCCAGGAGTAATTCCTGAGTGCAGAGCCAGAAGTAATCCCTGTGCATCTCCAGGTGTGACCCAAAAAGAAAATAAATAAAATTTAAAAAATGTTCATTCTGATTCCTTAACTAGATACAAACACTGAAGGCTTAACTTTTATTCATCACTTCAGAATCACATAGTTACTTTTCAGAAATTGAGTACCAACATTCATAGTGTGACAGTTTATAAACCAGGTTTATATTACTCAGGGGCCTCCATGAGGGTGAAGAAAGTGCCAAGAAATCTCGAATGGGCACTGGTGAAGGGATGGGTTCCCAAAATTTGTATGAGGGAAGTATAAGCACAAAAGTGTATAAATCTGTAACTGTACCCTCACGGTGATTCTCTAATTAAAAATAAATAAATTTAAAAAAAAAAAAGAAAAAGAAATCACAAAATCTACCCCACCCAGAATTCACTCACAGAGTACCTATTTTTAGTTGTTTTGTATGTTAAAGTTAATCTGTGTATCATAGATTAAGGACATCCCTAAATTGAGAAGTTTGGATATCTATTGCTCTACCTAATTTAAAGCAACAGAATAAAAGCAGAATCATAGAAATTTAGAGAATAAAACTATGGAAATACAGATTTCTGTTCATGTGCAAGATTTTCAGGAATCTGGGAATGCTCAGAAATTTGAGAAGACAAGTGGTTTTCTTTTAAGTAGCTGTGAAGACTCCAAACACATGATAGTTGAAGGATAAAAAAGTATAGTCTTAAATTTCAACCTAAACTACATGTAGTTTTCATCTTATGATGCTGTTATTTTTGTAAATATACACCACAATCTGCCCTACTTACCATCCCTCTAGCTTCTGTAGGCCAACACATAAATTTTTTAAGGCCTAGGAGAGAAAACAAATATACAGGATAGATACCAAAATTACAAAATCCTGATGCTTCTTGAATCTGAGTCTTCATTACTAAACCAAGGTTAACTGTTTCCCTTCTCGCCTGAGATAAATTATCACCAAGACCGCTCAGGGTTCCCTAAATTTTAAGTAGATCATTCTTGGGTCAATAATTCTTGTCTGAACAAAAGAAGAAGAAGAAGAAGAAGAATGTTTGGATTGGTTTTGATCTAATTGACACTCTTTCTACTTTCAATGAAAAGCAGAATTTTTTTCTTGGATCATGATAAGTAAGTCTTGTTCATGCACTTGAGTTCTTTGGGTGCCAGAATAAGCAGATTTCTCATTCTTACTTTCCAATTTTATAAATCTTCCAATTAATTCAGAGCATATGGAGATGGACTTCCTTCAAAAAACTATGTTTTCTAAAGCATCCCAGTTGATTTATACATTGTATAGCTATGAGTTCACCAGTTTTTAACCTCATTTCTCCCAAACTCCTCTTTCCATCAATCCTTCCTGCCGCTTCTGCTGATAGACATCAGTGTTGGTGTAATAGCCAAACTGGACAAATCAGAATGAACATCCCAGAACTCGTGTGGAAAGCCCTGCAATCAGGGATCACCCATGGTGGGACTCAGGGGACTACATTTCTCTAGGGGATTTCCTAAGATCTCAGCCAAGCAGCCCTGCTCAACTTCCCAATGAAGACCATATACCTTGAGCCCACCTTGGTATGGTTGGGATATTTGCCTCTTCCTTTGTAGTATATAAAAGTTCTTCACAAACAGCTTCATTCAAAAGTCCACACACAGGGCATCAATGAGATCAGGTGAGTATTCCCTAAAGTGTACCACAAAACATTATCTGCTTTTAAATATTCGGCTCAGAGCCCAATCTGAAAATTAGATGCCATGAGGAAAGATGTTCATGCTAAATTTGGAAGTCCCCCAAGTCTATTTTTATACCATTTGTCATGTCTAGACTCCCATTTGCCACCATTGGGTAAAGCTATTTAGGACACAGTCAATCAGACTATTATGGTCCATCATGAAAAGTGTATGAGACCAGCCTTAGATTAGTTTCAAAGTTAGCTCTCAACCCCTTCATAAATTCCTGGAAGTATTTATTTGCCAATAAGTGTACCTTTTCTGTTGTGATTTGAGTGCATGCTATTAGGCCACTTTCTCAGACCATTGAGCTGACAGGAAACTTGCAAATTGCTGAATCTTCAGATTACACAGGCAATCCAAATACAAGAATTTCTTTGCTCTGATGCTATTCTATCAACAAGTAACAGGAAAACTCTAAACTTTGGTAAGACACCTGGCTTCAAACTTTCACTATGCAATCGTGTAGTTGTATAACCTTGGGTACCTACTTACATTCTCGAGTCAGTGTCCTTGTCTATAAAATGAAAGTGTTAGAAGGAAAGATTCACTTGTCACTTGTGTCACTTGTCATCCCATAATCTTTGATTTGCTCGAGCAGGCACCAGTAAGGTCTCCATTCGTCCCTGTCGCATGCTAGTGTAGCCCAGTGATATCTGCTCACTCCAGGAACACAAAGAGCCTCAAAACATTCATTCAGGATTTTGACAAAGAAGTCTGACCATCTGGTAGGTGGGCAGTCACTTGGTCTTTTCAAGTCCCATGGAATCCGGTTAGTAACAGCTCTAGTCCAGCAGTCGTCTCTAAATCGCATAACGTGTCCAGCCCATCTGATTTTCGACACCTTGGCAAAAAAGACAGCATCCCTGATTTTTGACCGTCGACGGAGGTCAGAACAGAGGTCAGAAGGAAAGATTGCCAAGGTTATGCCTTTTTGCTAGAGTTGTACATGATTCATAGTGCATTGAAAATTACTATAAATTGTTCCCTGCCAATGCGCTACTTAGTTAGAACTGTGACTCCCAGATATACTTTTTTCCAAAAACCATAATTTATTAGTTAGAATAGAAAAGAAGAAAATAGCTAGCCCAATACCTAATACCCGGTTTTTATTCTATCTCAATCTCATCACAAATATTTTTTGGTCATTCTTTTTTTTTCTTTACTGTCACTGTCACTGTCATCACATTGCTCATCGATTTGCTCTGGTGGCCACCAGTAACATCTCTATTTTGAGACTTGTTACTGTTTTTGGCATATCGAATATGCCAGAGATAGCTTGCCAGACTCTGCCGTGCGGGCGAGATACTCCCGGTAGCTTGCCTTGCTCTCTGAGAGGGGTCGGCTGTGCTATCACTCCAGTCCTTTTGGACTTTTTTTTACTAATCCATTTAATCCATGTCCTTGTTTAAAAAAAAGGGAGAAGAAGAAAAGAAAAAGAAAAATACCTGTTCCAGTTAGAGTTCCCTGGAAAAATTTCATTCCAGTAAGAAAGTACTCAGGACATAAAACAACTTAAGTAAATCCAAACATCAAGTAAATGACAAACAGCAGAGCTCAAATTTTGGTCTGTGGTTCTCTAAATCCTGTTCTGCCAATATTTCAAATTCTGTTCTAATACTCTGTGGAAGAGCGCCTTCTTTGCAAAATAATCATCAAAACCACTTCAGTGAATGATGTCGATGAATCACAACACGTGAGGCTACCACTATTTATCTGGCATCCCATGCTTTGTTCAGGCTCTTCCATAAGGCTTACATTTGCAACTCAATATCTGATCTGACTTAATCAAGATGATTGCTTCTACCCACTTTCTGCTCTCACTAACTCCTCTTTCTTGAGAAGGAAAAATAAAAGTAAAGAATAGCTAAGCACTAAGGCAAAATTAATACTGTGTTTTCAATCATGTAAATGCCAGTGCAAAATTCCAAGTTTAAAGTCCCAAGGCAAGCATAGATGAGACCATTTAGTGCAGGCAGAGGAAGAAATTAATACCATACATGCTAATGAAAAAATGTTAAGTATTTGCGAGGACATTGGATTGCAGTAGCACAGGGAGTCATGACTTTACATTTTCTGCCTTGCTATGTGATTAAAATATCAATTTTGAGATAGCATTTTAATCATACTTCTCTCCCATTTGTGAAACATTCAAAAGAATTACACAAAGGTGCTACTGGCTGTATTACTAATCATAAAATATGAGGAGAGGACATGAAAAGACTGTGGTCACACAATAGGGACTACTTTAGGATGTTCAACCCTAGTTCAAAGTTAGCATATGGCAAGCATTTAAACAATATATTTTGTGAACCACATAATTACTCTTTTGAGAATGTATATGCCTCTTGGAATCTACTCTGGCAGAGGATCCAACTGGGAAACTGTGCTTTTCACACAATAGTGAGTCTGAGGGTCTTTGTGTGGTAAACTTGAATTTTCCAGACTCTACTGTCTACTTGGCCCAGAACATTTTTATAATTTGCTTAATGTTCTGTATTTTGCCAATTCCCACCATTACCACCATTATTTCCACTTATTATAACACAAAAAATATTTCTTTCATGGTAACATATATCTAGGTAAATTACATAAATTATTTTCCACCAGTCCTGGCACAGGGAATAAGTCTTTTTCTTTCTTTCTTTCTTTCTTTCTTTCTTTCTTTCTTTCTTTCTTTCTTTCTTTCTTTCTTTCTTTCTTTCTTTCTTTCTTTCTTTCTTTCTTTCTTTCTTTCTTTCTTTCTTTTTCTCTCTCTCTCTCTCTTTCTTCCTTCCTTCCTTCCTTCCTTCCTTCCTTCCTTCCTTCCTTCCTTCCTTTCTTTCTTTCTTTCTTTCTTTCTTTTTCTTTTTTCCCTCCCTCCCTCCCTTCCTTCCTTCCTTCCTTCCTTCCTTCCTTCCTTCCTTCCTTCCTTCCTTCCTTCCTTCCTTCCTTCCTTCCTTCCTTCCTTCCTTCCTTCCTTCCTTCCTTTCTTCCTTCCTTCTTCCTTTCTTCCATTTTTTATCCTATATTTCTATTTATCTATCTATATTACCACTGTACTGTAGCACTGTCATCCCACTGTTCATCGATTTGCTCAAGCAGGCACCAGTAACGTCTCCATTGTGAGACTTGTTACTGTTTTTGGCATATCGAATACGAATACGCCACAGGGAGCTTGCCAGGCTCTCTGAGGGGGACAGAGGAATCAAACCCGGGTCAGCCGCGTGCAAGGCAAACACCTTGCCCATCTATCTATAATAATTTATATCAAAGTCCTTTATAACTGTGATTGTGAGGATTTTTAGATATCTTACTTTTTATACTTTTCCTTTAATTTCTCTAATTTTGTTTCTACATAGATTCAGGTATAGTCACTAGATAAAATAGATACAGTAGCACTATCTTGTGAAGATAATTGTTTTAATGAGGGCTCTGACCAGCTTCTGTCAATCCCCAGAAAGCATGGCAGAAGGGATTTTGTTTATAATCCACTCTAATATGCTCTGATCTTTCACCTTCCCCTCACCAAGAATTCAGTGATTGATTTTGGGTCTCTTGAAAGAAAACAAAGAACTGCTAGGATGAAATTTGGCAGCTGCCCAGTAACAAACAATCAAGGTCTGGCACCGTTTGTATGTGAATGTGAAGAATGATCTGATCTGATCAGACAAGTTTCCTCCCACTTTACAGAATCCAAATTCCTAGTTTCTAATTGACCACTAGCAGGAACCTAGGTCAGAAATCAAATGGTGTTTCATAAGCATTAATTTACCTTGATTAAAATACTCTATGATGCAATAACATAATATAATATAAGTAAAATATAATATAAGTATAAGCAAAAAATTCTTGGAATTCTTTCTCTAAGATCTTTTCTCCCTTTCTGATTCCCAAGTTCAAGTCCTGTAGTTCCCAGTTAGCTACTTTGGGTGAGCAGCAACACTTTTTCTCTCCTGACACTACTCAGAAATGCTACAGAATATACCCTCTACTAAATTCCATTTTCCATATTTATATTTGTATTAGCTGGTATATGAATGAGCTTCTGGGATCAGGAGTGGCTATACTTTATATTGGGATCAGTCACTGAAATTTTCTTGTTCTTTTATAAATCTGGTAGCTAAATTGCAACTAAATTTATAAACAAATGGAAAGAGCAAATTAAATAAGTATCAAGGGAAAATTGGCCTTGCATCTTTTTCTTATCTTTCCACCTCCACCTATCAAATTCTTGCTATCTTTCAACCATAATTTTTCATTTCCATGTCTCTCTCTATATAGCATAGTTAGAAAATTAGATTTCTGTCTCTGTTCCTTTTGTTCTTGGGCCTCTCATCTTCCCAACAATGTTATCCCCTTACCAAGGTGGTACCACTTGTCACATATTCTCCTTTCCTATTCCCTGCCACCAAGAATAATCAATTCCATTCTTTTTGGTTTTTTGTTTGTTTGTTTGTTTTTTGGGTCACGCCCAGCGATGCACAGGGGTCACTCCTGGCTCATGCACTCAGGAATCACTCCTGGCGGTGCTCAGGGGACCCTATGGGATGCTGGGATTTGAACCCGGGTCGGTTGTGTGCAAGGCAAACACCCTACCCACTGTGCCATTGCTCCAGCCCCTCAATTCCATTCTTAAGTTAACCCATTCTATTTAGCCATTTGTTATTTGTCAATATCTACCCAGGAATCATTTCATTTATGTCTCTTAACTGTCTGCCATTATATTTTCTGTCTTAAAGTAAAAAATTCCTGGCTATCAGGAATTCTCTCTCACCAATTTATACCCCATGACGTCCCCACCCAGAGTTTCAATCTGAAAACTAGGTTGAGTGCTCAGATCTGAACTTCTTTTACTTTCCTATTCTCTGTATTACAATTCTATTAATTTTTCTATTCTCCCATACATGTAGAAATACTTCCCTTTCTTTTGTTCTCTGATCACTTTGTATTCTGGATCTCAAATTTCCCCACCTTTTATCAGACACATTACTTCCCAGTTTAAATTTCCTTAAAGTATTTCTCTTTTTTCCCACTCTGCTTTTCTTCCACCTAATGCCCATTTTCAGCATACATCTCCCATCCAGAGTGATCCCTTCAGGCTGGGGGGAGCAGCAGGGTGGATATGAGGGATATTGGTGGTGGGAAATTTACACTGGTGGAGGGATGGGTGTTGGAAGAAAGTATGACTGAAACCGAATCACAAAAGCTCTGTATCTCACAGTGATTCAATAAAAATAATAAAAATAAATCTTAAAAAAATTCTGCCTAATGCTGCAAATACCCGCTTACCTAGGTCCTTCTACTACCTAATATAGGTGGGCAGAGAGATCAATCAGCTACTAACTTAAGAATCTTCTGTGTGATGGTGTTACACCCCTTTACCTGTCCCTTATCATCTAACTTCCAACACTTTTAGTAAAAAACTTCAGTTTTAACAAAGGACTCTGAATTTCCAAGTTTAGTCCTGATATCACGTTTGGTGCTTTTTCGGTGCTTGCATCAGATGATATCATTTTTATTTGATTTCATAGAAAATGTTCTTGGCCTTTAACCCATCAGTAAACTGCAAGACCTATCATGAAACTTATATTTATAAGAAAAGCCAGACTAAGGCTTGAGTGTAACTCAAATAAAAGAGAGGGCTTTTTGTTCTGTTGCACGGAGACCTTGAGGCAGACAGATCAAGTGTATGTCACAAAAAAGATTAAAGGACCAACTTTACCACATGGATTTGGGGGATATGTCACATTTGATAGGTAAGAGAGAGGAATACCCTCTGATTGGATATGAAAGACATGTCAGAGGCAAGTGTTCTCAATAACAACCCAAAAGGAAATGAAAGTGGAAACCAGAGTCAAAAGAACTCATGAGTCTTTCTCCTTCAAAAGAAAAAGCTCTTCCAAAACTACTGAACCTGAATAAATATCATCTCTAAGAATATTAATCATTGTGTTCCCACTTTTTGAAAAGCTATCATTATTCTAGGCAAGAGCCATTTCCACTGAGCCCCTAAACATCACCGACACATAAATGCTAACTTGCTTAGGAAAGTTTGCTGGCAGCAGTGTCCAGGGAAATTGTGTCATCCATTTAAGATGTCTCACATCCCAGACACAGTTATCCCAAGCCATTGTTGGCTCCCTCGAAAGCAATAAGCAGCCAATATGGGAAGCTGTCAGGAAATCCAATATCTAAACCCAATATGAGCTTGTGGTCCCAATCTAATAAGAATAGATTTATTTTGCTCTCGTTACATTTTATCACCTGTTTTGTGGGAAAAGTGAAACATGATAAATCAGAACATTATGGCCACCTCTGAGGACATATTGACTCCTCATTACCTGAACTTCAGTGCTAAACATGTTGAACCATGTAAATTTAAGGAGACGAAGCTTTTCTTTTTTCTATTTCCTTATCACAGTATTACAACCTTCCTCTACTGAAGAAGCTTAAAAGTTTTCCTCAAGTTTAGCTTAAAAGACTGTTGAATGATCTGGGGGTAATTCAATTTTTAAAATATAGACATTCACCTGATCTAGAGGAAGTAGACTTGAATTACCACCATTGCGGGAGATATTTGGGATAGGTGCATTGATTAACTTTACTAGTAACTTCCATGGAATCTACAATTTAAATAAAATAAATTTGATTGAAACAAACTTGTTAAGAATATAAAAGATTAGAAACTATGACATTCCAGTTTGTTCGCATTTAGTAGGTTTTTTGGTAAATACACTTATTTGATTTTAAATATTTTTATTGCATATCTATATCCTCACTAGTATATCTGTATATTGGGTGTCTGTTTACTTTAGACTTTTATGTAAGCCCTGAGCAGGAATTTCCCATTAATCCAATCACTACAGCAGGCTATGATTAATTTACTGTAACATTGATTTTTAAGGATCAGTGAAAAAGCCTCTTAGTCAGGAGTAGGCAGGAAGCATTAAGGGATTATAGCCTGTATCTGC
Organism: Sorex araneus; assembly: GCF_027595985.1. Classification (NCBI taxonomy): domain Eukaryota; kingdom Metazoa; phylum Chordata; class Mammalia; order Eulipotyphla; family Soricidae; genus Sorex; species Sorex araneus. The sequence continues at coordinate 148,575,881 of NC_073303.1, read as the reverse complement.
CAGAACTAAAATATTCATCCATATAATGTATTGTAATTTTCTATATTTCATATGGCTTGCCATAGTCTGTATATTTTATTGATATATTTTATAACATAATGGCAGGCCAAGCAGACTGCTATAATATTGGAATCTCTAAAAGTCATTTAGTGATGACCATTAAGCTCATTTTGAATCAATGAACTAGAAGGCCATTTTCATTTGTGTAATCTTTAGCAGTTTACTATTTTACTAATGAGGAAATGCAGATGCAGAAAAGTTAAATGACCTATCCATCCAACATCACAGAATGGGTAAGAACTCTAAAAACTGTCCTCCCTCTCTTGATTTTGCTCTTTCACTTCTTATTTTATAAACCTTACTGTGGCTTCATTAACTGTACTATGGACTAATTTCAATGCCAAATGTTTTCACGCATGCCATCTCACTGAATTCTCTTAGCAATCTTATGTGAGGTACTGTGAGGTAAAATGAAGGTATTGTCATTCTCTTCATTTCATATGTAGGAAAACTGAAGCTCGAAAATTTTATTTGACCAATGACATTTAACTATTAGCTGGTAAGTCACAGATTTCAAAGTACAGTTCATTTCATTTCAAATCCTAATTCCATAATCACATCCTATACACGGCACTACAATGTTCTCTTTAACCTTTTTCACTTCCCCCAGCACCTCTTTTATGAAAAAAAAAAATGTCATTCAATGAATGTCTCTAGCTTTAAGCTCAACCCCTTGCCTTAAAAATCATTCAATTTACCACCTTTTGTTTTATTCATCACTGTTAGGGATTGAAACATAACTGAGAAGTATGGTTATGGTGGATGGCACTTCTTAGAGCACAGTTTACTTTTTTTCTTGCTCTTGAATCGTATGTGAAGTTGATACAAGTAGAGAAAAATTAATTTTTAGTGCTTCCATGAGGAAAAAAATCACTCCTGGCAGACTTGGAGGACCATATGGTGTGCAGGAGATTGAACACAAGTTGACTATGTGCAAGGCAAGTGCCCTAACTACAGTCCTATCTCTCCAGCACTATTCTCTAATTCTTTTAATATAGATTTTGTGTTGATTGTTTTTTACTAATACCATTATCTATTAGTAATCTACCTAGTTATCTTCTAATACTTTAGAAAATATCCCTACTTAAACTTTTTATCTTCTCATCTCTGTGTTTAACTTTTCACCTCACATTTTGAATAGTAGGAATGATAGTAGAGCAGAAGGCAAGAGAACAGTACAATGCTCCTTAGATAATACAAATGGTATTCCCAACTCCTTGTTAAGCAGTTCTCCAAAAAGAGTGCATCTAAGCTGTTAGGACATTTATGATTAACCTCAAGAAGTTTGAGCATGCCATAGGTGAAGCACCCTGGGAAATTGGCACTCTGGTAAGAATTGTCTATATAGTGGGTTCTCTTCTTTTGCAGGGGTGGGAGTGGTGGGTGGGATTGTGCTTGTCACTAACCCCTATCAGAGAATGAAGGAAACAAGAGGAAGTCGGAGGAGAAGGTGACTTGCGATAAAGTTGCAAGAGGTGCATCTACCCATCCCACAGGGAATTTACAAACTACAAATTACACCAGAATTATCCAGAAATGAAAATAACACACACACACACACACACTACACAATACATATTATCCTCTTATAACATACTGGCTGTTCTCCAGTGGGGAGAGGTGTCTTCAGATGAAGTGAATTCCTGGAGAGTGACCCAGTTATGAGCATTCAGACAATACCCACAGCAGCAGAGAGGTGTGCAGTACTAAGAGAAGGAGTTGATCAGCATACCACAGCACCTACTACAAGACTCAAGTTTTCCTCAGTGCAGAGAGCATGCCTCATTTTCTGAGAAAATTTTTCCTTATAACATCTTCAGGGCCTGAGCGATAGTACAGCAAGTAGGCATTTGCCTTGCATAAGGCTGACCCAGATTCTATCCCAGGCACCACATATGGTCCCTTGAGCTTGCCAGGGATAAGCCCTGAAAATCACTGGGTATGGCCCAAAAATAAAACAAAAAATTAAAATAAAATAATTTAAAAAAATATCTGACCTTCCCCAAAGGTTGTGCTCAAGTCCTACCTTCTATTACCAGGTATCACCCATAAACATGACCTAATTTTGAAAATATAAAAATGAACTGTCACTGTCATCCTGTCATCACTGTTGCTCATCAATTTGTTCGAGCGGGCACTAGTAACGTCTCTCATTGTGAGATTTATGATTACTGTTTTTGGCATACCCAATATGCCACGAGTTGCTTGACAGGCTCTGCCGTGCGGGCGGGATACTCTCGGTAGGGGCTCTCCGAGAGGGGCAGAGGAATCGAACACGGGTTGGCCACGTGAAAGGCGAATGCCTTACCACTGTGCTAGCGCTCCAGCACACACACACATTTTGGTAGAGGTGATTAATTAAAAGATTTGAAGGTCAGATTATTCTGGACTAATAGGATGGATCTTAAATTCAATGACCAACAATCTTAAAAGCAACAAAGAATAAGATACAGGAAGAGAAGGAGGAAGATTTGTGAAGCCTGAAGACTGGAATGATATTAAAAGGCTCCAGAAGCTGAAAAACCCAAGATACAGGGAGAATAGCCATTTTCATTGCTTTAAGTCACAACTTTGTATTAATTTGTTATATAATCACTAAAATTTTAATATAAAATAGTATATTTGATCCCTAATAAGAAATTTATGTTTTAAAAAACACATAGTCTCAATACCTCTGCCCAGCGGATTTAATTTAAACCATGGTAGCAACATGTTAGGATCCAGGAATGCATAGACAGGCCCTGTTCACCATATAGTGCTACAAAGTATCTTAAATATTCACATAAAAAGTCTTGGTTTGGGGGCTGGAGCGACAGCACAGCGGGTAGGGCGTTTGCCTTGCACGCGGCCAACCCGGGTTCGATTCCCAGCATCCCATATGGTCCCCCAGCACTGCACTGCCAGGAGTAATTCCTGAGTGCAGAGCCAGGAGTAACCCCTGTGCGCTGCTGGGTGTGACCCAAAAAGCAAAAAAAAAAAAAAAAGTCTTGGTTTGAATTTGAAGCCTGTCATTCCCTTTGAAATGAACTAAATCTACCCCTTTCTAATAATTCATGCAAAAAATTCCAGTCAGTGATATTTCATTTCCCATACTGGTGGTTTCTTTCCCACTGTATAAAATAAAACATTAGAAAATTCAGATATTTTCCCAATAAGTTTCAAGTTGATAATTGTGTCCACTATTTTAACTAGTCTTTGACTATTGGCAGAAACCTGGTTTAAACTAAAATTTTCAGGCCTAATGAAAATAGATCTATTTTTTTTTAATGTAAGAGTGCTGCTATTTATTGAGCCATTGATTAAGCTGACTGAATTCCACATTACTTTTTTTTTAATCACGGTGAGATAGTTACAAAGATTTCATGTTCTATATTCAGCCATACAGTGATCAAACACCCATTCCTCTATCAGTACACACTTTCCACCACCAGTGTCCCCACTATATGCCTCTCCGCCATCCCAGTCCTCACCCTGCCTCCATGGCAGGCAATTTGCCCAATAACCTCTCTCTATTTAGGAGCATTATGTTTTGCTTGAATTTCCCCATCACCATTCAAGCCTGCCTGCAGGGGCAGAAGCTAGATCATTTATTGCCCATTGCTCATTTTGAAAAACTTAGGACCAGAGTGATAGTACAGTGGGTAGTGAGTTTGCCTTGTACACAGCCAATCCGAGGTTGATTCCTCCGTCCCTCTCCAAGAGCCTGATAAGCTACCGAGAGTATCCTGCCCACACAGCAGAGCTGGCAAGCTACCTGTGGTGTATTTGATATGCCAAAAATTGTAACAAGTCTCACAATGGAGACGTTACTGGTGCCCGTTTGAGCAAATTGATGAACAATGGGACGATACTGCTACAGTGGGTGCCACGGCCATGTGTTTCTGGAATCCTAGATTGTAAGTGGTTGGGTTTCAGAGAAATTTCTCTAAGGCTCTAATCTATTTTGGGATTCAACTGGGTGTCTCTGAACCAAGGCTGTTGGTGCACTAAGATGGCACTTGGAGGCACATTGTGGGTGTGACAGCCAGGTTGATGAGCAGGTGGGGAGCAGGGGAGGGACAGTCCAGTGCCTCTGCTGCCATGTGGCATCAAGATTTAATCCTGGAACCCACATACCTGGGCCTTGCTTGGGGAAGCTCTGTGTCGCTGGGATTCCATCTGGAGTAGGTGGGGAGACTGCACCTGCTCCATCTGGGGTGCCCCAGTAAAATTGGCTCTGTGTGGGGTCCAGAGAGATCTCCGGCTCTGTGGTATCTCCTGGGACTCAATGCTGTGTCTCTGGACCAGAGCTGTTGGTGTGCTAAGGTGGCGCCCGGAGGCACGGTAGGCTGACAGCCAGGCCAGCAATCAGGCGGGCAGGGAGCCGGGGGAAAAGCCCAGTGCCTGCCATCATACAGCAGAAAGACTTAGTCCCAGAACCCACATTCCTGGACCTTGCTTGTGGAAGCTCTTTGGTCACTGGGATTCCATCAAGAGTAGGCAGGGAGACTGCACTTGCTCCATCTGGGGTGCCCCAGAAATTGGCTTGGTGTGGGCCCGGAAAAATCACTGATTCTGTGGTGTCTTCCAGGACTCATTGCTGTGTTTCTGGCTTTTGATCTCTTTTCCCTTTTGAGATTTATTCACGGGTCTCTGAAGCAAGGCTAGTAACAGTGTTTACAGGGTGGTTCTGGGGTTGGTTCGTGAAGGTGACAGCCAGTGCTTCTATGTTTATTGGGAAGTAGAGGGAGGTAGCCCACCCAAAATCCATGAAAGCCTGGAGATTTCAGTCACAAAACCTACATACCCGAATTTTCAGCAGATTATATTTTGGTGAGGTCCGTCCTGAGACAGTGGAGTCAGGACAGGGATATGTCGGTGATTTTAGATTGTGGAAACAAGCAGCTGCTGGGGGCTCTGCTTGGGCAGGCACAGTCCAACCTGCCCCCCTCCGATTTACCCTGGTCTGTTCAGCCATGTGCAGGTCCAAGATTAACTCTGGATTTTGGTCTCTTTCGAGATTTATCTGTGGGTCTCTGAAATAAGGCCAATAAATGAGCTTCTATAGCTGAACCGGAGGTGGTTTGTGGGCATGGTTCCTGCACGCTAACTTTTGGCCATTTAATTTCTTGGTAAACTTGGTCCCAAGTTGCTGGGGTCGGCCAAAGGCACAGCGGCAATTTTGGGGTGTCAGAAAGCCTGAAGGCACCATCAGGCTGCTGATGCACTTGCCCTGTGGGCAGCATTATACACTCGCAAGAGGAGATCTATTAAGTGGTAACACTTGGTCTCTCTGTGGAATACTCTTGACACCCAAAGAGGTGCCACGGATAGAATCAAACTAAAGGCTACTAATCTTTAGTCACTTTTTAAAGCAAGAAATAAACACTATATTACAATAGTTAAAGTCTTAGGAATAATGCAATACTCGAACACAAAAATGTACTCCCTTTACTTAACTACAGCAAGTCTTTGAATAATAAATATATTGTTTATATCAGCATCATTTTGCTATAACCTGGGGAGAAAAATCAATTCCAAGCTGGATCCATTGTTTGTGTGGGATTTCTTTGGAAAAGCCCACATTCTAAACTATGGGCACTTTAAGTTCATTTGTGTTTCTAAATTACCCCAGTCTCTGAGTATTTGTGTGTGCATGTGTGTGTGCATGTGCACAGTTTTTATGCACGTATGTGTGCACATGTGTTTATATCTCTATGTGCACTTGCCAAATCCTTTGAGAAAAATGCATCCTGCCTAGGATTGTTGTCTTGCACACTGAGCTTCAGGCATATACCCTAAACTGGAACTAGCAAGTGAGAAAACATGGATTGAGGGGCCAGAACAATAGTACAGCTGGTAGGTAGGGCATTTGCCAAGCACACAGCTTACCCAGGTTCATCTCTGGCACCTTATATAGTTACCAAACTCTGCCAGGAATGATCTCTGAGTACAGGACCAGTGATCCCTGAAAGTTGCACGGTTGATTTGCTGTTATTGTTTAATATTATGTGCCCATATGTGAGAGACCTAGTCTTTTGTTATGTTCTTTTACCCATAGCAGCACTGCTGGGTGTGGCTCAAAAACAAAACAAAAAAAAATAGAAAAGAAAAGGAATAGTTGATTAGTTAACTAATTTGCATTTGTTTAATCTTGAGTGTGGTATCTTTGTTTGAATGCTTGTTGAAGATTTTGTTAACAGAAATATACTGAGAGAACTTTACTCTTGTTTATATAAATTAGTCTATGGTACTATTGGTTAATTAAATATTGTTTAATGTAAGGGCATAGTTCACAAGAACACATATGATTTGCAGGAGAAGGAAGGTTGTCTCCAAATCAGTGCTCAGAAGATATGAGGGGTCCAGGAATAAATTTTCTGCCAAGCAGTCGGGAAGTGCAATGCAAGGTCCCAAGGACACAGTGCTGCCCTAGGTCCCATAGTGCTGGGCATGCTTGAGAAAACATATGATGCCATGTGTCAAACCAGGGTCAGTTACATGCAAGCCATGACCTTGACCCCAGCACTCTCTATCCCAAGAAAATAAGGATTTTAACTTTGGACCTACAGTATTTTCTTCCACAAGGTCTGAGCTCTTCTCTCAGTCATTTCCAATAAAGAAAGTACTGTGCCAGGATTAGGTGAGCATATTGTACTCACCTAAGCAGTACATTTTTTAAAAATAACGTTTTATTGAATCACTGTGAGATAGTTACAATCTTTCATGTTTGGGTTACAATCACACAATGATCAAATACCCATCCCTCCACCAGTGCATATTCCCCACCACCAATATCCCCAGTTTACCCCCCCTTTATTCACCCTCCCGCTGCCTCCATGGCAGACAATATTCCCCATACTCTCTCTCTTACTTTTGGGTATTATGGCTTGCAACACAGACACTGAGAAGTCATCATGTTTGGTCCATTATCTAATTTCAGCATGCATCTCCCATCCCAACTGGTTCCTCCAGCCATCATTTTCTTAGTGACCCCTTCTCTATTCCATCTGTCTTCTCCCCTCCACTCATGAAGCAGTCTTCCAGCTATGGGGCAATCCTCTTGGCCCTTGTATCTACTGTCCTTGGGTGTCAGCCTCATGTGATGTTATTCTATACTCCACAAATGAGTGCAGTCCTTCTATGTCTGTCCCTCTCTTTCTGACTCATTACACTTAGCATGATACTCTCCATATCTATCCATTTATAAGCAAATTTCATGACTTCATCTCTCCTAACAGCTGTGTAGTATTCCATTGTGTAGATGTACCAAAGTTTCTTTAACCAGTCATCTGTTCTAGAGCACTCTGGTTGTTTCTAGATTTTGGCTATTGTGAACAATGCTAAGCCTTTCTCGGAGAACTGTGATTGGCTCTCATCTACCATCCCAGAGCACTTTCCCTATTTAGAGGACTTTGATCTGCTTCCTCACCAAAAGCAAGCAGGAACATTCAACGCTGAATCTGGCCCTGATATGATGGACAGGCAAAGAGACCCTGCAGCCTCAGCTGCTACAATCATCACTCTATCTATAATTTTGATTAATGCCACTAATTTGTCACTTTAGTCGTGCCATGTTCATTGTCCTAAGAAACTAAGCTATGTGAACCGGGTGAATAAGCTTCTAACCTCTGATTTAGCTAATGGTAGAACATTTTCCAATTTCAACATTCTATTTCTCCTTCCAAATTTAATTGAAATCTTTATAAATATTAGTTGATTATATGGGGGAAAGAAGAGTGAGGTTGAGACAATTAGATCTTAAGCTCCATATCTGCGGGGTTGCCATGACTTGACTGTATATCCATGATGAAGGTCACAGTTCCTGTCTTGGAGCTTCTCTCTCTGGCAATCTTCTTCTCTTTTCCCTTAGGCTTAGGGGAAGAAATGGCTTCTCCAAGTTTCTATCCCTGAGGATGATGTTGTGGTTCATCCTTGTCATTTCCCTATGCTTTACAATATCTATCTATCTATGCCTTGAATTATACTCAACTGTCACTTTGGAGTATTCATTCTGTATTCTATTGGTATGATACTGATTTAGTAACTCCAGGGTAATAGATTTCCTGGGAAGCAATGATTCTAGTGAATGCTAAGTCACTTGTCACAGCAAAAGTTGCATGGCTGATTTGCTGTTACTGTTTAATATTATGTGCCCATATGTGAGAGACTAGTCTTTTGTAATATTCCTTTACCCATAGCAGTTATAGCATTATGTTCTTTAGTTCTTGCTATCAGAGAAAATAATCTTGTCACCAGTAGCAATAGATTTGTCACTCGTATTTCTATCTTAAGTACTGTTATCGAATTCCATCTTTTATGTCATGAGAATTTATTTTCAAAAATTGATTTAAGCACTTTAAAAATCAGTCATAAAACATTTCAAAATTTACATTCACGAGGCTAGAGCAATAATACAGCGGGTAGGGCATTTGCCTTGCACGCAGCCAACCCGGGTTTGATTCCCAGCATCCCATATGGTCCCTGGAGCACCGCCAGGAGTAATTCCTGAGTGTACAGCCAGGAATAACCCCTGTACATCACTGGTGTGACCCAAAAGGAAAAATAAAATTACATTCACTTTGTTGAAATATGGTTTACTTTTGAATAAGTGTTTTTTTTCTTTCACTTTTCCTTATTTTTTGGGTTTTTTTCTTTTTTCTTTTTTTATTTTGATGGGTGGTATTTTCCCAAGTGTGCTCAAGGTGGGGCTGGGGGATGTCCCTATGATGATTTTTCATCCAACAGGACCAGTGTTTCAATGCAAGGACCTGAAACTGTGGTGCTATTCAGGCCCTGACACTTGGGATTACCCAGGCCACACCTAGTGGTCATCAGAGGGTTCCAGGTCTGCACCCAGAAGTACTAGGGGGGATATATGGTACCTGGATTGAATCAGTGCTGGCCTCAGATAAAGTATACATTTTAATCCCTGTGTGCTCTTCCTAATCCCATAATTTTAATACTGATATATTTCATGAGGAAGCTAAAGATCAAAATAGGGGGTTATCTACTGAAGGTCCTTGTTCTTCTCATGCATTTAGTGGTACCTCCTTTTCTTGTTATATCTGAAATAATATTAAAGAAAGGCCCTTTATCTGTCTCATAACAACCCTACTGACCTATGTGTATTTTTTTTTGGAAAAAATGGTTTCAAGTTATCCACAAAAATAAATGCCAGATGATACTGGAATAATTTAATTGATAATTTAAGAACAAAGTTTCTCCAAGAAAATATTATTTCCAGCTAAGATATTGTTAACTTCTTTTTAATTGAATCACTATGTGGAAAGTTACAAAGCTTTCAGGCTTAAGCCTCAGTTACACAATGCTCAAACACCCATCCCTTCACCAGTGTACATACTGCACCATCAAGAACCACAGTAAACCTCCCCCACACTCCCCTAAGCACAATATTTGTTGAAAATATTACTAGAGTGAAGGGTGAGTATCAGAGAGACGTTGCAGAGATCAGGCAGTTGCTTTGTATACAGTACTCCACTTTTCCATCTCCAGCCCTGCATAGGGTCCTCTTAGGAGGAATCCCTGAGAACAGAGCCAGGAGTAAACCCTGAGACCACTGGGTACTCCACCACAAATAAAACAAACAAAGTAGGCCCAGAACAAAGTCAAACCATGTATTTTATTACTTTTGAACAAGTTTATTTCAAATTTGTGGACCTTTATGGGATGTGTAAACTTTGTTGCTCCCATTAGTGTGAAACAGTATTACTCAAGATAAGTTTTCAAAAATAAATATTCATATGGTTTCTTTTACATACCAAGCACCTTTTTGGGGTTCAGAGATAGGGTTTTGACTATTGAGACAGCCTTATCAAGCACTATTTCCCAACTCATAGTCTGAGATAACAACTGTTTACAGTTACTTTGGAATGTTATTCTCCTGAACTGAAATGAGCATATGACCCAGCTGCTTGCACACGAATATATGTGTATGGGCTTTTTGAAGGAAACACATAGAAGATGCTATAAATTATCCACTTGAATGTCTGAAGAAGAGAAGCTTTTTGCACAGTTCCTGACCCCTGTAGGGTCAATTGTTTCTTGTGATTCCAAGGTTGTGCACATGCCAGATGGAGGAGGCACTGTCTCTTTGTGGTTCCCTGAGCCCTACCAGGAGTGATCCTTAAGTGTATAGCCAGGAATAAGCCATACATTGCCAAATGTGGCCCCTAAACTAAAGCAAAACGAAACAGAAAGTGAGAGCATTTAAGGTGCTTGTGAAATGCTTTCAAGTCATACAGCAGGTAATTGGTTTTCTCTAGCCTTTAGAGTAAAAAGAGAGTTGAGAGGTGTCCAGGGAGCATCAGAAATAATTTATGAAGTTTCTGTCCTCATAGAACTTACAATCTGGTGCAAACAGAGAGTATTCTGACAAGAAAGTAAGCAACCTGACTTCTCATGGTGAGCACGGGAAAAGAAATACAGTCATTGATATGACAGGACAGAGTCAGAGAATAGTTCAGAGAGGAAGGGACATTTGAGCAACCACAAAGTGAGATCACTTGGTCTTATAATAAGTATTTGGTAGAGTATTTTAAGAAGAGACTGTGAAAAACACAAAGATTCTGGTACTTAATGAATATAGAGAACCCATGGGAAAGATTAAAAAGATGGGTGTGGCGGGTGTGTGAGTGGGGGGGGCAGAATCAGTAGAGGGGAGAAGGTTGTGGTTAGTGGGAGAGTGTAGGGGTGGAGGGCATAGGGTTGGGAGAGCTGGGTTGCTGAGTTTTACAGGCTACTAGTGAAGCATGGTGAAGTGCTAAATTCCTTTCTATCATGAGTACACCCTAGAGACATATGAAAAAGAAGAACTTAGTTATAGAGCTGACATTTGAGGTTTGCACCTCTTACCAGTAACTGGCCATGAGTCTGTCTCTGAAACTTTGTTCTGTGAAATTTTGTGTCACAGTGGTAAATTTGAGTTACAGGCAGTATGAGGCCAGCATGTGTAAAGGAATTGCTTTGCTGGGGACCAAGCCTAGGCAGCATCACTTTAACCACGTGCCTCTGTTTTGACTATTATTCTTCTTGTGGCTATGTCAGTAACAATATTCAGTATATCATTAATCTTTGTTTCTGCATGAAAATAAAAAGCAATCTAAAGTAAAGTAAAACACTTCAATTCTATATTTATGGTAGAAATAAGTCTGTCACTAAAAGTTCGTCTTTTTTTTTTTATTAAACACTAAATTACTCATTTTAAGTGGTTGCATCTTCTGAAGTTCTGTGGTTCTCTAACTATAGTTAGAGTGTAAAAACAAAAATGAGGGGCTGGAGCGATAGCACAGCGGGTATGGCATTTGCCCTGCACGCGGCCGACCCGGGTTCGATTCCCAGCATCCCATATGGTCCCCTGAGCACCGCCAGGGATAATTCCTGAGTACAGAGCCAGGAGTAACCCCTGTGCAGAGCCAGGTGTGACCCAAAAGGAAAAAAAAAAAAGATACGATTGTTCTAATTCCAGTAATTCTAACTTTCTCAAAGATACTGGAGCCTCCTTTTCTCTAAGACAAAAAAATAAACATTGTGACTCTTCCGTTTGCATAGGAAACCTCCCAGTATACATTCAGTGCTGTTGTCTTTCATTTCTTTGCATCACATTGAGTTCTACCAGAAAGGTTGTCTTCCCATAGTGGTCATTAAAGCACTTCCCCTTTCTGCCACTGGTATGTGGATTGGGAGAGAAGACAAACTAAAAAGAGAAAGTGAATTATTTAGAAATGAAAATAGGAGACCTGTATTGGTTCATCAAAACAAAACCAAAGAGGAAAGTGCATAAAAAAATCTTAATACAGAAAAATAGAATTAAATTTACGTTGAATTATGTAACACTAGAGCAAGGTTAAATCAATACCTTCAATTTTTTTTTAAAAACCAGTGTACCTGTTTTTATTCATTGTTGCTTTGAATTACTATAGAAAATTTAAATGAAAAGTAAGCAAGTGAACAGACTAACACATAAACAAAACCTTAGAAGTTTCCCAGTGTGAATATATATACATATATACATATATGTGTATATCACTTGTATCACTTGTCATCCCGTTACTCACTGATTTGCTTGAGCGGGCACCGGTAACATCTTCATTTACCTGTCGTGTGCTAGTGTAGCCCAATGGCGTCTGCTCAATCCAGAAACAAGAAGAGCATCAAACCATTCATTCAGAGTCTTGATGAAGAAGTCTGACCATCTTGTAGGTTGGTGGCCAGGCGTTCTTTTGACAACCTATGGAATCTAGCTAGTAATAGCTCTAGTCCAGCAGTCGTCTCTAAATTGCATTACGTGTCCAGACGATCTGATTTTCAAACCTTGGCAAATAAGGCAGCGCCCCTGATTCTCTATTGTCGATGGAGGTCAGAACTCCAGATTCCTCTTTGGGAGGCCCAAATAGTGTTCTCATCCTGTTTTTGTAGGACCCAGGTCTCTGAGGAGTATGTTAGTGCAGGAAAAATAGTGAAGTCAAAAAACATGTGCCCAGAGCTGGAGGTTCTTTGTCCTCTTAACAGTTTCTTCAACATTCTTGAAGGCGTTCCAGGTAGCTCTCTTCCTCCTGCACAGCTCTGGTGCCATGCCATTTGTCATATTGAGTTCTTGACCCAGCTACTATAACTGCTGCATTGGGAGATGTTCATTCCACTGAGAGCAAATGGAATGTCAGGAACTAGTCCATTTCTCATGAACATTGTCTTCTTGAGATTCAGCTGCAGTCCAACTTTTCCAAACTCACAGTCAAAGTCGACCAGCATTCATACCACTTGGCTAATGTTTGTTGTTATTAGAACGATGTCACCAGCAAAGTAGAGGTGGTGTAGTTGCCAACCGTCTATCTTCACTCCCATTCCTTCCCATTCGAGTCATCATGTGACATTCTCGAGGTTGGCACTGGAATGTTTTGGTGAAATGGTGTCACCCTGCCAAACCGCTCTCTTTATGTTGATGATCACTTCCTTGTAGAATGGTGAGATCCTGGTACATCATGGTTCATCAATACAGCTAACAGAGGATCCAGATATACTGAGTTTGAAAGCCCTGTTTGGCTAGGGCTTCGATGACCACTTCAGTCTCAACAGAATCAAAGGCCTTTTATAATTAATGAATGTTAGACAAAGTGGCACCTTGAATTCTTGCAAAAACCTCAATGAGCTTGGTCACCATGTGAATATGGTCAATCAATATGGTCGATCGCCCCTCAATGGTTCACCGCCTCATCGTGGTGGGTTGGTGACAATGGTGCCAACTGGCAAAGTGTGCTGGCAACAGGTGCTGCCCAGAGATGCAGGCAGGTGTGTGTTTGTCAGTGCACAGATTGTTGCAACATGCCAGTCGACCAAAAGCTTGCATTTGGAAGACTGGGAGCACCTGCAAGGACGATTAGAGGCCTTCCTAAAAGCCTCCATCCCTCTTAGAGAGCCTGGCAAGCTACTGTGGGTATCCCGCCCACATGGCAAAGCCTGGAAAGCTACCCATGGCATATTCCATGTGCCAAAATCAGTAACAATAATGGGCCTCATTCCCCTGACTCTGAAAGAGCCCCCAATATGACAGCATTTGGAAAGACAAGCAAGTAAGGAGAGGCTGATAAAATCTCAGGGCCAAACTAGGCTGCCAAAATGAAGAAGGACTAAAAAAACTGTCTGTACTTTCAAAGCACATATGCCATCGGAAGCATCTATTGAGGACCTGATGGTGCAAATCCAGAAGATCAAGTACAATATCATTGGACTGACCGAGGTGAGAAGGCATCAAACACATCACGCTGTTTTTGACACTGGAGAAGAACTGTTCCTCAGAACATGCGACAGTACAGACATCGATGGTGTTGTTTTCCTCGTCAACACAAACTTGGCCATGCGCATTGATTCATTCGAATGCCTAACAACCCAAATCAGATGCTTACATTTAAATCAACGTGGTTTATTGCCGGCTGTTTCTATCTTTGTCGTCTACGCACCAACATCCAACTACGATGAAGAAGAAATTGAGAAGTTCTATATGGAGCTGGAGAAGTTTTATAAAGAAGACTACACCTTCTACAAGGTCATTGTCGGTGATTTCAATACGAAGATAGGACGAAGAAGGTCGCCCGAACAACTCCACATCAGGACCCATGGCCTAGAATAAAACGAACAGGGTGAGACACTGCCGGGGGAATGTGGGAGGGATACTGGGAACATTAGTGGTGGAGAATGGGCACTGGTGGAGGAATGGGTACTTGATCATTGTATGACTGAAACATAAACACAAAAGTTTGTAAGTCTATAACTGTATCTCACAGTTATTCATTAAAATAAAAAAATTTAAATTTTTTTTTAAAAAAAGAGAGAAGAAGGGCCGGAGCAATAGCACAGCGGGTAAGGCGTTCGCCTTGCATGCGGCCGACCCAGGTTCGATCCTCAGCATCCCATATGGTCCCCCAAGCACCGCCAGGAGTAATTCCTGAGTGCAAAGCCAGGAGTTACCCCTGAGCATCGCTGGGTGTTACCCAAAAAGCAAAAAAAGAAAAAATGAAAAAAAAAGAGAAGAGCAGCAGTGTTGGCTGATGTGGCGGAAGCCGGGAAAAGTATTCGCAATGCTCGCCTGTCCTTCGCCAACTACAAGACCAAGATGACTGCCCTCCAATGTTCTGATGGATCTATTACAACCTCCAGAAGGGCAATGGAGAACGTCATCCAGGACTTCTACTCGGATCTATTTGATAGCCATGTTCATCTGCCCACATACCAAATTCCAAAGGACAGATATGTTGTGCCCAGTGTTTCTCCCTATAGAAATCTGACATGCCATTTCGTTGGTAAAGAAGCATACAGCACCCGGTCCAGACAAGGCCAGATCTGAACACCTGAAGAATCTGCCTCTAGTACTCATCAATACGCTGGCTCGGCTCTTCACATGCTACCTGTCTGAATGCAAATTTCTGTCCCAATGGAAAACCAGCAGGACCATTCTGTTGTACATGAAGGGAGACATCCACAACATTAGCAACTATTGCTTGATCTACATGTTGTCTGTCATCTACAAGTTGTTCACTTGAGTCATCCTGAATAGGATTAGCAGAACACTAGATGGACAGCCATGTAATCAAGCAGGGTTCTGAAAAGGATTCAGCATGATTAACCATATGTGTGTTTGTATGTATATATATATATATGTACATTCATATATATATACATACACAATATCACTGTATCACTGTCATCCCTTTATTCAATCAGGCGCCAGTAATGTCTCCATTCATCCCAGCCCTGAGATTTTAGCAGCCCCTCCTTATTCATTTTTCCCAATGATTAGAGGCTCTTTTCAGGGTCAGGGGAATGAGACCTGTTATTGTTACTGTATTAGGCATATGGAATACACCATGGGGAGCTTGTCAGGCTCTTTCATGCATAGATACATATACCTATACATATGTATACATGCATGATATATATGTATATATATATAAAATTCACCACGGTTTTCTCTGTGTCATATAGGTGTAGATTAGTAGAGAAATGTCAAAGGAATTTTAAGAAGTGTGATTTCTAGATTATTTCTTACCAAGATCTATGAGGCAATTTGCATTTTGATTTGGGAAACAGCTGGTTTCTCTTGAATATGATAAGCTGCATATCTTAAACAGCGTAAGGTAGGACTTGGCCTAATGAGTTCCTGGGAAGATGGCAGCTGCAGGGCGGCAAGCACCAGAAGCCAAGCTAGAGCTGGCAGGGGGGAAGGCGGCTCTCAGCACTCTGAACAGCCAATGGGGTCATGAAGTTTCTGCGTGAGAGAATGTGGGTGCCCCTTGGATATTCTGGCTCAGGGAAAGTGCCATTAGATAAAACTGGTTGGTTGCCACCATGGAGCAGTGGCCCGGAATGAGAGTCCTGAGGTGGCAGCTGCCAGCTGGTGGAGCTCCCAAGCTTGTGGCACTATGGTCTGGCGAAGGTTGAATGTGTCTGAAGAGGTCGCCTCAGGTCCAAAGCAGCACCAGCGCAGAGCGTGGGTCCTGGAGGTGAGGGGATGCCCTGGATTCCCACCGTGGAGCCCTGGTGATTTGCCACCAGCAGGGCAGCCCCACCTCCATTTGTTCCCCAGACCAGCTTATGCTGCCTGCAGCATATATGGAAGAGAATTTCCCTGCGCACCACCTGGAGACCCAGGATGGGGGTGTGTGCCACCTGGTCAGGCTCTGCTGGACTGGGTGGCTATGGCCCACCCACAGCATCCGAAGCCACAAACAGTAGAAGCCCTGCCCCCAGTCCTGATCCCTGCCAAGTCGCTGCTGCCATTGCCACTGGGGACCAGGGGGTGCAGCGCCACCAACAGGTCAACCTGGATCTGCAGGGTGAATGCATTAGGACCCTGATGGTGTGTTCAGGCTTCCTGTCACTGTCACTGTCATCCCGTTGCTCATCGATTTGTTCGAGCGGGCACCAGTAATGTCTCTCATTGAGAGTCTTATTGTTACTGTTTTTGGCATATCCAATACGCAAAGGTAGCTTGCCAGACTCTGCCCTGCGGGCTCCATACTGTCAGTAGCTTGCCAGGCTCTCCGAGAGGGGCAGAGGAATCGAACAAGGGTCGGCCGTGTGAAAGGCAAAGGCCCAACCTCTGTGTAATCGATACCCCCAAATCAATGCCATGCCTCTGGTCGGACCCCAACAACTCAGGACCAAGTTTACCAAGAAATTAAACTGCAAAATGTTAATTATGTGGGAGCCACACCCACAAACTACCTTCAGCTTAGCCACACAAGCTCGTTTATCAGTCTTGCTTCAGAAGCCCATAAATACAAAAAGTTCTCAAAAGAACTCAAAAATGGCAATAATCCCAGATCTGTGCAAGGTTGAACAGACCAGTATACATTGGAAGAAATGTGGCTTAGCCCAGTTCCTACCCAAACAGAGCCCCGGCAGCAGCTTACTCCCACAATCCAAAATCACTCCATGCCCCTGACTGAACTCCACTGTCTTGAGATGACCTCACTGAGAAATTAATTTACATGAAATTCAGGTATGCAGGTTTTGTGACTAAAATCTCCAGGCTTTTTTGGGGTCGGGATGGGCTAATCCCCCTCCGCTCCACCTTCCTGTACTGTCATGAAGCTCTGGCAGTCATGTACATACCCCAAAGCTCCCACGAAGTTAAAAAAAAAAAGGCTACTCCAGCCTTACCTTCCCAATATTAATACTGAACACCTGAACAAACACGTTGACTTCTCAGTATTTGTGTTGCAAAACATAATGCACAAGAGGAGAGAGAGAAAGAAGAAAGGTGCCTGCAAGCAGGCAGGGCTGAGGGGTGGTAGAGAGGCAGTGGGAGGGAAACTAGGGACACTGGTGATGGGAAATGTACACTGGTGGAGAGATGGGTGTGGGAACATTGGATGACTGAAACTGAATCATGAATACCTTTGTGGTTGTCTATCTCATGGTGATTCCATTTTAAAATAAAGCACAAAGGGCTGGAGCAATAGTACAGTGGGTAGGGCAATTGCCTTGCATGCAGCTGACCCAGGTTCAATTCCCAGCATCCCCCCATATGGTCCCCTAAGCACTGCCAGGAGTAATTCCTGAGTGCAGAGCCAGGACTGACCACTGAGTATCACCAGGAATAACCCAAAAAGCAAAAAAGAAAGCACAAAAAAGGAAACATATAACATCTTTTATTTATGCCCCCCCCCACCCGCCTTACTTTGGTTCTACACACTAAAAGAGTTTCAGTAGACGTTAAAAACATCCACTTGTCTCTACAGACATCACATCACCCTCTTTCCTTCTGGTGCTTGGTGAAGAAGGTGTTTTTTTACTCTCTCTGGCAAAAAATTAGGTTTCTGTGTTGTAAATTATTTTTGTCATAGGTTCTGGCCTTTTTGGCCAAATCCAACAAATCCAACAAATCTTAAAACTAAGCTTTTGGGATTCCTGGATGTGGTTCAGGTTTGATGTCAGACTTAAGCTAAGTGGGAGTTTAGTTTTAAATAAGCAAATCAAGCTGGCAATGAAATTTGAAAAAACAAAACAAGAAAAAAATCTCAAGAACATAGCCCTGAATATGTCAGCTCTTTTGTTTAGCAAATGTTCCTCCTATCGTTTGTAGGACACATGCTAAGTGCTGGATGGATATTGGTCAAAACAATTGATTTAGAAATGCACATTGTTTTTGGCTATTGAAAATCTTCACTTAAACATATTAATAAATAAATCATTTTTTGAGTATTTTAAAAAAGACAGCGTAACAAGTAGTATAGGATATTAATAATACATTTGTAGACCTTGGACATAAAAACTCTTATCTCAAGGACTTAGTTTGGTAAGTGTTATGAAATGAAGAAATTTTTTTATTTTTTCATTATTTATTTATTTATTTATTTATTTTATTCTTTAATTAGTGAATCATCGTAAGGGTACAGATACAGATTCACACATTTTAGAACTTGTTTTTCCTCATACAATGTTCACAAACACATCTCTCCACCAGTGCCCATTGTCCACCACCAATAAACCCAGTATCTCTCCTCCCACAATCCCATTTCCCCCGCACCCCACCCTGCCTCTGTGGCAGGGTATTCCCTTTTGATCTCTCTCTCTCTCTCCAATTGGATGTTGTGGTTTGCAATAGGTGTATTGAGTGGCCATTGTGTTCAGTCTCTAGTCTACTTTCAGCATGCATCTCCCTTCCCGAGCAGGATCTCCAACCACATTTTACTTGGTGTTCCCTTCTCTATCTGAGCTGCCTTTTTCCCCAGCAAGTGAAACCAGCTTCCAAACCATGGAGCCAACCTACTGGTACTTATTTCTACTATTCTTGGATATTAGTCTCCTATTCTGTTATTTTATATTCCACAGATGAGTGCAATCTATCAGATAATTACTATAATTCTAACTCCAATGTTGTATAAGCAGAAACTAGACATGCTTCTATGTAAACTTGATCATTCCTTTTCCTAAACAAGCAAGTCTTTAAAAATGTAAACTTATTTTCTGGAGGAAGAACATATGTATTATTCACAAATGTTCTGTATATTTTTTGGTGCGTGATTATGGCAGATAGGGTAATACCAATCTGTGCTGAGGACTTCTTACTGGCTCTGTGTTAAGGGATCACTCAGTATTCAGGGAATTGATTATACATAGTACTGAGAGTCAAACCCAGGTTGGCTACAAGCAAGACAAGCACCTAATCTACTGTATTATATCACTCTGACCCTCTTCTTTATATTCTTATGGTCCACTCTGAGGTTTGAGGCTTAGAACAGTCAGCAATAAAAATCTTTTATTCTTCTTATTCCCCTTCCCATGAGAATATTTTCTTCCCCAAGAAAAGTATTTAACATAGCTCCCGAAACTTGGGAAATGATACCTAATTATAATTTCCTACTTCCTGTTAACAATTCTCAATTGACATTGTATTGAGCTACACCATTTCAAGCAAAAACAACTAATTGCATTTTATCTCTCTCCCATATCCCAACACTGCCCTCTCTCTCTTCCACACACCCCCACAATGCTGATTCTCAAATTCAGAATTTTATGTAAAAATAAATTTGGGGTAGTGCTAATGGGGGGTGGAATTACTCGTAAAAGTTCAGATCAGGTCATTGATTGACTATATCTAACCAATATATTGATTTCACAGAGTTTGGAAATGCTGTATCTCTGAATAAATGATGTTATCTCTCTATAACGATGATAAGAAAAATTTTGTGGCAGTCTACTAAAACCAAAGCTCATAATTAGTGGTTTTGCTCTAAGCTAACTTTTCTTTATGTCTAAAATGACAACATTTCTTGGGGGTTGGAGCAATAGCACAGCAGGTAGGGCGTTTGCCTTGCATGTGGCTGACCTGGGTTCGAATCTCAGCATCCCTTAGCACCGTCAGGAGTAATTCCTGAGTGCAGTATATGAGCCAGGAGTAACCCCTGTGCATTGCTGGGTGTGACTCAAAAATAAAAATAAAATAAAATGACAACATTTCTGGTTTTTAAGAGTTCTCTTTTTTCTCCATTTACTATAAAGAAGTATTTTAACTAAATTTTTATGTTTTGAAAAATGTTGAATGTAACATTCTAAATATTTGTATAATTCTGCTGTTCACCTGAATCTGGAAATATTAATAACTTTAAGGAGATACCTACAGAAGTCAACATTATTATTACTGAGTTGATTTTTTCCTTCAAGGATAAAAATCTTCAAGGATACATTAGGGATTCAGCTCTGTTACAGATTTTTTTCTTTTTACCTCATTCTGAAGCATGAAACATCAAAAATTTTATTTCAGACCCAGTTAAGCATCAACTATTCCTTCCTCTTTCATTGTAAAGTTCTTGCTCCTGTGACACTACTATAACCACTGCCATCCTAGGATACCAAAGAATATTAAAATAATGTTAAAAACTATTAAAATTCCTAGCAGGTCTTCTGCCTTTCTTCCCTCCTGTCTTTTATTCACTCTACACATGCCCACATAATTCATTCTGCTGAAATGCTACTTTATGATATTCTTTTGATGAAAAGTCTGTAAGTCTCTCTGACATAAAAAGGAAAGTCTGTAACCTAGAATTCAAAGCTGTCCATAATTTAAGTTCATTGGTTAACAGCTTCGCCTGAATCTAGCCCCCACTAACACCTCTGCTCCACTGCAACAGCCTGTTCACTTCATTGGTCTTAAATTTCACTAACTTAAATATGTTGGCGCTTACTGTTCCCTCCCTCTACCTGTATTGACTTACCTTGTGGTTTCCACCAAACCTGTGTTTATAAAATAAAGCCAACTTTAGATTTCACACTTCAGATGTTCTTAGATTTCTTTATCCCTAGGATTTCACCCCTTTTCTTCTTTTTTTAAATTACTTTATTTTATTTTAATGAATCACCGTGAGATATAGTTATAGTCTTACAACTTGCATGATTACATTTCGGTCATATAATGTTCAAGTACCCATCCCTCCACCAGTGCCCATTCTCCATCACCATGTTTCCAGTATCCCTCCCACCCCCACACCCCCACCCCAACCCTGCCTCTGTGGCCGGCACATTCCCTCTTACTCCCTCTCTCCTCAGGATTTCACCTCTTTTTAACGTGCTGTGCTGCCGACTCATTTGCTTCTGTGTCTTGTGTTACTTGAATCTGGTGTTCCTAGGGGTATTTTCTTCCCAACAAGGCAGTAAGTGTCCACAGAGCACTAAGACTGTATTTTAAATTCTCCTAGAACTAAGGATCTGCAGTGATTCTTTAAGAAATAATTTGTCATAAACAAATGGGTATTTTATTAGCTAAACAGTAAATATTCTGTTTTCTAAGCACTCTGGGAGGAAAATATGTAAAAAATGTAGTATCCCACATTTTAATCTTTTTTTGGCAAAGCATCAGAAAAATAAAAGCCAAGACAAATCAACAAAATTTGAGTTAGCCTTTCTGAAAACCACAAAGGTAACATTACCTTTGCTCAACTTCCTATTTCTGAAATGCCTTTTGCTCATTGAGGATAAGTATTTAGATGAACCATTTTAAGTTTGCCCAAAACACACAATTACGGCTTGCCTCTGGCAGAAATAATATGTACCCCTGCGTCGCTTTGTAAATAATTGAATTTGCCTCTAAAGTTCAAGAAGTTCAGGATATCTTTTTGTGGACGAAGTTGACAACTTCTGTGTTTTTCTTTATATGCAGCAGAGTATAATCGAAGGCAGAAGAAATGTCGCTCCGTTTGAATCTGGTGAGTACAGAGGATAATAGGAGAGACTGACATGACTTCCATACAAGAGTTATTTTTAAGTACAGAAAATGCCTGTTCACCCCCTCCCCCCCACCTTTGAAAGGACCTTTGGAAAATACAGGATTGAAAAGTGGGGGCAATTCCCATCACCGGGGAGATGCCTGCTGGTCTGTGGGGTGATGCTGCCCCCTGCTGCATGGAGACAGCCACGAAGGAACTGGTGCTCAGGTCTGGCAGCTGCAGAATCCCAGGGCCATTCCTGTTCTGCAGGCATCTGAAATCACCTCTCCTTGAGTCTGGATGCATCCAGGCTAGTGATACCAGAAGTCTAGTGATTTCAGATGAGCTCTGGCCCCGGCAGTTTCTAGGGATGAGACTCATGTACCAACGACTCGCTAACTGTCTGGGAGAACAGATTTATCCAGTGAATACTAATTTGGTAACAGCAGGAAATCATGTCATTAATACTATATGATGAAAACAAAGAGTGATTTCCCCTTGTCTGACTTGAGTAATTTTTTTAAAGTTTTGAGATTATAGGGACAGTGGTGATTGTTCTTAGAGAATTCAATGCATTTAGATTTTCATTAATTTTCCTGAGCTAAATTCCTCTTTGACAAGTGAAATAAGGGAACTGAAATCCTTCTCCAGATTTATTGGGTTTTCTTCATTTTTTGGTGGGGGCGAGCAACACTTTCTTTCATCAATGTGATTGAGAGCAATTTCCAGGGGTGAGTGGAGAGGAGGGAGAGATGCATCAAGAACAATAAGATTTTCAAAAGTCTTTCAATGTAAGACCTTTAACTCCCCCTACCCCTTAACATGCCATTGAGCGTTACCTGAACTAATAACTCCAGATCAAAAAGCAAGAATAAATTTTGAGGAGTCCCAGACTAGAAAATATCAAATACATTGTCTGATCTTTGCAGGAAACACCATTAGCTGAAAAGTAATGAATTAATATGACAATTGTCACAGCAAGTATTTGCAGTAATCCCTACAGGGTTAGCCTGATATATAAAAAAGACAGTAGCCCTTTGTGTGTGTGTGTGTGTGTGTGTGTGTGTGTATGTGTTTTCTTTTTGGGTCACACCTGGCGATGCACAGGGGTTACTCCTGGCTCATGCACTCAGGAATCACTCCTGGCGGTGCTCAGGGGACCATATGGGATGCTGGGAATCAAATCCAGGTAGGCTGCGTGCAAGACAAATGCCCTACCTGCTGTGCTATCGCTCCAGCTCCGACAGTAGCCCTTTTGTACTACATGCAACTGTCTCTTCTCACAGCTAAATTCTAATTTAATGATAGGCTGCCTTTTTTCTTAGCATCATCCATATTATGTCCAGATCCTTGTATTGAACAGTTTGGTAAATACATGAGGTCATGATATATGTTGATAATATCCCCTGAGCCATGTCCCCTAACCGCAAGAATCGTGACCCCAAGAACACACCTCAGTCAGTCTCTAGTTTACCAAGCTTATTTTTACCTACTGGTGATGACTTTTGATAGTACTGAGTTAGGACCACAAAACGTTTGCCAACTATTCTTTTCATTCTTTGTTTATTAGCCTGATGCTATAGTCTTCACTCTAACACTTTATTTTCTCAAGGGTCAGAAGGTCAATGCTGTCCATTTTATTCCATCTTCGAAAACTATCTGGCAGGGAAGAGTCACGATGTTCTCTCATTAATAACCACTTCAGGGGCTGGAGCTATAGCAGAGTGGGTAAGGCATTTGCCTTAGCATGTGGCCGAACCGGGTTTGATTCCCAGCATCCCACATGGTCCCCTGAGCACTGCCAAGAGTAATTCCTGAGTGCAGAGTCAGGAGTAACCCCTGTACATCACCGGGTGTGACCCAAAAAGAAAACAAACAAACAAACAAAATCATTTCATTTCCTGAAGCCTAGTC
Organism: Sorex araneus; assembly: GCF_027595985.1. Classification (NCBI taxonomy): domain Eukaryota; kingdom Metazoa; phylum Chordata; class Mammalia; order Eulipotyphla; family Soricidae; genus Sorex; species Sorex araneus. The sequence goes on along the minus strand of NC_073303.1, from coordinate 148,552,206 downwards.
TCTACATTGAATTTGCTGGGCAGATAATCGCCAGCCTCATATCTGACAGAGAAGAGAGGTTTTCTGTTTGCATTCTAGTTGTTTCACCTGGCCCAAAGCATGCACAAAGCTCTTTGACACTTAGTAAAACCTTTTAGCAAGCAGGTTACCCCCAGTCAACCTCAGACTGGCACGGGAAGGGAGAGTCTACCTCTCCAGGAAATGTGGGTTTCTCTGCAAGAGTTAAGATAATAAAATTTGGTTTGAGAGTTGCCAAACACTGTTACTTCCAGATTTTATTAAAATTAAATATGTAATCCTTTGTTCATTTACCCTGCAGCAATTCTGGGGGGAAACATTTTAAAATTGGACTGAAAATCCATTATGAAAGACAATGCTTACGTTTGTTAAATGACTTCATGCTCTTGAAGAGAAATGTATAAAAATCCCATTAGGAGCTGCTCTGCATGATTTCCTTTGTTTGGGTTTTAGAAGCAGCTTGACTGACACAGATCCTGAAAAACGGAATCTTTGGATCCTGAAAAATCTCTTAAATGAAGGTGATATACAATAATCAGAGAACAAATTCAACGCTGCTCTGTGGAAGACTGTAGTTAGCACAGAACCACATTACCTTCCTGTCTATGTTTCATTTCCTGGGGTCTTGCCAAGTGATAAACAGACGCAAGCGTGTGGTAGATTTGGGGTTTTTCAGCATGAATAACGTGTCTGGAGCGCTTAGTTAAAGCCATCAATTGGCTTCTACGATAACTATGGAGGTGCTGGTGTGAAGCCTTCGGTACACCATGGAGAAGAAGTGGACATACTGTGCTGTCTACTCCATCATCCAGATGCATTTTGTCAGGGGTAAGGCTTTTAGTTGTCCTTTCTTGTCACACTGGCTGCTTTAGGAGCAAGCAGCGCCTCTGTTCATTTAAAATGCCTTGTCACTGCTGCTGAAATTGATCACCGAAGGCAGGTCATTGCGAAAGTTTTCAGTTATGTATTTAAGTGACAGCTATCAGAGAGATGTGAGATGTGAGCATCTGGAAATGGTTACTAATGAGCACTAAACACAAGAAGTAAATGAGTAGTTTGTGCCACTGCTCTGAAACATTTCCATCCGTTCCCTTTCTAAAACGGTCTCTGGAGTCATTGAGAAATTAGGCTACTTGGAAGCAAAATGGTCTCCAAATGATAGAGCAACTCCAGAAAACAAAACAAAATATTGCAAACCCATCTCTGCTCAGAGACCCTCAACTCTGGTGCCCCTTTCTCTCAAGTATCTTTTTTGTTTTTGTATATAAAAAAGCTCTTCTCCAAATACTGTCTTTGGGAGCTGAACATATGTTGAATTCTAATGAGGCAAGTATCAGGATGGACCTGGGAGACATGAGTTCCTTATGACAGTAAGTATCTATAAAGCCTATTTAAAAATAACATGAAGAAAGATTATTTTGTTTTCCATAACAAGAGGGTATTATTATAGTGAGCCTGAAAGCCTTAAGAATTAACTCCGCTAGGAAGACTTTCAGGAGCATTTCTAAATCAAAGAAGACTTTGGGAAATGAAAGGACTTGGCAGATTCAGAGGTATATTGTCACACAAAGGGATCTACAGGGAGTCATAGTATACTGGACTAACCTCTGCCTAACTGAAACTTTCACACCCATAGAAGTGTAATAATTTTCAAATAATTTTCATTTGTCAAATACCTTTGAGACCCTTGTTTCTTCTCAGTTGCTTTCTATCATTTTATCTTTTCCTTTTGTAAGCCTCAGGCCTACTTGTCATAATAATATATCATTTCTATAACAGAAGAAATTTGAAACTGAGACTCATGCTATTGAGGTATGTCACACACACATGCTAAACATGTTTTTAAGTGCCTCTTTCCATTGATCACAGGGCTGATGGGAAGGTAATTGTCTTTCGGTTCAACTTTCATGGAATCTCTACTTGAGATCCTGAGGTATTTTTGCCCTTCCTCTCCTTAGGGCCCCTATATACATGCAGATGGAGCTTTCAGAAAACGATCACATTTCTTTTCCTTTTCAACCAATTTGGGAAGTAGTTGGGAGGCTCTGAAGATTATTGAAAGAGCACTTTCTGTAGCACTGTAGCACTATCATCCAGGTGTTCATCAATTTGCTCCAACAGGCACCAGTAATGTCTCCATTGTGAGACTTGTTACTGTTTTGGGCATATCAACTATGCCACGGGGAGCTTGCAGGCTCTGCTGTGCAGGCAGGAAACTCTTGGTAGCTTGCCGGGGTCTTCAAGAGAGACAGAGGAATCGAACCCTGGTCTGCAGCATCCAAAGCAAACACGCTACCCACTGTGCTATCACTCTAGGCAAAATAAATTCACGTTCTTGATGGGAGAGGTAACTTTGAGCAAATCTCTCTCACTTGTTTAACTCATTTGTTTGTTGATCTGCTTCTTTGTAGGTTTCTTAGTTTGGGTTGCCAGGGCCTGAGGGAAAGGATACGTGCTGAGCTAGTGTGTTTGGAAATTTTGTTCTAGCTATTGTTGTTTTGGGCCACTCCCAAAGGCGCTCAGGGCATACTCCTGACTCAGAGCTCAAGGATTACTCCTTATGGACTCCAGGCAAGCATGGGTGCCAGAGACAGAGCTTGGGTCAGCTGTGTACCGCCCTACCCTCTACCACCTCTCAGTCCCAACAGCTATGCTTTTGGGTTTTTCTCAGTTTTTTGGAACCGAGGACCAACCCTCAAGGCTCATCCATGCAAGGCAAGCTTTCTGAGCTACATCCCAGCCAGTTTGTTTTTGTCATTTGTTTTTTTGTTGTGGTGGTGGTGGTTGATTTTCTGAAACCCAGTCTAATGAAGAGCTTCCTGTAAGGCAAAGCAAACTCTCTATCACTGAACTATGTCCCAGGGCCACACTATGTGTTTTGAAATAGAGTGTTAACACATCCCTTTTTGGTGTGTGAGGAGAATTGAACTAGATAATATATCTAAAAACCTTTTATAAACATATTGTTTTTAAATGTTCTATTCATACTGGTTATTTTGCAGCTTCAGAAAATGCAATTTTTGTGTGCTTGGTTTTTGTTTTTTTGATGTTGACACACAATCTTGCACCAAGTCAAATATACTAAGTACAAAAACAGTTGTCATAAGTTCACTTGTAGCTTCAACTTTTTAACAAAAAGCTTAAGCTTACTCAGAAGCAGTCAGAGACCTGTAGTTATTTTGTGGATTATTGACAGAGACTGCTATCCAGGATTCAGTACGTTCTTTTAGTGCTTTAGTACTCTAAAGAAGTCTTTTGGTGCTCAGAAGCACATGTCTCCTCACTTTTACTGCACCTCATGCTCTTTTATCTCAGTCATGTACAAAGTGCTCTTCTATCCCTCAGGCAGCCAAGGGGAAAGTCCCTCACTACACCCAAGTGGCCACTTTTTTAAAATTAAGAATCGCTCCATGATTCGTGCAAACTGAATTATGCAAACTGATGGTTCTTATCCTTCCTTTTCAGTGGCATGGGAAGAAACATTGAATGCAGAAGCAAACATTTATGCTTTTCCTGGTTCTGATGTCAATTTGACCTGCCAAACACAAAAGAAAGGTTTCTTGGTACAAACACAGTGGTCCAAAATCAATTATAAGGAGGAATTGGTTGGCCTTTATCACCCCCTACATGGTTTCCACTGTTATAGTGAGAATCCCTGTCAATCACTCGTGTCATATAAAGAAATTCCTGGGAATATATCGGAATGGACACTGCACTTAAGAAATATGTCCTCCGCGCTCAGTGGAAAGTATGAGTGTACCTTTACACTCTATCCAGAGGGCATTCGGACTAAAATTTACAATGTTCTTCTTCAGACAACTGGTAAGTAAAACTAAGCAGAGGGAGGGAAGCATACACTTTTCTTCAGCTTTTATTTTTTTGGAGGGAGGGGGACACCCAGCAATGCACAGGGGTTACTCCTGGCTCAAGCACTCAGGAATTAATCCTGGCGGTGCTTGGGGACCATATGGGATGCTGGGAATAAAGCCCAGGTCTGCTGAGTGCAAGGCAAACTCCCTACCCTCTGTGCTATCGTTCCAGCCTCTTTTCTTCAGTTTTTATCTAACAAATTTATACTATTCACAAACTATACTCATCATGAGGCTAAGAACCAGAGTTTGAAAAGAAAAATTTATTATAACCTGACAAGGAGGACAAAAAGTGATCAAATAATTCCACAAATACAAGTGAAACCGTGGTAAAGTGACAAGGACTTCATTGTTTTGTAAGAAAGCACATAAACAAGGCCAGGGAAAGTGACACGGAGCTGAGATCGGAAGGATCAGCAGATGTGAACACCAGTTCAGAGGTGGGAAGTTTGTGATCCAGAGAGAAGAAAAGGCAGTTGCGAAGGTATTTGTAGAATTTGAGGGAATCAGAAAGTGCCGATGAAAATCTAGGACGAAGGTATGATGTGAAAGCAGTATAAAGATCAGAATATGCTATACTTAAATTTAAAAATCTTAACTTGTATCTAAGAGCCATGGAAGACATTGAAGCAGTTTCAACAACACACACACACACATGCACACTCACACACACACACAAAGAATGGCATGACATTACTAGCATGATTATAATATTTTTATGTGTTAAGACACAATACATATGTGACTTGATAATAGAGTGTGTGTAGAACAGTGGCAATATACATGAGGGAAAAATTGAAGGTGACACTTATCTGGCATATACAACTGAATAATGGTACCATTTAATGAGATGGGTGACAAAGGAAGCAGAGCAGAGTTTTAGGGGGGGAATTAAAATAAATGATTTTGATATGTCATCATAGGAGAACAAAGTAACATGGAGGCATTGGACACACAGCATTCACAAGCACAGTTGTTTTAAGGTCTGTATTTGGAGGCAAGAATCCTAGGTTTAAGTTGTAGTACCGTTCTGGGTAGAAATGAATGTTGCCTAGTCACATAAATTTTCTGTACTAATCTGTAAAATGATGACAATAATGCCTACCCTAAATTACTTGGCCCTAAAGTAAGTGATTTCCATTTATACTCACGAATCATGAAATTCTGTTGATCGTCAAATTGCTCAAGTGGTCTCAGTAACCTCTCCATTCATCCTATCCCTGAAATTTTAGAAGCCTCTCTCTACTCGGCCTTCCCAAGGATGCTGATGCGGAATTGGAGGCTCTTTCAAGGGCCAGGGGAATGAGATCCAGCTTGTTACTGGCTTTAGCATATGAATACACCATGGGAAGCTCGGGAAGCTGTCCCATGTGGGCAGGAAACTCTCAGTAGCTTGCTAGTTTCTCCCAGAGGGAGAAGTCGATTATAAGATATAAGCTTCCTGGAGGTGCTTTTAAGTCTCTGGATGTTGACCGTTGATGGGATTACACACAACTGGGTTCCTCTGCCAGTACCTTCAGCGTGAGGCTTGTCCAAATGTGTGGAGAGGGGCCTTGAGCATGGCTGTGGCTAGGTTCTGGTGGTCTTCAGCCGCCGGGAGCTCTGCTCGGGGTGGAGAGGAAAGCTGGAGCCCATCCCCTCCAAGGGGCCCCGGGGAAGACAGCCAGGTCTGCGGGCAAGAAACTTTCCCCCATTATACTAATGGGGGAAAAAAAGTGAAATCCAGCAATTAGCACATATACAGAAAATGGAAAGTTTTTAACTCCAATGGAAAGTAGTTTGGGAATATAAGTGAAAAGAACAAAAGTTAACTCATGAAGACTAGGCTAAGGGTGAGGTGCAATTTCCCATGTCAGGTCTGTATTGACTACCTATTCTTCTCTAATGGAGAGAGATCATAATTTTGGAACAGTACACTTACAGAATAGGACTCCTCTTACCATTGCTTCAAAATTCCCTATTTCCATTTCTCTTTTCCAAGTGGGGAAAACTTTTTCAGCTGGGGGTTGGTGGGTAGACGGGCTTGAGTAATGAGAAGTGAAGACAGGTAAGAAACATTTATGGAATATTCAACTATGCCTATTGTTGGGTCAGATAACCCATATTTGAGTGCTGGCTTTGTTGCTTATCATATGTTTCATTTTTGGCAAGTTATTTCAAGTAACTATTTTTTTTTTGCTTTAAGGTATAACAAATATTGTTAATTGTAGTACTTCTTTATAGATAACCATTATCTTGATAATTGCACTGTAGCACTGTCGTCCCATTGTTCATCGATTTACTCTAGTGGGCACCAACAATGTCTTCATTGTGAGACCTGTTGTTACTGTTTTTGGCATATCAAATACTCCACAGGTAGCTTGCCAGGTTCTGCTGTGCAGGCCACATACTCTCAGTAGCTTGCAGGGCTCTCTGAGAGGGACAGAGGAATAGAACCCAGGTCAGTCGAATGCAAGGCAAACGCCCTACCTGCTGTGCTATCGCTCTAGTCCATCTTGATAATTTGATGAGAAAAACTTTTCAAAGCATGTAGCATGTTTCTCACTCAAGATTAAGAGTTAGATCATTTTCATTAATAATAATAATAATAATAATAATAGAATTGAATGAACTCTATTTCTAAATTCCTAATGGAACCAAGTCCTGCTCCTTCTCTTTTTTGTATTTAGCCTAAATAGAAAGCCAGCAAGATATTTGCCATGCGTTAGCACAAAAATATACTGATCTCAGTTTTGAGCACAAATTTTCAGACTTCTGCCTAAATCTGTAAACTATATCATTACAAATATATGAACCTTATGTTTCTCTTTTTCATGGAGGATCGGCAGCATGAATTCATGTATCTAAAAGAAATAAGAAATTGGGGCTAGGGCGATAGCACAGCAGGTAGGGCATTTGCCTTGTACCAGGTCAACCCAGGTTCAATCCTCAGCATCCCATATAGTCCCCCTGAGCACTGCCAGGAGTAATTCCTGACTGCATGAGCTAGGTGTAACCCCTGTGCATCACGGGGTATAACCCAAAACGAAAAAAAAAAGAAGTAAGAAACAGGATGAGCCAAAACATGAGGGGAACAGTAGAGAAGTTTCTGAGGCCCAGAAATAAAAATGATATTGCATTCTAAGAAAAGCATATTTCTTTTGAAATAGAAGAGAAAGAAAAGAAGGAAGGTGGGGAGAGAAAATGAGAAAGAGAAGAAAGATAATGAGGATAATGATAAGAATGAAACCAATAGCAGCTAAATTATAGTTACTAAAATTTGCAAATACCTAAAGAGGCATATATGTATGCTTTATAATGGGCATTTCCTAGACTTCCAGTTATAACTTTGCCATTAACTATCTGTTCCAGAGAAATTAAAAAGTGCCTCAATGTTTGAGAAATAGTTCTGGAATTGTGCATTTGAGAGCAAAGGGACAAAAATTAAAAAGAGCAAAACAGAAGGGGTAAAAAAATATCACCACAGATTGACTTGCTAATGAGGTCAAAATGAGCTTGCTGTAGAGCTAGGGGCAGAGATTCAGTTCAGAGGAGATAGTGCCATTTGAACGTCCTGTCAAGTCCCCCATCACACCCCAGGCCCCACATCTATTTTATTCTTTTGATCTTCAGTCACCTCTCTCATCATCCCTGTGTGATCTTAAATGTAAGTATTATTTTCTTCTTACATTCTTATAAGACCTTCAAGTTGACAAGTTGATTGGGTAACAAAGCACACAGGAAGTGCAAACATTTGTGAAGTGCAAGAGCAAATGCTAATCGAAGAGGTATAAGAATCTAAATATGGAAATTCTGATGCGATTGTGACCTCTTCCTGTTTCCTCTCCTTTGTCATCTGAGTCAATCTTTCACCTTATCTGCTCAAAAGACTGTGTTGAAATAATGTTTCTTTATTACCTGATTGCCTGGCTTGGAAGGGATTTTATTCTTTTACTCCATTATGGACCCGTTGTGCTTTTCTTCTCTGAAGCTGAAAATGATAGTAGAAGTATACTTTTTTTTAAATTGCTGTTAGTTCCATTTTGGTTTTTGAGCTGCACCCAGAGGTGCTTACTCCTGGCTCTGTGCTCAGGAACCACTTTGTGAAGTGCTCAGGTCACAATAAGCAGTACCAGTGATCAAAAAGGGTTTCAGGTGTGAGACAAGTGCTTAACCCCTACACTATATCTCCAGCACCTATAATAAGTAGTTTGATGCTTGCTGGAAAAGGTTTTTATTTTCATTTGACACAATTTCTTCTAAGCTTAGAAATTTTTTTAGTTATAAAGAGAAAAGTGATTCACTGACTTAAGTGTTGGTTTATTTTAATTGATCTTTCCTTATTTCCAATACTACTGGACCCCACTCTCAAATTATAAGATTTTGATGCATATTAAAATGCAGTTATTGGGGTTAGAGTGATAGTACAGTGGGTAAGGAGCTGGCCTTGCATGTGGCTGGTCAGGGTTTGATCCTTGGCAACCTATTGGGTTCCCGGACCACCATTAGGTGTAATTCCTGAGTACAGATTCAGGATAAACCGTGAGCACATTTAGGTGTACCCTCAAACCCCCCAAAATTAAAAATTAAAATTAAAATATAGAATTTATAGTTATATAAACATGGAACAAAGATATAGTACAGGCATTCTGGGTTTAATTCCCTGGCTCCCTGTGGCTTCTCAACCACCACTGGGTTTGCCCTGGTGATCCTTGCATGCATACCCCACACAGCACAGTTCCTAGTATTGAACCACAAACCTTTTCGCTAAGTATCACCACAAGTGATCCCCCGGTTTCTTGAGCATCACACCCCAAAGAAGAAATTGTACTGTGGCTTTAACTTTTCTAATTATAACAAAAGATTGGGGGACTTGTTAATGTGTTATTGAAAGCAGGAGGAAAAAAATGTGACTGTGGTAAAAGAAGGAAGTAAAGTAATGGTTTAGAATTAATGCAGAATATAATATTCTATTATTTTATTACAATGTAGTCTTGATAATATAATTTTGACAATCCCAGTCTAAATATATGCTGTCATTCTGTCTAAAGTCATGGGCGTGTTTTTTTTTGCCTTTTTCCTAGTTTATTGAAATATAATTGGCATATAATAGTGTGTTCATTTTTAATATACAGAATGATGATTTGATGTATATAGCAAAGTGATCAACATTAACATCTATTATCCCACATAGTTATAACACTTTTCTTGTACAATAGCCATTAAGAATTACTTTCTTCAAGCTGGAGCATAGTGCAGGGGTTAGGGAATTTGCTTTGCATGCGGCTGACTCGGGTTCAATCTCGGGTATCCCATATGGTACCCCAAGCACTGCCAGGAGTCCTTCCTGAGTGCAGAGCCAGGAGTAACCCCTGAGCATTGCTATGTGTGCCCCCTCCCAAAGGAAAAAAAAAGCAGAAAAAAAAGTCATCTCTTACCAGATGATCTCACATGGATTATAAAAATAACAAAACAACAATCAAAATCAATCCATGATATACCCTTGGGTTCAAACTTACAGAACTGTGGTTACTGATAGGGGTCAGTGTAAGGGACATAGAACTGGAGGGAAGTGGGAAAATGTCAGCACCTTGTTGGTGGGCCTGTAAAGGGAAACCCACATCCTGTCATTGTCACTGTCATCCCATTGCTCATCAATTTGTTTGAGCGGGCACCAATAACGTCTCTCATTGTGAGACTTATTGTTACTGGTTTTTGGCATATTGAGTACGCCACGGGGAGCTTGCCAGGCTCTGCCATGTGGGTGAGATACTCTCGGTAGCTTGCCGGGCTCTCCAAGAGAGGGGCGGAGGGATTGAACACGGGTCAGCCCCGTGAAAGACAAACGCCCTACAGCTGTGCAATCCTATCATTGATGGATATATAATAGTTCTATCAGGGATTCTTTATGTGGATAGATACTTCTCATTGTTATAATAGATTTACTTTGCCTTGATATAAGAAGATGGATCTACTCTACCCATTTTACAATCTCTCCAGCCCCTTTATTTAGGCTCTTTAGAAGTTTTATTAAAATATAGCTAACTTAGTGTCTCTTGCTTTAAAACAAACAAACAAAAACAACCTGTGCCCTAAATTGTGAATATATTTTTTTTCACCTTTTTCTGTAAATACAGTGATTTTAAAAGTTGTTGGCAAGAGTATCAAGCATCCAGTGCTACAGCTCCAATCCCACCACATGTGTCTGCATCCTTCCATCAATGATAAGATGTGGGGTTCCCTTTCAAGATTTTGCTCTTATCCGACCCCAGGGGAAGGGTGTGAGACAGTGGTCACTGTCATTGTCACTGTCATCCCATTGCTCATCGATTTGTTCGAGCGGGCACCAGTAACGTCTCCATTGTGAGACTTGTTGTTACTGTTTTTGGCATATCAAATACACCACGGGTAGTTTGTCGAGCTCTGCTGTGTGGGTGGGATACTCTCGGTAGCTTGCCAGGCTCTCCAAGAGGGGCAGAGGAATCAAACCCAGGACGGCCATGTGCAAGGCAAATGCCCTACCACTGTGCTATCGCTCCAGCCCCTTTCAAGATACGTAATATTTTTTGTTCTTGAGTTTTAAGATTCTTGGATCTGTGAATAATCTTGAAGAAAGTTTTAAAAAATCAAAAACATGCAATATTTTTGGTGATTTCTCTCAAAATATTTTTCTCTGTCTTTATTCCTCCTTCTAAGTTTTCCTTTACATATATGTATGACTAATAGCATTGTCCTGTATGGCTCTGAATCCCCCATTTCTTTAAATTGTCTCTGTTCTTCATATTAGAGAATTAAAGTGATTAAAGTGATTAATACTCAGATGCACTTATTCTTATTTCAGTTGTAACAGAAATAGGATGTTTGAGAATCTCCAGTACCTAAAAAAAAAACAATATTAACCATTTAACGTAGAATAATCATTTGACCTTTATGTAATTTTCTATTTCTCCACTGAAAATCCCTACTTATTGAGTCATTGTCACTGTGTTTCCCCCTAGTCCTTTAAACATTCTTATATTTGCTTTGAAGTCAGTGTCAGGATCAACATAGAAACAGTCTAAGGGAATGAAAACCTGTTTTTTCCCTGAGTAAGGATTGCATGTTTCTGTTTCCCACTGTGGTTCATAATTTTTGGTTGAAAACAAGAACTTTTTTTTAAGTCTTCAATGACTCTGGATTCTGCAGAAGATATTCAGTTTTATTAAAAAAAAAAACTTAATCTCTTACCCATATATAAATGATGTTGAAATTATCATTTATTCTATCTCCTTTTAAGTTTGTGACCACTGTTATTTCTGGATAGAACAGCTTTCTATTGTAATTCTTACGTCTCTCTTTTTCCTTCTAAGAACTTATTTCTGCATTGCAAAGGCCATTGTTTGGTTCACCAGTGAGTTTGGCAAAAGTTGTGCTCAAATTTCTTTATTTCTATTAGACTTCCATCCCCTATGCATAATCATATTTGGACTAAGAGAGGGTACATCCAAAGTTGCAGTCAGTTGTACTGTATCCTTTGATTTGTACTTTTTTTAAAAAAAAATGAATTATGTATCATTGTATTACTGTCACTATCATCACATTGCTCATTGTTATGCTCAAGCAGGCACCAGTATTGTCTCCATTGTGAGACTTGTTGTTACTGTTTTTGGCATATCGAATACACCATGGGTAGCTTGCCAGGCTCTGCCGTGCAGGCGAGATACTCTTGGTAGCTTGCCGGGCTCTCTGAGAGGGGCAAAGGAATTATGTAAGATACACAGTTACAAAGATGTTCATGGTTGGTTCTCTGATTTTCACCAGTTGTATATCATGGGATGTATAGGGAAATTTTAACTATTTAAAGAACTTCTAATTTCCAGGATCTATATTATGTGTTTTTCTTTTCTACAACTAGCTTAAGTAACCTCATATTTTATGACTCTTGAATATAGGATTTTTACATTTGCCTCACATTGTTACATTTGCTATTTCCTTGTATTTTATTTCCGGGTATACAATGAAAAAGCATTGAAGATAATATATTGTTGGAAATGAAGCCATAAGAATACTTAGTTTCTCTTTTCATCAAAAAGTTAAGTCATAGTAATGATGTCACTCAAGTATAACAAAAAAATAGTGATGTGGTATATAGTAAACTCTATTTGGAAATACCAATTTTGTTTGTTATTTTTAATAAGGGTTGAGTAATATTTATTCTCTTCTATCAAGATAAGGAAGACTCTGATCTCACCTCTTGACCTTAAGGAATTAAGGTCAGGTACAAGAAAATAAACAATCACTCTTTGGATTTGGTTCAAGGAAGATAAACCCTAGTAGGAAGCCTGGTTTAAATCAAGAAAAAAAGAAGGAGTTAGTAGTAAAGAGGATAGCTGATATGTATTAAAGATTAAAATATAACAGTTTTGACAACTACAGATAACATTCTCAATCAAAGAAACAAATTTTTAAAAATATACTTGTTTATTATTAAAATATTAATACTTCATGACCCTTTAATTATACTTCTGAAAATATTTCTTAAGTAGATAAATGGTCAAAAGGAAGCTATCAGTATAAGCACATCCTTTGTCATAAAGAATATAGTAGTTTAAAGTAAAAATCCAAATAAAAAAACATAATGATTGAATAATTATAAAAGTAAAGAGGATGGGTATATGTGAATACTCACATAAACCCTCTAAGAATTTTAAGTACAAATATTATAAGAGCCACACAAAACCTTTCAAACTATACATTCAGATAACATTTAGGGGCCAGATCAATAGTATAGTGGCTATACTTCCCTTGTACACTGGCAACCTGAGTTTGAACCCTGGATTGCTGTATAGTTCCCAGAGCCCAAGGAGTGATCCCTGAGCAGTGAATCAGGAGTAAGACCTGAGCGCCAGAATACATGGCCAAAATTAAAGAAAAAAAATGTATATATATATATATATATATATAAACTGGACTGGAGCGATATCGCAGAGGTTAGGGTGTTTGCCTTGCACATGGCCAACCCAGATTTGATTCCTCTGTCCCTCTCGGAGAGCCCGGCAAGCTACTGAGAGTATCCTGCCCACACAGCAGAGCCTGGCAAGCTACCCGTGGTGTATTTGATATGCCAAAAACAGTAACAACAAGTCTCACAATAGAGACGTTACTGGTGCCCACTCGAGCAAATCAATGAACAACAGGATGACAGTGCTACAACAGTGCAGTGCTATATATAAAACATTTGTTGGTAAATAAGTTGGCAAAATATGGGAAAACATATGCACGCAAATAAGATTTGTATAAATATAAAAGCAGAAAAGGAAATTTTCAGGTTATTGCTTAGCATACTTGCTTTGATTTCTAAATTGTTATCTGATACTCTTAACACTTTAGTCACAAATGTGATGTATGTGTATGTAACTTTTCCCAAGAGCATCTATACACATATTTATACCATGTTATTTTAAAAATAAAAATAATTTGCAATGCGTTCTCTGAGGGTTTTTTAAATATATACATTTTGGTACTATTTCTTCCTTAAGTGAATGTCAATGAATGTTTATAAAGTCTGAAATGGCAAGTTGGCATAAAGAAAGAAAATAAATAGATGAGTGAATATCAAGGATTTGGCATAAGGAAAAGATGAATTCGAGCAAGTTTAGAGGATTTCCTGGTCAATCAAACTCTTATGCAGAATAATTGCTGTGGTGGATACTTATCACATTATACAGCTTTAGTAATTCTTAGAATGGGCAATGCCAAGATGTAAATGTAAATAACTTTCATGTGATAATATAGCACTGTCTTCCTGTTGTTCATTGATTTGCTTGAGCAGGCACCAATAACGTCTCCATTGTGAGACTTGTTACTGTTTTTGGCATATCAAATATGCCACACGTAGCTTGTAGCTTGCCAGGCTCTGCTGAGCGGGTGGGATATTCTCAGTAGCTTGCTGGGCTCTCCAAGGGAGACAGAGGAATCGAACCCGGGTCGACCGCATGCAAGGCAAACGCCCTACCCACTGTGCTATTGCTCCAGTTCATGTGATAATATAAGTTCATTATTTTTTACAAGTGTACCACTGGGTTGGCTATATTAGAAGGGCACGTGGGGCAAGAGATGTATCATAACCCTCTGTACCTTTCACTCAATTCTCTATGAACCTAAAACTTTTCTAAAACAATTAAAGATTCTTCGAGGGTTTAGTATAAAGTTGTATTCTATCTGATTAGGAGGTATGAATCAAAGTCTGGTACACCAATTTGGGACTAAAGCGAAGAACATACCAAATCAAAGCTGAATTCTATTAAGACAGCTTTGCAATTTTTTAAGCAAAAACGACCCTCTCCTAGGTCCTTTTTTGGCATTTATAGAATAAAGACTATAGCGGGGCTTTGCTTCTTCACTTCATAGGTGTGCCAAGCTAAGAGAATCGTAGTGGCTATAAGAAATAACGGGGGAAAAAATAATGGGAGAAGGTGGAGGATAAGTCTGAACAAGAGGGCAAACAATTTTATACAATTTTACATAATGTGTATCTGACAATATCTAATGTCATAGCACAATTATTTCTATTAAAAATAAAACAGTTCTGGGGTCTTCAGGGATGTACAGCAGGTAGGGCAGTTGCAGTGCACACAGCTGACCCAGGTTGGATCCCGGTTATCCCATATGGTCCCCCAGAGCATCACCTAAAGTGATTCCTGAGTGCAGAGCGAAGAGTAACCACTGAACATAGCTGAGTGTGATCCAAAAGCAAGTAAACAAACAAAAACTAGAAAACAAAAAATTGTTCTTATTTTTTATTTGTTTGATAAGTAGTACTTTACAGACCAGTAACAGATCCACATCTTTTTCACCTTATGCTCATGTCACAGTTACCTATGATGAGCAGAGAAGCAATCACACAATAGAAACGGAGATAAATCGGACTCTGGAAATACCATGCTTTCAAAATATGTCCTCAGAAATTTCATCTGAATTCACCTTTGCATGGTTATTGGTAAGTATTGCCCTTTGCAGTGAATAACTATAATGATCTTTAAAAATTAATGAAGTGAAAATAAATAGCAAGTAATAAAAGGGAAGGAAATACACTGGATGAGGCAGGTGTTATGTGAAAGGTTCGGGAATGAACAGAGAGGAATCCACAAGAATTCCTTCTAGCTCAGCAAGCCTCCAAGTATGAAGTAATCATTTAGAAATCAGTTACTGAAGGCTAATTCAGGTATTAAGACATATGCCAGAGTATGATTACAAAGAGAAAAACGGGGTGACGATCCTCCAAAATGGAGTCAGTCACAGCACAAATATTTGTTTTAGCAACAATATTAGCAGAGGAGTAGACGCTCTTCTCAAAACTCTTACTACTTTATCCTGGAATCTATATATTTATTTAGATAAGGAAATGCAAACTTTTATGTCTATTAAAATATAGGTGTAAAATATATTTGAGGGAAATAGAACTTACAATGAAAATTGTTGCTCAGCTTCACTATTACCACAGGAATAATTGCATAGCCCCATAGATGCCATGCTTTCTGACTTTAAAAAAAGTTCTGAAAACTGAAATTTTGTTTTGTTTGTTTTGATTGTGTGCTCAGGGAACATCACTGACCCCTGACATTTCTCAGGGAAATCCTGTGGTGTCAGGAATGAACCCAGACTTCCTGTATACAAAACATATCCAATTGAGCTATCTCTCTTAGGCCCATGAACTTGAAAGTTTATGAGAACTTTATGCAAACCAACTACACAGGAACCAGCATTTTTTATATATATGTATATATATGTATGTATATAATACTATGTTAATTATCTGTATTAGCTATATACAGTAGACATCAAATATCATTAAACCAGATAACTTAATATCAAAAAATATAAGGATAACCTTAAACACAAATTCTAAAATCACATAATGTTTATTCATTTAATACAAAATAACAACATGTCAATTTTATTTACATTAAAGCAAAACCACAGACTTAAAACTTCTTTCAGAACTCAGATGTCTAGGAATAACAAAATAACAACTGAAACAGCTGGCAAAATATTGTATTCACAAATGATTGGTCATTTGTATTAAAAGTTACCTAGACATTTTTGTGGACATTTGGAAAATTAGACACTTTAACACAAAATTATTTAACTGAAAATGTGACAGATATAAAATAACCAACTTGCAAATAGGCCTTAAAATATAACCTAGTGTTGATTTTTCACTGTCTAGACACCTTTTGGAGAGTCCGTGGGATGCAAAGATAAAAATATTCTAAAATAACTTTCTCAAACTGTTCTAAATTCTACAATTAGTCTTTGTAATCTGTTGAGTGAAAAAAAAAGTCTCCATTTTTGTGTTTGGTTTTCAAAAGGTAAGAGTTCCTAGGTATTATGCCAAATCATTAATATAAGTTAATTGTCTTTAACAGCAAACCTGATATAATATGGCTTTTATAAAAACCCTGAAAGTGAAGATGATTTCAGGAGGCAGAAATCTGCTATGCCAAACATTATACTTACCTTGCCACCATTTTTATTATTTTTGCCTATAATTAAAAAGGTCCCCACTCAAATTTTCAAAATGTGGGGCTGGAGTGATAGCACAGCGTGTAGGGCGTTTGCCTTGCACGCGGCCGATCCGGGTTCGATTCCCAGCATCCCATATGGTCCCCTGAGCACGGCCAGGGGTAATTCCTGAGTGCAGAGGCAGGAGAGACCCCTGAGCATCGCTGGGTGTGACAAAAAAAAAAAAATTCAAAATGTACTCTTCATGAGAATCATAAAATTAAGTGACAATTTAAAGTACAATTAAAATTTAATAAAGCTTTCTGTAGAGATTTGTGATGGCAAGTAAGTAGATTTATTATATGCTTATATTATTTCATCTATGTAATCTGTTTATACAAGGAAACATAAAGTCCTTGATCAGTCAGGGATTTTCTGTGACTGAGCCTTTCCAGAACCAAAAGCATTATCACTCTTAAAATGTCCTAACATTTACTTCAGTACCTGGAATATATTAAACAGATAATTAATAAATATTGAACGGATCTATTTCCTTTTGTTCACTTTCCCAGATTTCTACTCACTGCCCTAGTAATTGATGGCCATTGAGTTTATTACAGAAGTTTGATTAGTAATAATCAGCAGCTTATTAAGAATCAGTGTCTAGATCCTTGATAATGCAGCCTTTATCTAGTGAGTTTCTTCAAAGAAACTAAAAAACTTATGGAGATACTATCTTGAGATGCCGCCAGGACCTTTCAGATAAATTAGAGAAAGAGAAAGTTCATTGATGGTCACAGAGAGAGAAAATTCTACCCTTCTACTAAAACCTCACCCATGCAATCTCTTTAAATAATGCATTATTATAGACAACTTAAGAAATATTTCTGAAAGAGCTTCTTTTCATGGTGAACATTGTATTGGCAAATGTGCTGATTAAATTCCTACTGTGCATTCCCTTTTTAAATGTCAAAATCTATTTGCTCCTCTGATTTACATCTGTACTCCCCACAGTCACAGAGTTGAGCTCCATGCTGTTGGTGACTACGATTCAGCATGTCTGATGTGAAATTGCCTAATATCTTTTTGTTGGTAAAAACTGCAGCTCTTATGTCATGACTATTATGGGTTTGTAGAGGACATAAATATTCCATCCAAACTGTACTTTTTTAAGGTTTTAATCCCTAAGCTAGCAATAATAATCACAACTAAAAGGCAATTATTCTTACAAATATATGATGCGATGCGACTTTTAGGGAAAAAAATTTAAATAAAGATAATAAGCCCAAGCCGAGAGGGCAGAAACCAGCAATATCAGAAAATCAGTTCAGTACCTAAATTTTTTCACTTCAAATGCTATCTTCAACCCTGAAAAAAAATTTTAAGTTAAAATTATTTTAACATAGTTCACTGGAAAATAAAGGTCTTAGCTTTCTGCATGTGGAATTTTATAAAATCTTGTCTTTTTTATGACTTTCATGGGAAAGGACTGTTTTCTGATTCTAAGTTATAATTTTAATATATGTGTATATGTATATTTTATATGTAGCATATATTGTATTCAGGCTATGTTAAATGTGATCTTGAATAGAATGCTCTGCATTTGGGGAAGTTGCATTGCAGAATTATGACCACACTAAAGTTGACAGATATGGGGCAAAGTTGACAGATATGAGACAGTATATATAACTTAGAGCTAGCCTGAGAGAACAGAGTAAAGGCAAGGGTTAATATTTAACCCATTTGTGGAAACTAATAGTCCATATGGTAGATGGTGAGCTAAGTAGTCATAAAATGTGCATCTTTAGATGAAATCCAACTGGCAAATAAAGGGCAAGTGATATTTTTCCATTCATGTCCCAGGACAAGCATATAGCCATCAGAATAAAAGTGCAGATTCGCTATGGCAACTCCTATATAAAGTCTTATATTTGTGTTTTCATTCCAAACTATCATCCCAATTTCCCACAGTAGAAATTTCAGTTCAATACAGTAAACATATATGAGTCTGTTTTGTGTTCTAGGTTCTGAAGGGATGCAAAGCTGTATTTAATGAATAAACCACTATAAATGAACTTTAATAAAAATGTTTTAATGGCATGAGATAGTGGATATATAGTTTGATTCTGAGAGAGCTTGTTTGTTTGGAGGTTCTAGCAGGGGAACTAGAGAGTCTCTTGCCCACACGCCTGGATGTCTTTCCCAGGGCCCCTCAGAGGGGATGGGCTCCAGCTCCCCACCCCGAGCAGACTCCCGGCGGCCGAAGACCACCGGAACCTAGCTACAGCCATGCTCAAGGCCTCTCTCCACACGTTCGGACAGGCCTCAGGCATGAAGGTACCGACAGAGGAACCCAGGTGTGTGTAATCCCATCAACAGCCAACATCCAGAGAGACTTAACAGTAAGCTCCCAGAAGTAGGCTATCTTGTAGCCTACTTCTCCTTCTGGGAGAAACTAGCAAGCTTCTGAGAGTTTCCTGCACACATGGGACAACCTTGCAAGCTTCCCATGGTATATTCATATGCTAAATCCAGTAACAAGGTAGATCTCATTTTCCTGACCCTGAAAGAGCCTCCAGTGTGACATCTTTGGGGGAGGGGCCGAGTCAAGAGAGACTTCTAAGATCTCAGGGAAAGGATGAATGGAGAAGTTACTGAGCCCACTCAAGAAATCAATGATTAACGGGATTTCGTGATCGTGATCATGGTAGTTTGATTCTGACTGCATAGATCTGGAAATAGATTTTAGGTTATATATGAGGTAGGTGATAATGGTGTCTCCCTTAGCAAGCTGGAGCAATAGCACAGCACGTAAGGCATTTGCCTTGCGTGGGGCCGACCCGGGTTCAATTCCTCTGCCCCTCTCAGAAAGCCCAGCAAGCTACAGAGAATATCTCACCCGCATGGCAGAGTCTGGCAAGCTACCCATAGCATATTCAACATACCAAAAACAGTAACAAGTCTCACAATGGAGATATTACTGGTGCCCACTCGAGCAAATAGATGAGCAATGGGATGACAGTGATACAGTGATACAGTGATGAGGTAGGTAACAAATAGTTAACCAGAAAATGACATGCATGAACTATAATAAGACCTTTAAACTGTGAGTACATCTTGGTCTTGGGGGTGGTAGAGGGGTTGAATAAAATGTTTGTCTTCAAAATTGGTGACTAAGTGGAGCTGGGGAGATAGTATAGTGGGTAGGGGGTTTGCCTTGAGTGCAGCTGACCTTTGATCACTGATACCTCATATGACCCCCCAGTACACATCCAGGAGTGATCCCTCAGCATGGCCAGGTGTGTCCCTAAACTGTACAAAAGTTCACAAATCATGAATCACGAAATCCCGTTGATTGTCAATTTCTCGAGCGGGCTCAGTAACCTCTCCATTTCCTATCCCCGAGATTTTAAAAGTCTCTCTCCACTCGGCCTCCCCAATGATGTTGCACTGGAGGCTCTTTCAGGGTCAGAGGAATGAGATCTGGCTTGTTACTGGCTTTAGCATATGGATACACCATGGGAAGCTTGCAAGACTGTCCCATGTGGGCAGGAAACTCTCAGAATCTTGCTAATTTCTCCCAGAGGGAGAAGTAGGTTATACAAAAGTTAGTTCAGAAAAATAAAATTGTCATTTTCTCTTTAAAATCACAAAAGAATATAACTATATCACATTCAAATGGCTCCATATAAATATAAAAACATGAGATTAATTATAGATGCTTCTATTAAAAAATTTATCCATATACTTCTTAACAATAATATTTGAGTATTTGTCATGCTTTCTATTTAAACAATAAACTAAATGGTGCTTAGTATAATTTTGATTTTCTATGAAAATAGAAAAGCTTAGTGTTCAAAAACAAAGCTATAACACCTTCTATATGACGTTGTTTGACCCCAATTGTCTTCATTGTAATCAAAATTTAAGTGCTAGTCAATTTACAAAGTGTTGACAATGAATTCAGATGATTGAGGAAATAGCATTCTTTATTCTCTGAAATGAATAAGGGGAGTACTGCAAGCAGCCTGCTTTGACAGCACTGACTGAATGGAGACTAAGTGGAGGCGATGTGAAGATAAGAAGCAGTCTGGAGCTAAACAAACAACAATCAATAGAGCTAAAGGCATATATTGAATGAACACTATCCACCCAACACTTAATATATTGTGGCTAACACTCCCAGGTTTCTCATGGGGCCTGGACAAGTCTATTTTTTATTTTTTGTTTTTGTTTTTTGGTCACACCCAGCGATTCACAGGGGTTACTTCTGGCTCATGCACTCAGGAATTACTCCTGGGGTGCTCAGGGGACCATATGGGATGCTGGGAATCGAGCCCGGGTAGGCCTCGTGCAAGGCAAATGCCCTACCCGCTGTGCTATCACTGCAGCCCCAAGGGCCTGGACCAGTCTAGAGGTGAACAGCTTCACTAAATTGAATCGTGCCAAAGTATCTTTTCTGAATTGGAAATTCTGATTCTAGTTTAAAAATAGGGAAGTCTCTTTAAAAAAAAAAAAAACTCTTAAAAACTTTCTGGTCTTTTAGGAAACATTTTCATATTTGAATTGACCACCCTGTCCTCATCATGCCATTTGTTTTTTCCAAGTTCAACACATCATTTGATATTGCATTTATTTATCCTCTATACATCCTGAGTTTGCACTTATTTTTCTTGCAAATTTGTTGTACTTAAATAGACTGAGCAGAACTAGTTCAAGAATTATACTCGAGAACTCTTCATCCTACCATTTTTGTAAAGTTGTACATAGCAAAGACATTAACAGCATGACTTTTGAAGGGAAATCATTTTTTTCCAAATCATGACTTTATCATTTGCTGTGTGGCCTAACAGCTAAGATGAAGATGATAAGACTCTCATCTCTAGGGTGTGTTTAAAGGATCACCAAAAATATTAGTAATTCAGATAAATGTTTTAATAAAATAGAAAGTTGGTGAAATTTTATGATAAAAAATAAAATCTTAAATAAAGATGGGAAGTTGTTTGCTTGTTATATTGTTCAAAAAATAGTATTTTAAAATCAGTCTGTGGGCTTGAGTGATAGCACAGCGGGTAGGGCATTTACCTTGCAAGGAGCCAACCTGGGTTTGATACCCGGCATCCCATTTGGTCCCCCAACACCGCCAGGAGTAATTCTGGAGTGCAGAGCCAGGAGGAACCTCTGAGCATTGCTGGGTGTTACCCAAAAAGGAAAAAGAAATCAGTCTGTGTTCTTGAGGAGTAATGGTACCCTGTGTCCCAAAGTTTCATGTATGAGGGTTGACAAAGAAGAGAGTGGACAATAAACAAATTTATAGAGTCATGTATGTTTTCCTTGATTGTTGAGTCTTTATTAACTTTTATTCACTTTGCCAAAATGGAAGATATTCTGATGAGTGCATATAGGGCACACATGTCTTCTTTTGTCTCAGACTCAATATTACCTTGGATACGTTTCCTAAATTTTAGTGCCCTCAATTTTTCAGGGGAATCATCTATAATACCAATTTCATGGTGTTGTTGTAAATTATAAATTAGGCAATGCAACTAAATAATTTAACATAGTACCTTTAGAGCGATAGCACAGCGGGTAGGGCACTTGCCTTGCACACAGCCGATCCCGGTTCGTTTGATTCTTCCATCCCTCTCAGAGAGCTATGAGAGTATCCCACCTGCACAGCAGAGCCTGGCAAGTTACTCATGGTATATTTGATATGCAAAAAAACAGTAGCAACAAGTCTCACAATAGAGACCTTCCTGGTGCCTGCTCGAGCAAATTGATGAGCAACAAGATGACAGTGATACAGTGATACAGTACCTTTAGACAGTATATATAAAAATAATCTTTAAATGGTTAGTTTTATGACTTTCAATAATTCCTTGATTTAGTTAGGCAGAGAGTGAACACTCATGAAGTAAACCAATCATTCAATGGTTAGTGAGGTTAGTGAGTTTTCAATACTTGAATATCTATTGAACAGTGGTCTGGGTAGATGCACAACAGTTGAGTTAATGAGCCAACATCACTGTATCACTGTCATCCCTTGTTCATTGATTTGCTTGACTGGAGCCAGTAACGTCTTCATTTGTCCCTTTCTCGTGTTAGTGTAACCCAATGGCATCTGCTCACTCCAGGAACACAAAGAGAACATTGTTGTTACTGTTTTTGGCATATTGAATACGTCACAGGCAGCTTGCCAGGCTCTGCCGTGTGGGGCAAAAAAAGAAAAAAGGAGTGAATCAACATAACCTCATTAAATTATAAGAGTATACCAGGTTGAGAATCCCATGGAATTTTAGAACTCTTTATTAATATTTGACAAAGTTATCAACCTTATTTTTGAAGAACAGAAAGGAAGATCAGGCAAGAATGAAGACTCCCCTATCACACTGTTTCTTATAGATTGGTTGTCTCTGGTCATTGTTATCAGGCAGGATTCTGATTAAAAGCCCACCTCCTATCAGCAAATTACCAGCATCTCTGAAATTGCAACCTATATAAAGCCTCTGGTTTCCTGTCATTGCTTTTAACCGTCATTTCAGATGTTCCCAAGAGTTTTATCTGTGTTGTTATTATTTGGGTTTTTTTTAAATATCTATAACCTATAATCTCTGCTCTTGCATATACCTATTCATTAATATTGTGACTTGAGTAACATCTTACTCTATTGAGTAAACTATTTAACCTCAGTTTATTACAGACTGTTGTTAAGATTATAAAAAGACTTGAAAAAAATTGCACAGTGCCTGAAACATAGGAAGTTCCAAATCAATTTAAACTATGGCTTTTAAAAATATAAATATAAAAATTCTAAATATAAAAATTTAGAAATAGTAGTGCATAATATTAGCATTATTTTCCTTCATCTTCAACAGACTTTTCACTGTTTTCCTGCACAAATTTTTTATGCTCCTTCTATTTGATGGGTAAAGGCATTCACTCCTATGCAGATTCTCACCAGGCCACGTTTGTAAGTGCAAATTTTCTAGTCTCCTTCATGAACTCCTGATGTCTTGGTTACAGGGAATCTTTGCAACCAAATTCTATCATGCCTGGCAAAGAAAAGAACCCTTTCCTTTAAAATAGTACTGGAGCGATAGCACAGCGAGTAGGGTGTTTGCCTTGCACGAGGCCGACCCGGGTTCGATTCCTCAGTCCCTCTCAGAGAAACTGGCAAGCTACCGAGAGTATCCTGCCCACACAGCAGAGCCTGGCAAGCTACTCGTGGTGGATTTGATATGCCAAAAACACTAACAAGTCTCACAATGGTGACATTACTGGTGCTCACTCAAGCAAATTGATGAACAACTGGACGACAGTGCTACAGTGCCGCTAAAACAGCTCAGAAAAATGAAACAAAAGAATCTTTGCATTAATTGTTCTTTTAAAAAATATACCTTTTCATCAGTTATGCCAGGTTATACACAGCTATGCACAAAAAGAAAGAAGCAGCTGTGTCTCTAGTGTCCACAGCTCATATTTCCACAACAAACTGAGAGCAGAAACAGTTCAGATCGTGCATCATATAGCACATGACCAAAAAAGCATTCTGAACTCCAGATTCCTCACAAAAACAGTCACTGAGCAAGAAGCAAGAGCTATCAAATTCGGCTGGTTGTGATGAATGACCTGCAGGGGGAGCTTGCACCCTGACAACTGGCCTCCACATCAACAGATGCTGAGTTAAATGCTTCCTTCCTCTCTTCCGTGATATTCTTAAGAAGCCATTCGAGGTCCCTGTCTCAGAATACAAATTCCTCCCTCAAATTCTCTGTACCCTTTCACATTAAAAAGACAAACTCTCAGTTTAGGTCCATCTTTATGAGAGTGTTTATGTCTGCGTTTCTTTGGGAACATGCCCTGAGCAGAATTTAATTCTTCACTGACAGTTCTATCCACATGTCTCAGTGTAAAGTTGATGTCAACCTTCAGCCTACCTACCTAAAGAATTTTGTCTCATGTAGGAGTTTCTACTGAGAATATTCTGCAAACATAGCTATGTAAGAAGTATGATTTTTCAATTTTTAACTATTTACCACGGACTCTCAGTTCATACTTAAATTCCCTCATTTACTAGCTTCTATTTCATCTAGCCTAAAACTGTCCTTTCTCTGTCTTTCTTGTTTGTTTTTAGGCCACACCTGGCTATACTCAGGGCTGACTCCTGGCAGTGCTCAGGGGACCAGGCGTGGTGCCAAAGATCAAACCCTGGTCAGTTTGGTGGAAGGCAATGCCTTACTTGCTGTACTATCTCTCTGGCTCTGTATAATTTTTTTAAACAAAAGATTTCACATTGAGGGTCATTTTTCCCCCAAATTTTGGTGACTTCATCTTCATTCAATGGTGCATTCCTGTTCACTCTTCTCCATTACAGCTCCTTCCTTTTCCACAAATATTTTCACATAAGGTTTTATCTGTTTTATATTAGTTATTCTCATCCCTAGATCCCTTGAGCAACTTTGTAAAAATACCCCATCCTGGACCTCATCCTAGACTAACTGAGTTAGACTCTCTGGAGAAAATCGTTGTGCATCAGGATATTTTCAGAACAACTCTTTTGAGAATACAGTTTTATTAAAGGAGCATGAGAGCATCATCTTTCCTCTCAGGCCCTTTCACTTATGCTCTGCCAGCACCTCCCTTTCAGAAGGAAGCAAACAGCACATTTACTAACGCTGATCGTGTATGGCACCAGGGAGACCTTGTTCATGAAAATCCTTGATTTGGGGGGCTGGAGCGATAGCACAGCAGGGAGGGCGTTTGCCTTGCACGCGGTCGAACTGCGTTCAATTCCCAGTATTCCATATGGTCCCCTGAGCACCTCTAGGAGTTAATTCCTGATGGCATGAGCCAGAAATAACCCCTGTGCATCGCCGGATGTGATCCCAAAAGCAAAAAAAAAAAAATCCTTGATTTACTTGCGGGGTGAGGGGGAGTGGAGGATATAGAATGACATTAAGCAGTACCCAGGGACTACTTTAGGATTCCTGTTTGGGTTTTTCTTCTGGTAGCACTCACGAGAACATTGCAATGCCAGGGATTTGAACCTGGGCCTCCTGCATGCAATGCATGGGCTCATCCTGCTGAGCTATCCTTCAGCCCAGTTCTTAAATTTTCTTATTAAGAATTGAAAATTCTGGGGGCTGGAGCGATAGCACAGTGGGTAGGGCGTTTGCCTTGCACGCGGCCGACCCGGGTTCGAATCCCAGCATCCCATATGGTCCCCTGAGCACCGCCAGGAGTAATTCCTGAGTGTAGAACCAGGAGTAACTCCTGTGTATCGCCGGGTGTGACCCAAAAAGCAAAAAAAAAAAAAAGAATTGAAAATTCTTAATAAGGGATAAATAATGGGGAAGACATTTTTTCACAGACAGACAAATTGGGATGAGATAAAGGAACTCTCACATCCAGATAAACTCTGACCTCCGAAGTTCAGATTTGCATACTATTCTTTGTGCATTCTTTCTGAAGTTAGTACAGGTGCAAAAATAAATGCAGAAAGATGAAGATCATGACTAGGCTGAGATAAGAAGGCCAGGATGTGGCAGGGCACTATTTAAGAAGGTAATTGCTCCCAGGTGATCACCTCCACTTAAAAAGAAAACTCAAAGTGTCTTCTTACATTTCAACCAGCTCTTTGCCTCATCCTGTTCCCCAATCCACTCGGACAGTAAAAAAAATGTGATCTTTGCTCAAGGAAGGCTGGGAAAAGTCAACTGCAGATGAAATATTCAGCTAAAAATTTGGAAACCAAAATAATTGTAGTTTCTTCCACAAATCTTGGTATTGTCATGAGACTTGTGATCTGCCATTGTCCTCCATACTTTATTCTTCAAGTGCCTTTAAGGGAAATCATAAAGGAGAAGCTCATAAGAGTAGCAAATGCCTGCATGTTAAGGGGTGACAATAATTTTAAATTCAAATTCTAGTGTAATAGTTCTGAAGTTTTCATTCGTCATCATCTTGATTTTCAGAAGATACAAATCTATATACATATATCTTCTGAAAATAAATATATATATATATATTTTTTTCTCCTACCCAGAAGATACAAATATAGTAATATCGGTATAACACCTTCCCCAGAGCTAGCACAATTATGTGTTTGAAAAATGATAACTGGGCTGGAGCAACAGTAGAGTGGGCAGTGCACTTGCCTTGCACCAGCCTGGGTTAAATCCTCAGCACCACAGATGATCCTCAAAGCCCCCAGGAGTGATCCCTGAGCGCAGAGCCAGTAGGAATCCTTGAGCACAGCTGGGTGTAACCCAAAAACAAACAAACAAACAAACAAACAACAACAACGACAACAAACCCCACACTGATAACTGTTTTTCTTTATAGGAAGACAACGGAATTCAGGAAACACTTCTCACTAGAGATCATCCCATCAGCAATTCTACATTATTTAAAGACAGAGTCAAGCTGGGTGCAGAT
Source organism: Sorex araneus (assembly GCF_027595985.1). NCBI lineage: Eukaryota > Metazoa > Chordata > Mammalia > Eulipotyphla > Soricidae > Sorex > Sorex araneus. Next base: position 148,525,420 of record NC_073303.1, on the reverse strand, counting down.
TATGCCCTTGATCTCTCTCCAGTCCAAATCCATGATGACCATCGGACATTCTCTTGTCAGATTATTGTTAAGCCTGGAAAAATATTGAGGAGCTCCACCATGGTCAAGGTTTTTGGTAAGAGCTTTTTCTTCTCTGATGTCTTGCTCTTGCTCTTGTTCTCTCACATTTTCCTGCCTCTCTCCAAGGAGAAGATGAATAGCCTTCCAAAGATAGCTATTTTGGAAATCAGCCTTGACACTTTTCATTTATGTTGTGGTTGGAGACAAAAATCAGGAAGCTAAAGAATAGTAATTAAATTAGTATAACAAACCATACAAAAAGCCATAAATCAGTCAGTTGGTGAACACATCTTATTTACAATTTTAATGTTTCCCAAGAACGCTAGGAATCTCTTTAATTATATCTGTCAAATTCTAATTGCTTTGATGCTTAATTGTCATAGCCGCCTGCCAACAGCAAGGCAGAATGAGGCCGGTGTGACAAAAGGAGGATAATAAACAAAGCTCCAGAGAAAGCCTGCAGGAGTCCCCACTCCCACATCCTTTTCGATGCCACAGCCAGTCCCACCCACATAAGGTCAATGTGAGATGTCAATCACCTCCAGGCAAGGACCACAACTGTCCCTGATTCTCAGGAACCTGGGGCTGAGCTGACTACCCACTGCTGAGTATCTCAAGCTGCAGAGACTCTACAAGGTGCACATTTCAGGGACGATACAAAAAGTCTATTTTGCTCAGTGAGGCAAGCAAATCTTAATGAACAGAAGCCTACAGCTTTGGAAATTTGTTTATAATCTTTGGGAACAAGATTCATTTGTAAGTGAAGGCAACAAGGAAAGTAGTGATGTGGATGAGCAATTAATTGCTTTTTGAAACTGAGGTAAACAAAGAGAAAATAGTTTTACCAAACCCAAGGGCATGGGATGTTAGGTCTTTCCTCAGTTCTCAGAATGGCAGTTCACTGCATTTCAGTTCTCTGAAAAACTTTATTTTTGCTTAGGATCTTATTGCATTTTTATTGGAAGTCACACAAATGAATCTTTGGAAGTAAATGCCAACCCAATAGCTCATAAAGATGAGAATAGCTATAGTCAAGATTTAATTTTGAATTCTCTTGTTTATAGCTGTTAATAGCTCTCTGTCATGGTCTGTCTCTGTCTCTCTCTTCCCAATTCTCCATCTCTCTCCATCTTACTTCATGGAAAGAGTAGTGATTCCGTCCTTGGTGAGTAGGCTCTTAATATAGATAAGATGGAGCATAATATGGCTCCTGATGACTAAGACTTTGAATAATATCCTGTGAAGAGTTGGGAAAGCCTGTTCACCTCTCTTAACAACATTACCATTTGCTCCAACTAACACTCCTACTGGCAAATCAATGAAGGCTGTTGTCAAAGATGTAGGGGAAAAAAGTAATCAATTCTAAGTTAGACAAACTGTCTCACTTGATCAAGTGCTATTGCACAATTACCTAATCTAATTGCCTTATCAGCATTCAAACTCATCTCTATGGCATTAAAATACCTTCATTTTGGTCTAAATAATTTACCTTCCTTTAAGTCTCACACTGATCACCCTTCACATTTCTAGATTTCTCTATCTCTACATTTCTTTTTGCTTTCTTTGAGTGGTTTGTTAAAATAAGAGTTTCTACTTGATTGCTCCTAGAATTATAGTTCCCCTTCTTTGGAACTTTCCCCATTAGTAAACTTAACAGCTATATACTATTCGGACCAGAGTTTTGCCTGAATTTTAACATAGTTGCAGGCATCACCAGAAGTATATTTCACAGTGAACCCAGCACAGCTATGTAATATATCAATGATTCCAAATTCACTCTACATTTCTTAGTGATTCCTCTGGAATAATAAATAAAACAATTTAAAGTTTAAATTAAAAGACTAGAGCATCACAGATCCATTCTTCATTCCCTAATCCCACTTATGTCTTCTCCCTGAGCAATCCTGCTATTCTCAAATACATAAAGGACTCAGATTTTTCCAACTTTTTGCGCATTCATTAGTCTCCTCCCATTTTGCTTTTATTACCAGGAAGTCATTCCTTAAAATGTGGTAAGGGATGACATCCTGGTAAAAGCTGTCCATGATTGGGTTTTAGTCATACAATGTTATAACACCCATCCCTCCATCAGTGTAATTTCCCAGTACCAATGTTTCCAGTTTTCCTCCTACCCCTCCAAGCCCCCACCCCTCCCAGGCCCGCCTGCCTCTATAGCAGACACCTCCCTTCTTCTCTGTGTTTCTCTTTCTCTTTCATTTTAAGCATTATAATTTGCAATAGAGATTCTGACAGGTTAACATGTATATTCTTTTACCTACTTTCAACACTCAGTGACAACACTAGTTGGAAATGAACATCTTACCACACTTCTGTTCTTTACTTCTAAGCCCAATTGTCCTAGGCTTCTAAAAGAATATTTATTTCTGTTAACTCTTTGACTTTCAGTAACTGCTCTTTCCTCTTTCTTTCTCTCTTTCTTTCTCTTTCTTTCTCTCTTTCTCTCTCTCTTTCTTTCTCTCTCTTTCTCTCTCTTTATTTCTTTCTCTCTCTTTCTCTCTTTCTTTCTTTCTTTCTTTCTTTCTTTCTTTCTTTCTTTCTTTCTTTCTTTCTTTCTTTCTTTCTTTCTTTCTTTCTTTCTTTCTTTCTTTCTTTCTTTCTTTCTTTCTTTCCCTCCAACCAGTAGCATTTTTGGTTAATAAAAGGTTAGAAATAATTCTCTCATGATTATTTTAGAGTTGTTTCATGGGTTTTGGTTATCCTGAAACAAAATATCAAGGCAAGCATTTGAGAATTAATTTATTTTAAAAGAACCCTGGGATACATTTAAAAGGAGTTAGGAAATAAGTCAGTAAAAAAAAGGAGAAAGGATGAAATAAAATGTATATTTTATTTACGTTTTATAGCCAATTGCTGCTCTGAGTTTGGAGCTTTTTCTCATTAGGGAACTCTTGAAGAGTATATCAAAGTTGTCCCAAATGTAGGCAAAGAAGTTGGTATTATCTATTGAATCCCCATATACCCTCTCTAGATCTTTGGGACATCCTGTTTGGTCTACTTGTGAACTGAATGTGCTCCCATAGCCTCTGTAAATTATTAGAAAGAGTCACAGATCAGGACTTCATGCCCTGTAAGAGTCTTCAATATGTAGAGGCAAATACTGTGAGGGATCACAGGCATCGATGACACCCACGAAGGGCTCTTAAGTTTTTTCCTCTAATCCATAGATGACTTCATAAATTGTGCTCAAGAACTAATCTGAAGGCACGTTAGTTCAACACAGTCAATGTACTCCGTGTCAGCCTTGTTCTGGGCACTGTTTGGTGCAGAGATGGATGTATTCAATATTGGCTTCGCACTGGCCACCATTAAGTATAGAAATGGAAACATGAGTAAAGCTATCTGGCCTCAGGCCTTAATCCAATAAAACAAACAAACAAACAAAAAATCATCTTTCAAGTGTCAGATGCTGCATATTCTGAAAGTCTTCTCTTACCCTGAGGGTTGGGTTAAACTTCTCTTAAAATTTTTCTTTGGGGTACACCACTAGGACTAAGGGGGGAGGGAAATGGACAGTCTGGTGTGGTGCTGGAATTTTAAAGTATACAGCCAAACTGTTCAGCTTTTTAAATCACGGTGCTTAAAATAAGATTTTTTAAAAATTTTTATCTAATCCCCTACATCCTTAATTGCTTGTCTCAGTGTTTTATAATGTCTCTCATCGATCTGTATTTTCCTTGGAAATGCCAATTTCCTCTTGTTTGGGGGCACAACAATGTTGCTCAGAGGCTATTTCTAGCTCTGAGCTCAGATATGATCCGTGGTGATGCTTAGAGCATTCAAACAGAATCGCAGCTGCTGCAGCTGCAGCCTCTTAAGAAAAATGAATATTATTCACCCAACTTCATTTTATGGGCACATGTCATACTACCAAGCACAGAATGGGTGTTTCATTTAATGTTTATTTAATGAATAAGAAATCTTATGCATATACACAGATACATCTGTGCAGACACACATACATTGTACATTAGACTGGCTTTAAGGGTTACTGATGGCTTTAAAGATGGCTAACTGTCTTATTTGCTTTTAAGCTAAGCCAGAAATCCCAGTGATTGTGGAAAATAACTCCACGGATGTCTTGGGAAAGGTGAGTCACGTTAAAGTCTTTGGAAATCTACAATATAAAATGCCCAAAACTTTGTTACCCAGAATGTTTTCACAAAAGACCTCAATCCTTGATCCTGAACCATTAACTTCAGGTGAGGATGAAATATAACTGAATTGATTCTTTAAAATGAATGTGAGTTCTTGATGCATGACTTAAGGCTTTCAGGACATTTGATCTATAATTCTTTTGTTGTTGTTTTTCATTGATTTTGGTTTTAGACAACACTCAGCACTGCTCAGGTGTTACTCCTGGCTTTGTGCTCGGGAATTACTCCTATCGGTGCTTGGGGGACCATACAGGGTGCCAGGGATTGAACCTGGGTTAGCCAAGTGCAAGACAAGCACTCTATCCACTGAACTCTCTCTCCAGCTCTGTGATCTATAATTCTTAGCCCTAACACTTCCCAGGGAAAACAGTCTCAATAGTTTCAACTCATTTTTAATGAAAACTGAACTAGATAATGAAGAAAAAAGTAGAGCAAAACACAGTGTGAGTCCTGGTGTAAGATTGAGGTTTTTACTCAGTTCACATTGAATTTGTTCTAATGTTTTCCTGTACCAATTTTTGCATTATTTTTATTTTAAAGTGACAAGAGGAATTTTCCCTTATGTATCTCTTTAGAATTCTGGTTATTTCTTAGACAGTAGATGAAAAAGTAGGTGAGAAAAGGAAAGGTAGTATAGGCCCTCTGATGCATAAGTAGCTTCGGGATCTAATCACTAGGAGTTGAACTTATTAGCAAGCATTTCTTCTTGTTCTCTATGACCTTGGACATATTACTTAACAACTTTTTCATTCCCAACTGTAGGAAATGGTAAGAGCATAAAATATAAAAGAGAATAAGAAGGGGAAAAAATATTATTCCTGTCCCAGGGAGTTGGCTCAAAGGGCTTCAGGGTTGAGACATTTTTTTTAATTAATTTATTTTTTAATTAGTGAATCACCGTGAGGGTACAGTTACAGATTTATACATTTTCGTGCTCATGTTTCCCTCATACAAAGTTTGAGAACCCATCCCTTCACCAGTGCCCATTCTCCACCACAAATAAACCCAGCATCCCTCTCACCGCCCCCAATCCCATCTCCCCCCCACCCCACCCTGCCACTGTGGTAGGGTATTCCCTTTTGTTCTCTCTCTCTAATTAGGTGTTATGGTTTGCAATAAAGGTGTTGAGTGACCATTGTGTTCAGTCTCTAGTCTACATTCAGCACACTCACCCTTCCCCTTCATGGCCTCCAACCACATTTTACTATTGGGACGGCCCTTATATTTGTAAGGACTGTGGGAACAGGTCCACTCACTCCTCCTTATAACACATAGCAATATTCATACTGGAAAGAAAACATATGTCAGCAATGCGGGAAGGCCTACATTATGCCCTCAAGCCTTAGAATCACAGAAACATTGATCTTGGAGACAGACTCTTACATATGTAAGGACTGTGGGAAGGCCTTCACTCAAACTTGGCGTCTTACTAAGCACAGAAAAAAATATATACCAGAAAGAAACCATATAATTTTCTGTCTTGTGGGAAGGCCTTTACTCTGCCCTGTAGCCTTACTGTGCATTTGAAAAGTCATAGTGGAGAGAAATCTTATATATGTAAGAAATGTGCAAGGCCTTCTCTCCACCCATAACCCTTACTAGCCATATGGAAGAGCACATACTGGGGAGAAATCTTATATTTGTAAATGTGGGAAGGCCTTTGCATAATGCACATTGCATGCATCAATCCTAATGACTATCCCCAAGTTCAGAGGCATGCCCCTAGGGAAGACAAGTTTTGTTTGAACCAGGAGTGTTAGGGGGCTGCAAGAGTACAGCCAAGAAGCAAATAATCCAGGTTTCATGTGACAAACTTCCAGTGACATCAGTACTGTAAGGGAAAGGTACTTGCTGATTATCACCTGGGCTTCAGCGATAGCAGTGTCCCAGCATTTGGATTTCACATGTATGTTAACTTGTAAGTAATGGGTCTTGGCGGTGGTAGTTTGCTCGAGCTGCACCAGTAATGTCTCCATTGTGAGACTTGTGGTTACTGTTTTTGGCATATCAAATACGCCACGGGTAGTTTGCCAGGCTCTGCCATGCGGGCGGTATACTCTCAGTAGCTTGCTGGGCTCTGTGAGAGGGACAGATGAATCGAACCCCGGTTGACTGCATGCAAGGCAAATTCTCTACCCGCTGTGCTATCACTCCAAAACGTAAATATAAATGGGTAATAGCTCTTGAAGCAACATAAAGATTCAAAAATTTTTAGGGAGTCTTGAAAACCCGGCAATCAGGTATAACAATCAATGTATCACTGTATCACTGTATCACTGTCATCTCGTTATTTATTGATTGGCTTGAGCAGGTGCCCGTAATGTCTCCATTTGTCCTAGCCCTGAGATTTTAGCAGCCTCTCTTTACTCATCATTCCCAATGGTGCCACATTGGAGGCTCTTTCAGGGTCAGGGGAAAAAGACCCATCAATGTTACTGTTTTGAGCAAATCAATTATCAACAGGATGACAGTGATAGAGTGAAAAATATTATGTACACAATTGTTTTCCAAAGTTAAATGAAGGAAAAAGTTTAGTGTATGTGTGGATTGATTAAAAACCCAATAAATAATTTGGTTGTTTTTGTTGTTGCTATTATGTGTTAACCATGTATCTCATGGCATTATAATTTCATTTAAGCTTTCTTTTTGAAATTCTAAGTAACATGAATATTCTAATGAATTTTTATAGGATAAAATATTCTTGTCTCTTCTAGCCCTAATAATATTAAATCACTTAGGGTATCAGTTCTGCTGTAGCCGAGACACTTAATTTGATAACTTTATACAAATTATTGCTCAGACTCTGTGGGGGTGATTTGAGAATAGTCTACATTTCTCTATATAACTATACATGCAGATTTATATATGTACATTTATACATGTACATACATATATGTATAAAAAGTCTTTGCATCTCATTTTTTTGTCCCTTGGATATAGTCACTCTAACGCTAAATATCATCATCATCATCATCATCATCATCATCATTCCATTGATCATAGAATTTATCGAGCGGTCTCCGTAACGTCTCCATTCATCCTAGCCCTGAGATTTTAGAAACCTCTCTTTACTCATCCTTTCCAATGGTGCCACATTGGACACTCTTTCAGGGTCAGGGGAATGAGACCTATCATTGTTACTGGTTTTGGCATATGAATATGTCATGGGGAGTTTGCAAGGCTCTCCCGTGTGGGCAGGAAACTCTTGGTAGCTTGTCAGGTTCTCCCAGAGGGAGAACTAGGCTATAAGATCTCTTCCGGGAGCTTGGTTTTAATGTCTTTGGATGTTGGCTGTTGGTGGCATTACACGGCATCCGGGGAAGTCCCTGTGTGTGACCACCTAGCTACTGGAAAATGGGGAATCTGGGCAGAAGAGGCCCTAAATTACCGATCCGAGCAAGCTTGGAGATCTCAGCCCCGGGTCCCACACACCTGGGTTCCTCTGCCAGTTCCTTCATGTGTGAGGCTCCTCCGAACGTGTGGAGAGGGGCCTTGAGCATGGCTGTGGCTAGGCTCTAGAGGTCTTTGGCCGCAGGACCGCTGCTCAGGGCAGGGAGGGAAACTGAAGCCCACCCCCTCCAAGGTGGGGGAAGACAGCCAGGCATGGGGGCAAGAGACTCTCTGCCCTAAATATGTAGGAAAAAAAATTTTTTAATTTTTTGGAAAATTTTTAAATTTACCAGTGGAATTTATTTTAATAGTGTAAACAAAACAATAATCTAGTGGAAAATATTTGACAGATGTTCCTGTTTATTTCCAGAATTAGGGACCAGAGCAACAGTGCCGCAGGTAGAGCACTTGCCTTGTGGCCAACCTGATCCCTGGGATCTCCTATGGTAGCCCAAATCCTGGTCCCTGAACACCATCAAGTGTGAATCCAAAACAAACAAATGAAAAAGAATTACTTTTAGACTATTATTGCAAGTATGACAAGTAATGTATACTCAACCCAGATATAGAACAAGAGATTAAATCAAAGAATTCTTGTTTTAAAAGAACTTTTCTTTAGATGTCATCAAATTTCCTCTTTCATATAAGCTTTCCTAGATGTCATTAGAAACAGCAGAAATTTCTTTCTAGAGAATTAGTGAATTGTCTTTCATCAACTATATATAACCAGCTATAGGACATGTATTGTCTCTAATCTTTTAAGATCTTGCAAAACATTATTCCTCACTATGCTATTTTTATAAGCCCCATTGTATTTTAAGCAATCCATTAACTTTCAAAGCCATCTCACATGCTATTACCATGTGATATTCTCAAAAATTCTCTGAAGCCATTTTGCATAACTGATTTTTGGCAAGCCTAAACAACTGACTGGACGCAACTGAAAAGCAGAGCTGGGATGAGAATTTACTATGTCCACATACCCTCTACAGGACAATGATTTTCTGTAATCTTTTAAGATCTAAAAGTATTTAAGATCTAAAAGATCCAGGCAGGTAACATCAGGGAAAGATAAAATTAATGTCAAATCCTAATTGACTACTTACTAAGTACTTATCTTCATCAGATAATTAACTTCCATGATTCTTGCCTAACTCACTTCTAAAACAGAGATCATTATCAATGTTTCACAGGATTCCCAGGTGAATTAAAATTTATGGCAATAATGGAGTACATGGTAGGTAGTAGAAATCTCAAGAATATTTCTTCTTTCTATTTCTTCTATTATTTGTCATTCATACCCTCTCTTTTACCAGTTCTTTTCTTTGTCAAATTATGAGTCTATTTTTGATTCTAAGACACCGGGATAATAGAAAACCAGAAAGCAGTTATAAAGTCTTATAAACCTGGGTCTGATTTTCTATCACTTATTAACTTTGGTCCCTGAAAACTTCAGTTTTTTAGCTTCCTCCTCAATGAACGGGTACAATGATTCCAACCTTGCAAAGGAAATACAAGGGTTAAAGGAAAGAGTATATGCAAAACATCTGCCATCTGGTACCTGCCCAGTGTTGGTAATAAGAGTTTCCTACCCTTTCCTTTCATTTCTTCAGGATTAACTAATTCAAAATGCACATATTGGATGTGTTTCATATTTACTACAGCAACAGTCATCAGTATTAGAATAATAGAGACAGTTGTGAGGCATGTCTTCATAATCGTTAAAGTTATAAAATTTATGGTTAATTTAGTTTTCCTATGAAATAGAAAAAAGCCTCCAAATGACTTTAACAGAGATGCCTCTCAGGCTTGGGCATGCCAAGGTATACCAAAAAGAGTGTCCTGTCTGTGAGTGGCATGTTCTGTGTCTGCCTGGGAGCAAGGCCTCTCCAGAGTTGCCACTAAGCACACTGCCATACTTCTGTAGCTGAGGTTAAAGAAAAGTCTGCACCCTATGTATAATCTCCCAACAGGACCTCCCTTCTCACACATTTTGCATTGAAGCAAAGTGTGTTGGGTCAAAGAGCTTCTCATTGCTGGGTCCACATTCCCTGACCTCTTACCCCCAACTGCCCTTCTCTAATAATCTGGTAAAACAAGGCCCAGTTGATTTAAGACATTAGTTTTGCATGCAATAATGCTTCTGTGATAATGCTTCATGCTTTAACTTAGTCATCTCCTGTGGTCCTGTCGCTGTCACGCTCTCTCTTTATGGCCTGCATTTAAAACATTTTTTTTAAAGCTACCTAACATGACATATAGGGAACAAAAGCAATTAAGGAGATAAATTCCTAAAAATACAGAGAGAATGAGATAGAACCATGCTAAGTAGACACCAGAACCCAAAAACCACATGCCAGAGTTCAGCTGGATGACATTAAGAGCTTTTGCAGACCTTAAGTGTTTGCATTTATTTATTTAACTTTGATTTTGCTGAACCCCAATCTTTATAAATTGCCTGACCTTCCTAAACTCCATACTCCATTTCCTATGTGTTTGTGTGTGTGTGTGTGTGTGTGTGTGTGAGAGAGAGAGAGAGAGAGAGAGAGAGAGAGAGAGAGAGAGAGATTAGGTACCAAAATATCTTTTCTTCTTTCTTTTTTTTTCCTGGCACCTTTTCTGTCATAATTAGGCTGTAACTTCAAAGTCAACCCAGTGACTCCCAGCCAGCATCACCATCACTGGAGCTAGAAGACCCATGTGTTGATAGTCCTCAAAGGGGCACAACCTCTCTTGTGCGCAAACCACACGGAAAGTAAAATCATAGACATATTTCTAAGGAGAGAATGAGGATTACAATATTGTAGTACATCAGGGTTTTCGTTACAAGCCTAGTATTTGGATTTGCAATTTATTTTATAAACAGCTCACAGGGAAGATATAACTATCCGGCTATTAAAACTGTCGAGTAATTCGAACACATACTAAGAATGAGTCACATAGGAGAAGATGGAATGAGCAAAAACAAATCACAGACCAAGATGATGTGTTTTTTCACTTTCAGGGAAGCAACTGTCCACACAGTATCAGGCTATTTGCAATATAATGAGAAACTATCTACTTTTATCTTTCTAACTCTCCCCATCTCCAGCCCCCACTATCAACCCATTTTTAAAAAATAGATTCTAGAGGAATCACTCAAACATTAATTAGATATAGTGCAAGTGTCAGAGTGGTTTCCAGTTTGATTCTATTCAATCAACAGGTTGATGTTTAACATATAGCCTCAGCACTCAAGTAAAGTGTTCTCTTTCTGTGGACTATTAGGCCTCCCCATTTTCAAAGCAGCTTTGATATTTAAAAGATTAATAGTTAAAAATGATCAGAGAGGAGCCAAGTGGTTAAGGTACCTGCCTTACATACAGCAGACCCCAGTTTGGTTCCCTACTCCCCAAGAATTGCCAGGACTAATCCCGGATCTCTAAGCAGAGCTCAGGAATATAAATCCTGAGTGCTGCTGGGCTTGGTCCAAAAACAACCCTCTCCCCACAAAATATCAGAGAGCACAATAGACTGAAATGCATTTAGTATTTCAGAGGCAAGAACTAAATCCAAAACCTACTGCTCAGATGATTATGTGATTTGTGGACAGAAAACATATTAAAATTGATCTGAGGTTCTAAGAAAGTATTCTATATCCTTCACTTTCCCAGAAAGTTATTGCTTTTATTTCTGCATGATAAAATTAGAGAGCTGTCTCTCCTCTCCTTTCTTCACATCTCTTCTTCATCCCTTTTCCTTTCTTTTTCACACATCTGCCCCTTTTGTTTATTTCTCCTTCACGATCAAGATCATGAAATCCCGTTAATCGTCAATTTCTCAAGCGAGCTCTGTAATCTCTCCATTCGTCCTTTCCCTGAGATCTTAGAAGTCTCTCTCGACTCGGCCCTCCCAAGGATGTCACACTGGAGGCTCTTTCAGGGTCAGGGGAATGAGGTCCAGCTTGTTACTGGATTTAGCATATTAATACGCCATGGGAAGCTTGCAAGGCTGTCCCATGTGGGCAGGAAACTCTCAGAAGCTTGCCAGTTTCTCCCAGAAGGAGAAGTAGGCTACAAGATATCACTTCTGGGAGCTTGCTTTTAAGTCAAGAGAGTCTCTTGCCCGCACACCTGGCTGTCTTCCCCGGGGCCCCTCAGAGGGGATGGGCTCCAGCTTCCCTCCCCACCCCAAGCAGAGCTCCCGGTGGCCAAAGACCACCGGAACCTAGCTACATCCATGCTCGAGGCCCCTCTCTACACGTTTGGACAGGCCTCATGCATGAAGGTACCGGCAGAGGAACCCAGGTGTGTGTAATACCATATTTCTCCTTAGTGATCCATATTTTTTTTTGTTTTTCGGGTTTCTTTTCTTTCTCCTCACTAACCTTTCCTTTATCAGGCATTAATATGACATCACTATATCACTGTATCACTGTCATCCCATTGCTCATCAATTTGCTCAAGCAGGCACCAGTAAAGTCTCCATTGCGAGACTTGTTGTTATTGTTTTTGGTATATTGAATACACCATGAGTAACTTGTCAGGCTCTGCTGTGTGGACGAGATACTCTTGGTAACTTGCCAGGCTCTTCAAGAGGGATGGAGGAATCGAACCTGGGTCGGCCACATGCAAGGCAAATGCCCTTCCTGCTATGCTATTGCTCCATATCTTTAAATACATATGAATTTTTCTAGACTCTGTTTCATGTTTAAATGAGTTAGGGAGTCTTTTTATGCTAATTACACAAAACTTATATGTTAATATTGAAAGGACTGACAGGGTTCAAACAGGTTAAATTGATGAAGCAGCTTTAATAAAAGCAGGCAGAGCAACACTGCAACAATGAGAGAAAAACAAGCACTTATAAGGAACTGAAAGCTTCAGACTCAATATTCTTTATCCTTCAGTTATCCAGTCTATCAGAACAAGTTGAGTACCCGCTTTTCAAATCAACATTAATGTACACAAACACCTAATTCCCAGGCTATTGCTCGGATCTCAGAGTGAAATGGTCACTTTCTAACTACCAGGACCACCTTGACCACTGAAACCTTCAACTCCACCAAAACCAAGTGCCAGGCATAAATCTCCTTCTTACTCATCAGTGCTTAGAGGTATATTCTGCCCCTAAGCCAATCACTAATGGCAAAGTATTTATCTTTAGTCAATACATTTCCAAGTTTTGGTAAAGGGTCAATGCAGTGCTAGGAACTCTGTAACGAGCATTTGGTCATCGCAGATCTGATGAAATGAATCCATACTAATGCACAAGCTTTCTCTCAAAACCAAACCCCACTAAACTAGTCAGTCCTATGTTTAGGCAGGAAGCAACAGAGCATTTGGCTCTGATTCTAATTGTCTGATTCCAAGAGACAGACGTTTCTGATTTCTGAATAGAGCCCCTCCCCCAAGTCTGACTTAAACAAAATGAAAGGGATGTGCTGCAGCAGGCTGGTCCCTCTGGCTCTGGGAGGTCTCCTTCTCCGCCCTCATCTTCCACTTCATCTCCAGGATGGCCCTTTCCACTTCCTCCAGGGCTCGCTCTCTCCTCTCCACAGCCCGCTCCCGCCACTCTACTGCCCTCTCCCTCCTGACTATCTCCTTTTCCTTTTGGCTGGCCCAGAGTGCCAGGGTTCCCACCTGCTCTAGGAGCTTGGCCCAGTCACCCTCAATGCCCGTGGGGAGTGGGGACCCTTGGGGCCTTGGGTCCAGGCGCTGCCCTGCCTGACCGTGGATGCTCTTCTCCAGTTCCTCTCTGTGCATGCTCTTCAGGTGCTTCCACAGGGCTGTGGTCCCCACGTTTACCCCGGGGCCACGGCTCACCTGCCTGCCACACAGACGGCAGGTGGCATATTGGTTGGGATGGTGCCCTGCGCGAGCAGGAGCCAGGTGGAAATACTCCCAGGCCTCAGAAAACCTCGTCCCCTTGTGGTGGGGCATAGGGCTGGGCATGGCACTCACCAAAGGGCCAACCAGTTCTCCGGTCTCACTGATCTCCTCCTCCTCCTTCATCTCTAAGTCCCCCTTTGCCTTCATCCTAGTCCTCTCCCTCTCTGCCTCCTCTTCCCTCCTCATTGTCTCCTCGCCTGCTTTCTTTGAGCCCACAGTCCTAGCTGAAGCACAACTCAAGGCGAAAAGTATATCTGTCAAGGAACCGACAGAACTCTTAAGGATTTGCGTCAATGGTCAGTGGTTGACCACACCCAGGTGTGTGATGTTTTCTCCTTTCTGCTTCATTGGAGTGTCGCGATGAGTCAAAGTCAAGGTGAATGGCGTCTGAGTCTCTCAAAAACGTCCCCTTCACGCCCCAGATGTGTGCTGCTCTCTCTTCAGCCAGCCCAGGCAGGCTAAACAATTTAGTCCAATAGTTACAAAACCGGCCGGTGAACTCAGTGTTCTCCGTGACAGTGTATGTGGGATGTTGAGATTCTCTCTGGACTCTCTTTCTGGCTGCACTCCACTGTCTCTGTGCTCTCAGATATCTATAAAATATGAATTTTTAAGGCATGAGGAACAGTCTCAGTTAAGATCATTCAAGTCCCCTGGGGCTGAGGTCTCTCCAGGTCTTCCTCAGCTAGGTAGACTTCGGACCAGTGCTGCTGTAACCAGAACGAGAACTTCCTCAGATCTTACAGCAAGCAGTTAGGCAGAGAGTGTATAGCCTGCCAGCAGCTGGGCAATAAAGTCCCCAGAATATGTTCAGTGTATTCCTAGAGAGGTCTCCCTGGGTCCAGGATTCCAAGAAGTCCAAACAGTAAGTCTTGCCTTTTTTTGAAAAAGAAGTTGGCCTGCACGAAGGAAAGAGAGGTAGATGACCTCTCACAGACTTGATGTCATCTATTTATTTTCAGCAAGCAACTCATCATCTCATCGTTTCCCATACCATCACCTACAAGGCCAACAGCTGATAAGACCACCTGATAGCAGCATATGCCAGGTGTTTGGCTTATTTATCCCATTTTATTGATGAATAAATAAGTGGAAAATTTCATTACAGTTTTTAAAAATCTAGTTACATGCATGCGCATGTGCACACACACACACACACACACACACACACACACACACACACAGGCTTTTTAAATAAATGAGAGCCATACAGTGAAGTTCCTATCCCCAAATAAGTAGAAACTATTCCCCAACCCCAGTCACAAGTGGGTACTTACAGGAAAGCAGCTCTGGACCTGTCTCTTCTGGCTCCATACAGTCTGAGTGCCCCTGCGAGTGTGGAGAGCTGTGGGCTGGCTCTGCCGCCAGGAGGAGGAGGATTGCTTTTAACTCCGTTCCCTCCCTCCAGAGGAAACTTCATTCCAAGTGGCTGTGCCTGTGCTGGATGAGTTGTTCTGCAATACTTAGACATGCACACAAATCTTTCTGTGGCTCCAGTTTCAAAACACACACACACACACACACACACACACACACACTTGGCAAATGTCATGACGCGAAACAGTAAGTCAAGCACCTACAAGTCTTAGCTCGACTTCCCAACTAGATCACTTGGCTCCTCAAGAAAAGAATGAGGCTGGAGGGGGAAATGGGCACGATACTATGGAGAACTCACACGGCTCAAGGCCATCTGTGCTTTCTGACATTTGGCCCCATTGTCCAACTGTGCTTCTAGGTTTGGAGAGCTTAGACATGATAGATACATGGAGTAAAATAGCCAGAGAACTTGCAAACAAGGAAAGAATAAATGGAAGAAAATCTTCCAAAGTTAAAGAAATATGAAAAAATTGAGAAACAGATTTCAAATTGCTTTAAGTTGTACTGGGAGCAAAGTAAAAGAATAACCAACACTTAAAATATATGTTTACCTTTACATAATTATTAATACATAATATCCATATACACATGTATAGAATTTAAATATGCATGTGTCTATATATGTGTGTTTGTGTGGAGAAGGAGAACGAAAGAGAGAAACTGAGCAAGAGAGGGAAGTTTTAAAGACAGTCTTTACAGAAGTAAACATTTTAAGTTATGGGAGAAAAGATGAAAATGTCAAGAACCCTTTAAGCACCACCAGGATGACCCCAGTACTCACAGCTCTGAATAGCTCTCCAGATCCCAGCAGCCCCTCAGACGAGGTTGACAGAACATTGTTAGGAATATCCCTTGGTGCCTGAACACTGCACAGAAGGAATCTCTCGGAAATGGCAAAGTGAAAATATTTGTAGACCGGAAACGAAAATTTAAGTGGAAATAAAAGAGTTGAGCGAGAGGAGGAGAGATGCTAAGTAGAAACTGAAAAGTAGACAAATTAGGGAAGGGAATCAAGAGTTCTCTTTCTAGACCAGAACTAATTGGTTTTAAAATGTCCTATGAAAAACCCTTTGGAAAATGTCCTGTCCAAACATAGACTTATTGAGTATGCACTTAACTTCCAACTGGTGACTCCAAAATAAGGAAATGGTCAGTCTTATGGAAAGGTTTATACTCATTTTTTTCTGATTTCTTCATCATTTATGTCTCCAACCATTTGCTGGCTTCCTTCTGCTTCCCAGGCCAGTTGGACAGCTGTACACTCCATTTGCTGAGCACATTTTTCCCCAACTCTCTCTTTCTCTGTTGCTCTTTCTATTTCTCTATTTTTCTTCCTCTGTCTCTGTCTATCTCTGTCTATCTATCTCTGTCTCTCTCTGTCTCTCTTTCTCTATCTATCTCTGTCTCTCTGTCTCTCTGTCTCTTTCTCCTTCTGTCTCTCTGTCTCTTTCTCTCTGTCTCTGTCTCTATCTGTCTGTCTGTCTGTCTGTCTCTCTCTCTCCCCCTCTCTCTCTCTCTCTCTCGCCCCCCACCCTCTGGATTCCCCACTGCTTTCTAAGGAATACCTGCAGAACCCAAGCCCACCTCTTGCCAATCTACAAATTGTATCTCTGTTCTCTAGCTTATTTGTTCCCTGATTTTTTCCATTTTACACTCCTACAGAACTCTCCAAATACTTTTAGCACTTACTGCTAACTTTTTTTTATATGTCTCATTTTGGAAAACATGTTTGGCTGTTCTCAGGGCTTGCACTCAGGAATCACTCTTGGCAGACTCAGGAGACCATTGGGGGTGATGGAGATTAAGACCAGAGAAATTGAGTATGATCCAAGTGCCTTAACCATTGTGCTATCTCTCCAACCCCCTTTATACTAACTTAACATTGTATTTCTTTCTCATCTAGACAAGTAGAAATTTCCAAATGAATATAGCTTTGCTTGCACAACAAAACCACACACGCTTGGCATTTTATAAGATGTTTGACCTCAGTTTGAACTAGTTTAGTCTGTGGCTTTTCTATTTTAGAGATAGTGGATAGAGTTTCAATTCAACTATGATATTCCTAAATAGAAACTCGGAGTCTGTCTTTTGGAGTAATAGTCTGTCTTTAGGAGTAACTAGTATGTAGGGGCACTGAGTATCATATACAACTAACTCATTTTGTAAGTTAAATAGCAGATTTATCAGTTGTGGGAATTGTTTGAGAGGTAAAAACTTGGACTAGTCATACATAAAATATACTTATTTCTTAAAAATAAATACAAATGGGAATTCTAATTTTGCAAAGCCTTGGGATCAATGGTATTTTGTTTATTTTGCAGTCAAACCCACAGCCTCACACCTGCAAGTTAATTACTCTACCACTGAGTTATATCTCTGGCCCTAGTCTGAGATAAAAATAAGTTATATCCAGGACTAGAGTGATAGTTACAGAGGAAGGATGCTTGCCTTGCATGCAGGCAACCTGGTTTTGATCCCCAGCACTGTATATGTTTCTCTAAGCCTCGTCAGAAATGATCCCTGAGTGCAGTGGCAGGAGTAAGCCTTGTGCACTGCAGTGTGACAAAAAAAATTCCACCAAAAATATGAATATCCAATAAATATTATTGTATATTTTCACCACATTGATGAAGAATCCTCACTCTCTCTCTCTCATACACACACAAACACACACAAATGAAAAAACAAAGAGTCTTCTTACTAAAACATAACTGATCATATGTCTAAGTTTTCTGGTTTGGAATATAAGCAGCCTTTTATTCTATTTCCTTTTTGCATTTCAATACTATGTGTTTTTTCATAAGAAATATTACACAAAATTTCCCTACAGATAGTTCAAAGATCTGAGCACATGCTTTGTTTAGATGAAGCCTGGATTCATTCCTGACACTTCATCGTCTCCTGAGCACTGCTAGGAGTAACCTCTGAGTAGAGAGTCAGGAATAGTCTTCAAGTAACACCAAGTGTGGCCTTTAAGGTCCCAAAAATATTTTATATGAAGGCATGAAGGCTCAAGTGACATAGATCTCAATTGTACCTTTGCCTACTTTTCCACATCCTTTAACCATTCTGTTCCTAGTTTTCCCCATCTGTCAAATAGAAATATTAAGAGATGCGCGACTTACCTGATGGTGATGGGATGGTGAAAACAATAAAATAGGAGCTGGAGAGATAGGAAAAAGGGTTAAGGCTCTTACTTTGCACTCAGTTCTGATCCAGGTTTAATCCCTGGCACAGATCCCCTGAGCACCCCCAGGAGTGACCCTTAGCACAGAGCCAACAAGAAACCTTTGCAAAGTGGCCAACACCTCTTCTCCCCCACCCCCAGAAAAGGAAAACAACCCCCAGTAGTTTTAAAAAGTGACCAAAACACTAGGCAAATTTCTTAAAAGTCAAAAGTAAGGTCACTGTCACTGTCACTGTCATCCCGTTGCTCATTGATTTGCTCAAGCGGGCACCAGTAATGTCTCCAGTGTGAAACTTGTTGTTACTGTTTTTGGCACATCAAATATGCCACTGGTCGCTTGCCAGGCTCTACCGTGCAGACGAAATACTCTCAGTAGCTTGCCAGGCTCTCCAAGAGGGGTGGAGGACAAAAGTAAGGTATTCGCATTAAATTATTTCCATAGTTATGGCTACAAATAATACTCCTTGTCATTTGGGGAGCAGAAACAACTTAAGAGTTGATCTTCTTTAGCTCTTAATCTAAGATGACATCGCTCTTCTTTCCTCTATCCTTTGTCTGTCACTTAGTATTAGTTTATTTTGCCTATGGGGAATTGTAATTCCACTTTCCCAGAAACTGGAATCTAGATTTGTAACATGAGTATGGCCCTAGATTCAACTTAAGTTACTCTAGGATTCTAGTCATGACAGTATAACATCTCTAACAGAGTTAGCATATTTTTAGTAAATACTTTGACACAAACTCTTAAAGGTAGATGCATCTTGTCAAATGTCAAAAAAAATTGTTCACCAATTTACTTGGTATGGGAGTTTGTGGAGTAGTAAAGGTTATAAATTTCTTCTTAATTTTCAAACAGTATTTATGTGTTCTGTCTTTATTCCCAGAGAGTATTTACCTGCTTATTGAAGAAAGTATTTCCTGCAGCAAAGCTTACATGGTTAATAGATGGAAACTCACCTCAAGGTGAAAAAGGTAAGGAAATCAATCAGTGAGCATGGGTTTAGCAAGGAAAGAAATAAAACAAAGAGCACAAATTGCCATTATTCAAGTGAAACTTGATATTTAAGGAAAATTCTCCTTACAAGAAAACTGTCAATTTGGGGCTAGAGAGATATGCAGCCAAGCCAGGTTCAATCCCTGGATCCCATGTGGTTTCCAAGTACCCCCAGGAGTGATTCCTACATAGCCAGGAGTAACCTTTGAACATCTCTGGGTATCACACACACACACAATTTTTTTTTAAAAAGAAGAAAAATAAAAGGAAAAATATTACTTTGATGACTACCATCTTTTAATAGTATATATGCCTCCTACAAGAGGCTAAAATTTAATATTTTCCATCAGGAAATAAAGCTGAATGCCAGGATGGTGGCTCAGTGGTAGACGGAATGCCTTGTACAAGTGAAGTCTTTCTTCTATTTTCAGCATCACAAAGAAAAGAGGAGAAACCCAGCATATTTCGGTCAATTTGCATGTAAACATGAAAGATTAACTATTAGCAAAAGCAAATCTCTTATGTGAAAGAAAGATAGTAATTTAGCATACATTTACTTAATTTTTTTTAGTTCGGTAAAAATAGTACCAGTTGTGTTGAGCAATAAACAAATTATTTCTACAATTTCTTGAAAATATCTGAGTGGACAGCAGGAGGAGACTAGAGGAAGTGTACTTAAGGACATGGGTTCACAACAAAGAACATTTTCACCAGGAGGATTATAAGTTCCTGGAGCAGAAACACACTTTGAGACAAGCTCGGGTGATAATGTACAAAGCAACATTTTTCATAGGTGGTAAACATAGAAGCCTCTGCCAGAAAAATTCCCTGCCTGGGCCAATATCCCTGCTCCTTTCTCCTGGGTAATTTCCCCCAAAACTCAATATCTATGCAACAGTAATTGTGTCATGTAACTATTGCTATGTTATTTTAAATAATAAAATTAAAACATATTGATGAATGATCATATTGACCACAATATAATTTTCTAGTTATTTATGGCTTTGAAGTCACAAACCACAGTGTTTAGGGCTTACTCCTCACTCTGGCTTAAGCATTACTCCCGGCAGCACTTGGGAGACCATATGTGGTTTGGGGGATGTTAACCCAGGTAGGCGCCATGCAAGGCAAGTACCTTAATCCCTGTAATATTTCTCTGGACTTTGCAATGCATTATGAGAAAGCTTTTGCTTGTTGCAAAAGCATTTTGAAATAGCTTCATGCATATTGGGTTTTTTGTTGTTGTTAGCTCATTTTAAAAATAGCTTACGCACAAATACAGGACACAATTCTGAAAATATCTATTGTCAACAAAAGTATATTTTCTTTTTAAATAAACCCTGATTTGATGTGTAGATTATTCTCCCAACCACGGGGCAAGATAATTTTGTCAGAATTCCACCAGTGCAAAACCTTATTTAGCTATTAGTTTGACAAGTAATAATAATGTTAGAGCATTTGGCTCTTTTAATGAAAAGAAGCTGTGAGAGTTCCAAACATTCTGTCCCATGAAAACAAATGGTTTTACATTAATTTCTTGCTGCTTTATAAGGGGAAACAAGCAATGTGATACAAAATTCCTTAGAGGTAGGAGCTCAAATAGAGCCTTAAGTGTAGTAAGGTTTATTTAACCTTACTATTATTATTAGTTAACATTAAATAAATGTTAACTAATGTCAATTAATTAATTAAGACTTAAGTTAATGTTACATACTATTGGTCACTTAGGCTTGGGCCTTTTACAAAACCAGGTTCTCTCCCAGATCAAACAAATCATCAGTCTTACTGTCATCAATAAATAAATTAGATGAGTCGACAGCTCACTTCAAACCTCCATGGATCCATGTCCACAAACAAAGCAACAATATTAATTGACACATTTTATTCCTTCACCATGGATCAGTGCTATGCTAGATTTTAGAAAACAACTTATATCAATCTCAAGCCTGTGAAATAAGTCCTTACTCCCCAAGAGACACAGTTTGACCACTTTGGGTTTAATTCTAGTCTTACCTCTGCATCATTAGTCACTTAAATAGAAAACTTGGTGAGTAACATTGTCCTTATCTTTCTTGTAGAAATAAACATTACTAACGAAGTGAGAAAAGATCAAGATGGATTTTGGGAACAGAAGTCAGTTTTGACAAGGCTGTCTGGTACTATGCCTGCCCAATCCAACAATATGACTGTTTGGTGTGTGGCTCTGTCTCCAGTGCCTGGAAATAAAATGTGGAATATGTCATCTGAAAAGATCACTGTTTCCTTGGGTGAGTTGTCTGTTCAAAATGGTCAGCAAAGGGTGACCACAAACTACCATAGGCTCAAAACATTTCTAATTGAAACAAAGAAAATATTCATTAATTCCATAATCTTATGAATCTCAGAAATCTCTTTCTACACAACTCAAAACGATTACATTTTTAATTATTGAATATACTTGGCAACTATGACTCCAAATAGTTTGTTCAAATAGTGAGCAACTTATTTGTGTTTCCAAGAATTTCTAGGGAATATAACAAATTTTTCCTTCAAAACCCATTAATAATAATTATTCACTAAGTGGCATTTTTTTGTTAACCTATGTGTATAATTAAAATTAATACCATATACTAATGACCAAAAGATTTCAAAAATTTTAACATTTCTTCTAAGTTAAAAAAATCTTTAGTTATATGCAATATATGTAATTTCAGTGCTTAGGAACAACTAAGCCCTATATGAGACATAAATACATATGGGTAGGATTGCATCTTAATGTTTTAGTACTTTAAATTTGAAGCACAGGCTCTGAAAAAAAAACACTTTAATGACTTGAAAATTGCTATATAGGATCATTCTACTTATTATGATATTTGATTAATCATAATATTTCCTACTCTGAACTCAATCAAGTAATGGAAATTTCACTATATGAAAAATGTTAGAAATATAATGGCAAATTAGAAGTTTATAAATGGCAGTAGTCAAATATGCATATGCAATGGTAAAGTAATGCATATGAAAGTAAAGCAGATTTGCAAATCATTATTACAACTTTTCAAGACCATTAATATCTTTACCACTTCCCCTAGTTTCAGAGATATGACATTCTATAACACACTCATAAAATAAAATCAGAATAATTCATGAGCCAGTGTTCTTCTCTTTGTTTCAAGGGCACTGACTGCAGCTTGGGTTCTGCTCAGCTCGAGCACAATCTGTTGGACACTGGGAACTTTAGGAAAAGTTACATAACTCAGTATAAATTCAATTCCATTACTTACAAGTGGGTGTCATGCTAATCCTGGCTTTATGGCATGATCCCTGGAACTCTGCCTATATTAATATGTATGTGTACAAACACAATATTCTGTGAACTTTGAGTTAATCTCTCAAAAAACTGCCACATGTTTACACTGAAGCAATGACAGTAAATTTTGCCTGATTCCCTGGGAAATGCAGGCCTCTTCTTCCTAGAGGGCAAATATGCGCAAAGCTGTGGGCCTAGGACAGTGTGAAGGGAACTTGTTCTCACTGGTTAAACAGCACTTGAAGAAGCTTGTGCTGATACCCTAATCTAGGCCAGTCCCTCTCTTGTGCTTTTAGACGGTGTCTGGGGCTTCTATTGTCAGGGCACATGGCACATAGTTCCCTGGTGTCTGCTACCCATGTTCAAGGCTTAAAAGCAGCCCCTTGTCTTTGTCACCGTTATATATCCCACTGCCTTATTATAGTAGGGCCCAATAATGATTTGTTATATGAATCAATAAAGGCGTTTTAAGTGGGGCAGAACCATGTCCACACGTGGCCTCGCTATTAAATAGGTCACTGTCACTGTCATCCCGTTGCTCATCGATTTGCTCGAGCGGGCACCAGTAACGTCTCCATTGTGAGACTTGCTGTTCCTGTTTTTGGCATATCCAATATGCCACGGGGAACTTGTCAGGCACTGCCATGGGTTATTCATTATAAATTTCTGTTTTATCCTTTCAGGATCAGTGAACCCTCCGACAGTTCCTCCAGTCACTGTGACAGAATCTTCCCCTGGCACCCAACCTTCTCCAACCAAAAGCACGTCACATATAAGTAAGAATGTTTTCATGCTGCTTTAGCTTTTGTGAGCTTCTAATCCTTCAACTGAGCAGACTTATAAAAAGATTTCAAAATATTTCATGACTCATGCCCTTTTCTCATCACTTGACATTTTAGATGGAGATATTAAGGACTATTCTCATAGCTTCAAAGAGTTAATAAAACTCCCGAAGCCTTTCCCTGAAGCTCTGGCAAAATCAAGATCAACAACATTCAGTGATAATTTTAATGTTTGTATACATTATTAAGTAGGTTAACAGATTAATAATTTTTCTCCTGAGTTCTCAGTGGGGTATCTAAGAAATTGGCTGTAAATGGGAATTGTGTAGACCAGCGGTACCATAGATGGTTTCGCACTACAATTTGTTCTAGTTCAAATTAATTTTGACAAAGTTGACCGGTGAGGGCTATGAATTCAGCCTCCCAGAAGCATTATTAATAATGGAGGTCAGGCTAGGTCAGTGTTGCTATGGCAGAGAAAAGCAGTGACTTTCAGAAGTTGGCATTGATGCAAACAAATAATAAATTCTCATGTTCATGGACCTTGTACTTAATAAAGAACTGTGATGACTTTCCCTCATGCCAAAAAATGTATATTCAACAGAAAATAGATAGTATTCGTTTCTAATTTAATTAAGACTAATTATTTTAGTTGAACATGAGAACTGAAATCGGAATATAAAAGCAGTCAGTAAGAATAATCAATTTCTTTAGTCTGTAGCCTTTAGTTATACCCTGTGGAAACTGTCAGTTTGGTACCTTTCAGAAGAGGAAACCTGTGGTAAAGCAAATAGTGTCTGTAGATCACCTATTAGAAATTGCATATTTATTTGTAAAACTAGTTGTCAGTTTCTGTAATTTCCCTTTTTTAAGCTTTTTTCTTCTGCTTCTACCTCATTAATCACAAATAAATCAAACTAGATTATAATATTCTCTATTCAAATGTCCTTAGCACTCTATATTATTTGCCTTGTTTCTTTTTTTGCTTTTTGGGGGCAACACCCTGTGATACTCAGGGATCCATCCTGGTAGGGCCAGGAATTGAATCCTAGTATTCATCTGCAAGACCCACTGTACTATCTCTCCAGCTCCATAGAACTCTATGTTTTTGTTATCCATTACCATACAATAGATTATTATTAACCCTAACAACTTACTAAATATATATTATATTGTGTGGTTTTGAAGGGTTAGAGATCTAAAAGCATCTTTTTATTTTTCATCTTTCTCATTTCACCCTTTGGCCGCCTGTGCAGCTATTTCTCACGGTGATTTTTTTTTTAACAAACTTATGAACTTTCATGTTTGCATTTGGTTTACATCCCTCCACCAGTGCCCATTTTCCCCCACCAATGTTTCCAGTCTCTCTCCCACCTCCCCTGCTTCAACCCCCACCACCCTGACCTGCCTCTTGCAGCAGGGCATTCGCTTTTGTTCTCTCTCCTGTTGGGTGTTGTAGCTTTCGATAGAGATATTGAGTGGCCATCTAAAAGCATCTTGACTGGATGGTGTGCCTCGGGTTTTTTCATGAGATTGTAATCAAGCTATTGGTTGAGGCTGACTTTATCTCCAGGCTTGACTGGAGGGAAGATTCTTTTCAATTCCACTGTAACTGAGAGGAAACTTCAGTCCCTCCAAAAGTGAGTCTCTAGACGGGGCTATTTACAACGGGGCAGCTGGATTGCCCCAGATCAAGTGAATTGAGAAAGGAAACAGAGTGACTAAAGAAAAATCTACTGTGATTTTATGACCTACTGTCTAAAACTGCACACCATCTCTGGCTTTATTCTACTTGTTATCAGAGAGTCAATAAGTTCAGTTCATACTCAAATGGAGAATTTCACTTACTGAATTAAAAAAATATTCAAGAATTTATGAACAAATGGAAACCATCATATGCTTTCACTTAGAAAATGTACATAAAATTAAATGTGATTTAAACTTCTTCATTATAAGAGACACAGAGGAAAAATATTATTGTTCCCATTTACAGGTGGGAACACTGAGGTCCGAGAGTTTAAATGATTTCACAACTAGAAAGTGGAAGTTAATATTTATAACAATTTACTGATTCTACATCTTGTTTGCACAACATTAAGTATGATGTTCTCTCCACTTAGTTAAACAGAACAGGGTTCATAGTTAATTTTTCTCCTACCACTTGCCAAATCAAAAGTACTCACATGAAAAACAATAGTTGAGTGAATTATTGCATAAAAACAAAAATGCTGGCTTGATTGGATGGATAGTATAGTGGGCAGGGCAGTTGCCTTGTATGCAGCCATCGGGAGCACCACATGTGGTGTCCAGAGACTGTCCAAAAGTGATACCTGAGCTAAGAGTTAGGACTAAACACTGAATGCCTTTGACTATGCCGTCCCCTTAAAAAAATGTCAAGAGTGCCAGTTATTTGTAAGAAACCTTGTGTTAAATCAAGTCTTGGATGTTGGATATCATTGGTTTGTCCTTTCCCCCTTGCCACTAGGAGCTTAGGTTTATCAGTCACACCCATCAAAGTGCTCCCGAGTCACTCCCATTCTTTTGTTTATCTGTAACCAATTCTACCAGTTTATCTGCTCTTCCCTTAATCAAACTCTGTTAATTGGTAAGGTCAGAACTTCCTAGGACACTGAATATTATAACATTGCCTTTCTCTCCTCTTTATGCCTTTTGAATAATTTACTTTAAAGCTATGTCTTTTTTGTATAGACACAAGAAGACAATATTATGTTTTTATAACTTAAGACTTAATTGGCCTCGATATTCCCTCCTGGGCATCTGCTTTCTCCACTTAAGCCTCAGTTGCCCTCAGTTCCTAGCACCCCAAAGTAGGGTCCCCGACGTGGGACGGGAAGGATCCAGGGCAAGCGGTGAGTTATGTGCTACCCTGGCATCGAGATGGGCCTGGCCAAAGTGCCTAATTCTTAACTATAAGTTAAGAGCTTGATCATAGACAAATGCTGTCATGATCCAATAGTAATTATGAGACTGGGACCCTGCCAGGGATGGGAAAGACTGATCTGGCCTGAGCACTGTAGTCTGAGATTGAGATGGCCCCAGGAGAGCAATTCTATAAGCTTTAATGCATCTCTTATTGTGTCCATACAAAATGATTAATATTATGAATTCTTATATGTTTGCTGGCTGAGGAGAAGAGAAACACATTCATGGGACTCTGCCCTTGGGTGGGTCTTCCTGCTGAAAGAGAGATTCTGTCCTAGTGAAGGCATTCCCCTGAGAGATAGAACTATACCCCCTATGGATTGTAACCACACCTTTAGATAAGCCCCAGGCGGCTGGGGGACGGGGAGATTTAAGGTAGCTGTATGAGGGGGCAAGGGGAGAGTTCCAGAGGAGAGTGTATAGAGGGAAGATTGGAATAAACTGCAAGTGAGACCAACCATCTTGGCTCCGTTCCTTCCTTCGCCTGCCACATCTTCGCCATCAACCTCCCCGGGGTGGGGGAAGCGGCTGGAGGCTACCGAACTCGGGTGGCGGGAGAGACGGCTGCTGCCCTAGGCCCTGTGCCTGGCTCGGTGCGGTGAGGCATTCCTCTCCCACGCCCGCGCCTTTTATTTTTATTTTTACACACTTGGACATAGTAAAAGCAGCATAATCTGGACCTTTATTGAGGTAGAAATGATAAATTAGGTAGAAAAAGCTGATTTTAATATGTAAAAGAAATTCAAATAAATAGTTGACTCTATAGAAGGACAACTAGCAAACTTAGCAAAAGCTTCCTTGAATGATTACTAAATTACTGCTGAAAAATCTAAATTTTTTCTTAATAATCTGGTGGTAATTGTGAAATACTGTTGTGACGAGTGAGCTTTAAACTTAATTTGCTCTTGTGTGAAAAACTTTTTAAAAAGGGAAATGAGTTAGAATTTGTTATGGATATCAGCTTTAAATAAAAACCATGTTTTCATTCTAAATTCTAAGAAGTAATTAACTGTATAATTCAGTCATAGTTATTAAGCTATATGTCTTGCTGCAAACATCCAATTTGTGGTCCATTTCCCCTCAATGAAAGGACTTTTTAAAAAATATTGTAGTAGATAATGAAAACAATATTCTTTAACTAGAGGGTACAGAAGCATAACACATAACAATCTGCAAGAGCGACTGAGGGAAGTCCAGCTCAGTTTGACCTAACTAACTGAGGTTCGTTAAGTCCCAACTGCATTTGCCATACTGTCTTAAGAAATGGCACGAGGCTGACAAGCTAAGTGGTGAGAGGAGACAAGCCCACATGTAATAACCCGGGACACCTAACAATTCTAGAATGGGGCGCTAATCTGTGCCAACCTTTGCCAGACTGTGCCAATATGTGCCAGAGTTTGCCAATATGTGCCAGGTAATATCAGTCTCACCATGCGCCAAGTTGTACTGACCTATGCCAGTCTTGAGTTGTGCTATCCTGTACAAATTGGCACCAGCCTATGCCTGTGCCAATCTGTGCCAGATTTGCCAACCTGTTTGACCTGGTGCCAGCTTGCTAACCTGTGCAAAGAAGTGCCAATATGTTCCAACCTGTCCTGGGCTCTTTAGGATATCCCATTCAGTGCAAACCTGTGCCAGTCAGTACCAACCTGTGCCAGACAGTACCACCACATATCAGTACTAACCCATACTGGGCAGTGCCAAGCTGTGCCAATTTAACCCAGTGTGTGTCTATCAGTGCCAGTCCATGCCAATCAGGCCAACTCATGGCAGGGTGTTCAATGTCATCCCATGCCATTTGGTGCCAGTCTGTGCCACCAATGACAGGTTGTGCCAGATGCCAGACAGTGTTGACCCATGGCCATCAATACCAACCTTGCTATTCAGTGCCAGCATATGCCCATTAGTGCTGACATATGGCATAGGTTCCATTCAATGCCAATTCATGCCAGTCTGTGCCAGCCTGTGCCTCTCAGTGTCAACATGTGTCAGACATACCAAGATGTGCCAGACCATACCAAACTGTGCCATGTAATGTCAGGTAGCATCAGCCTGTGTAAGTTGGTGCAAGCCTATGCCAGTCTGTGTAAATATGTGTAGTAGGGCATGAGAAGATAAGAAAGATGAGTGCCAACAATGCTTTTGAGGAAGGATGCTGCAGACCTAAGGAGATGAGGTGGAATCATGTGAAGTTGAGTTTAACTTAACAGAGTTGGACTTCAGCTTTGATTTGAATGTCAACAGTTACTGTGACTTTTGCATTTATGAAAAACATGAGTAAATTAGGTGTCTGTGTATTAAAGATATTTTGTGCATCGTAGGTGGTAGCAAAAATGATCAAAGTATGGTATTTTAAATGATTGAAGATAATCATGGGTTAAACTAGGATATGTGTGTATAAAAGAAGAGAGTTACTAAACATAGCACTCCACAAGCTAGTCTACCTTAGCAGAGGGTATAAACAAGAGGTGTTGAGATTTATTTATAAAAGGGCCTTGTAGGTTTATTTTTCCCCTAATACTTGAAAAGTTTTACAAACTCTAATGCTTCTATTAAATATCAAGCAACAATATGACATTATGTGTTAATATCTGAGTATCTCCAATATACCTGATGTCAATCTAAACTAGTACATGCATTATTTTACTTACTCTTCCAATACAATGATAAAGGAAATATCATTGTTTCCATTTTACAAGTGAATATTAAACACATGAGTACTTACTGAAAAAGTCACTGTCACTGTCATCCCATTGCTAATCGATTTGCTCAAGCGGGCAACAGTAACGTCTCTCATTGTGAGACTTATTGTTACTGTTTTTGGCATATCAAATACACCACAGTAGCTTGCCAGGCTCTGCCACGTGGGTGAAGTACCCTCGGTAGCTTGCCGGGCTCTCCAAGAGGGGCAGAGGAATCGAACACGGGTTGGCCACATGCAAGGTGAATGCCCTACCGCTGTGCTATCATTCCAAGTCACACAGAAAATATATGATTCATAATTGAATGGACCCCAAGCTGTCATACTTCAATGCCTGAACCCTGCTGACCAAGTTTATAAGGTTGTATGCAATACATGTCTTTAGAACTAAGTAAACCCCTTACAATATGTCTGTTATGAAAAGATCAACATGGAAGCAATGCTTATTTTAATTTCTCTATTCTATTTCCATATTTTCTTAAAAATGCAACCTCCAGGAATTGGGTTAATATTTTCTCCATTTAAAATGAACCAGAGTGGGCCAGAGCAAGAGTACAATAGGTAGGGGGAAATATAACATCTCCTTCCATTACCTGCACCTCAAAACATCACTGTAAGTCTTCTTGCCCAGAAACATGAATTTAGAAAATATATCCAAAATTCAAGTGTTGTCCTTGAGCCCTACAAAATTCTGGTAATTGCATCATTCACTTCACCTTGCTGCTGGGGGAGGAAATCAAGAAATATGACTGCTTATTTGTCTGATAACTAGACCGCAGCTGCACAAATTGGCTCATCATCTAACTGAAATGTGCACTCTGCTTGCCTTTTCTGCTTTAAAAAGCTGTCCAAACCATACTCCTCAGTTAAAATGTACTGTTGGGACCACTGAACAGTGTAGGTAACTAAAATCAGCAAACACCTCTATATACTTTTAAGATTTGAGGGACACGTATGAATGACTGTTCATCATATGGTCACCCAGGACAAAGACTCAGTAAATATTCTTGATTTTTTATTTTTGGGGGGCTGGAGCGATAGCACAGCGAGTAGCACATTTGCCTTGCATGCATCTGATCTGGGTTCGATTCCTCCACCCCTTTTGGAGAGCCCGGCAAGCTACAGATTGTATTTTGCCCGCACAGCACAGCCTGGCAAGCTACCCGTGGTTATATTCGATATGCCCAGAACAGTAACAACAAGTCTCTGGGGCCAGAGTGATAGCACAGCGGGTAGAGCTTTTGCCTTGCACGCGGCCAACCTGGGTTCAATCCCCAGCATCCCATATGGTCCCCCAAGCACGCCAGGAGTAATTCCTGAGTGCAAAGCCAGGAGTAACCCCTGAGCATCGCTGGGTGTGACCCAAAAAGGGCAAAAAAAAAAGTCTCACAATGGAGACGTTACTGGTGCCTGGTCTGGCAAATTGATGAACAATGGGATGACAGTGATGACAGTAATGATTAGTTTTGGGGTCTGTACTCAAGAATTACTCCTGATGGTGCTCAAGAACCTTATGGGATGGCAGAGATTGAACCAGGGTCCTGCACATACATAGAATCAATTTCAGATTACACTTGGCTGTGACTAAACTATTTGTTTAGTTCTGTGTTGAGAACCTCTGGGAAAATGTCAACTAATCCAGATGAGACAGATAATTTTGGTAGCAACAGCCAGGACTCACAAATAACTTTCACCTTGTGTAATTGGAGACAAATTTATTTGGGTAGATTTTTTTTAAAAATCTCCTGATCTTATCATTATATGTCTAAATATTCTGTTATTTCTTCCTAGCCTCTGAAAGAAATACAGATTCTTTTGCTGTTTTGGTTTTCTTCAAATTATAAATGTTTGGTCCATTTCAGCAAAAAGAACAGACTTGTTTCAATAATTAAAACATTTGTCAAATGTGATGTCAAAATTTATGACAGTTACTTCATTCAAGAACTTCACCCCCACCCCACCCTACCCACTTCTCTCCCAGCCAGTGTGGATCTGTACTATGCTGCGCTTGCCCGGGAAGTGCCCTCCCATGCTTCTCGTCCATGGCAGGAAGAGATTGGAGCAGAGTGACATTAGAAACATCTTTATGGTTTCTTGGCTCCATTTTCTCCTGCACAACTAGACTTGGAAAATCCTTGGGATCTTGGTATTAAGAAAATAGAATAGGGTGAAATAATGAGGAAAGAACTTTTGTGATTGGAATTAGGTGACCTCTGTATCACTGTCATCCCGTTGTTCATCAATTTACTACAGCGGACACCAGTAACGTCTCCATTGTGAGACTTGTTGTTACTGTTTTTGGCATATCAAATGTGCCACGGGTAGCTTGCCAGGCTCTGCCATGCAGGCGCGTACTCTCAGTAACATGTTGGGCTCTCCAAGAGGGGCAGAGGAATTGAACCTGGGTCCGCCGCGTGCAAGGCAAATGTCCTACCCGCTGTGCTATCGCTCCGGCCCTAGGTGACTGTGGACATGGAGGTCTGATCCACTCGGGAGTTTCTTTGTTTCTCTAAGTGTTCTTTCTGGATGAGATTTCTTTTCATGGCATTCTGTTTTGTCTAGAGAAGCATGAGTCCTGCCCTGTTATACAGTGGGAGGCACTCCTCTTTTCGATTGTGCTCACATCAATCTTTTTATTTTATTTTGTTGAATCACCGTGAGATAGTTACAAGCTTTCATGTTTGGGTTACTATCTCACAATGATCAAACACCCATCCCTCCACCAGTGCACATTTCCCACCACCAATATCCCGGGTATACCTCCCTTTCCCACCCTCCCCCTGCCTATATGGCAGACAATATTCCCCATACTCTCTCTCTACTTTGGGGCATTATGACTTGCAGCACAGACACTGAGAGGACATCATGTTTCGTCCATTATCTACTTTAGGCACACATCTCCCATCCTGACTGATTCC
Organism: Sorex araneus; assembly: GCF_027595985.1. Lineage (NCBI taxonomy): Eukaryota > Metazoa > Chordata > Mammalia > Eulipotyphla > Soricidae > Sorex > Sorex araneus. Next base: position 148,493,734 of record NC_073303.1, on the reverse strand, counting down.
TTCAGCCATCATTTCCTTAGTGATCCCTTCTCTATTCCATCTGCCTTCTCCCCTCTGCTCATGAAGCAATTTTCCAGGTATGGGGCAATCCTCCTGGCCCTTGTATCTACTGCCCTTGGGTGTCAGTCTCATGTGATGTTATTCTATACTCCACAAATGAGTGCAGTGCTTCTATGTCTGTCCCTCCCTTCCTTACTCATTTCACTTAGCATGATACTCTCCATGTCTATCCATTTATAAGCAAATTTCATGACTCCATCTCTCTTAACAGCTGCATAGTATTCCATTGTGTAGTTGTACCAAAGTTTCTTTAACCAGTCATCTGTTCTAGGGCACTTGGGTTGTTTCCAGATTTTGGCTTTTGTGAACAGTGCTTCAATGAATATATAGGTACAGATATCATTTTTACTGTGCTTTTTTTCATCCTTGCGATATATTCCCAGAAGTGGTATTGCAGGGGTCATATGGAACTTCAATTTCTAGTTTTTGAAGGACTGTCCATATTGTTTTCCAGAAAGGCTGAACCAGTTGGCATTCCCACCAACAGTGAAAGAGCATCCCTTTTCCCCACATCCACGCCAGCACTGGTTGCTTTTATTCTTTTGAAAGTATGCCAGTCTCTGTGTTGTGAGATGATATCTCATTCTTGTTCTGATTTGCATCTCCCTGAGCTCACATCAATCTTCTCAACACTTATTCATCACCTATAGTCAAGCAGTGGGTCCCATCATAGTCTCTGCACCCTGATTCAGGAACTGTTTATCCTTGCCTCAAGCTCTAGAACACCAAGCCAGAAGCCTAGTGTTTGGTGGGTTTTGTTTGTTTATTTGTTGTTGTTTTTACACCACACTTCACTTAAACTAGACCTGCACTGTAACACTGTCATCCCGTTGTTCATCGATTTGCTCAAGTGGGCACCACTAACCTCTCCATTGTGAGACTTGTTACTGTTTTTGGCATGTCGAGTATGCCACAGGGAGCTTGCCAGGCTCTGCCATGCAGACTGGATACTCTCTGTAGCTTTCCAGGCTCTCTGAGAAGGATGGAGAAATCAAACCCAGGTCAACCATGTGCAAGGCAAACACCCTACCTGCCGTGCTGTCACTCCAGTCCCACTTAAACAAAACAGGACAGATTCTTCTTTCCTTCTGCCTTAAAATCTACCTAATCCATAGAACCTGACAACTTTCTCCAGAGAAATTTTCACCTAGAGTTTCCATCTTTACACAGCCTTCAGGGTGAAGAGAGACAAGAGCTAACAAATCCAGGCCACTCTGCTTCCCACATCCTTCATAGGTCACCTAAACTTTGCTACATAAGAAAGAATAACTTGTACTATAATATTCTTAGCCATTGAGAATCCGTCTAACATAGGAGGTACAATGCACTCTATTTAAAAATCTGTTCTGCATTATCTATTTAAATGAAATTTTTAAAAGAAATTCAGTAACCACACAACAATCTGTTTAAAAAAAGAAATAACAAAACAGTCCAACTTAAAATAGCATCAATAAGAATAAAACATCTAAGGATAAATTTAACCATGGCTGTGAAAGACATGTACACAGGAAACTATAAAATTTTGATAAAAGAAATTGAAGGAAACCCAGACCAATGAAAAATTACTGTATTTATGGGATAGAAAAACAGATGTTTGAAAATGTCTGCTTATTCAAAGTGATGGATGTTTTCAGTGTAGAGCCTATAAAAATTCCAATTATATCATTTTTTAAAACCAAACTAAATCCTTAAATTTATAGGATACTATAAAAGATATCAATAGCCAAGCCAATCTATCAAACAAGATCGGGTGCGTTCAGGGTGGTATGGCCATAGTAGCCAAGCCAATCTAGGAACAAATATCCCACTTCCTAACTTTATACTATATTACAAAGCTATAAAAACATCATGGCACTAATATAAAAACAAACACAGAGGCCAACCAATGAACAAAATAGAGAGCCAGAAATAAACATAAGTATACATTATCAGCTAGTAACCAACAAGGATGCAAAAAAAGAAAACACAATAGGAAAACGATAGTGTCTTCAGTACACGGAACTTGAGAAAATGAATAGCCACCTGAAAAAGAAGCAAGCCATTTTCTTACAATGCCCATGGAACCAGATAAAGAATAGATTAAATTCCTAAATAAAAGACTTGACACTGCAAAAATTCTAGAAGAGAGTGAGAAAGTTCATGGCATTGATTGGCCTTGATAATTGTTTCTTAGATATAGCACAATAAAACTGGACCCCCCAAAAAGTATACTACATCAATAAAACAATTGGGAAAATGAAGGAGCAACCTATGGACTGGGAAAAACTATTTGAAAGTCATATAAATGGTCACTGTCACTGTCACTGTCATCGCATTGCTCATCGATTTGCTCGAGCGAGTTCCAGTAACGTCTCCAATGAGACTCCTTGTTACTGCTTTTGGCATATGGAATATACCATGGGTTGCTTTTCAGGCTCTGCCTTGCGGGCAAGATACTCTCCATAGCTTGCCTGGCTCTCCAAGAGGGGCGGAGGAAGATATAAGATATAAGATATCTGTCATTCTATGTTTATTGTAACATTATTGACAATACCTAAAATATTAAAATAGCATGCCTCTTAATATGTAAATGGAAATATAAATTATAGTATTAGACGCTGGAAAGATAGTACTTACCTTACATGTGGCTAACTCGGTCTGATCTCCAGCATCACATATGGTCTCCAGAGCATCATCAGGAATGATCCATGAGCTCGTAGTCAAGAATAAACCCTGCGTACAGCTAGTTTTACTCCCACCCCATAAAAATAAACTATGAGATTAGAAAGATACATAGCAATAGACTTGGTTATTAATCAACCTTAGAAAGGAGATCTTGATATTTGCACCAGCATGTGGATGAACCTGAAAGAAAGAAGCCAAAAAAAAAATAGATTAAAATACTTACCATGAGCTCATCTTATTTGTACTATTTAAAGTTTTAGCTAGATAGAAGCAAAGACTGTATCAGTAATTACCAAATACAGGATGGTATGAGAAATATTGAGATGATGGTCAAAGAGTGAAAGGTTGGAGTAATATAAGATGATTACATCTGGAGATCTGAAGCCTAGCATTCCTGCTAACAATTAATGTAAAATGAGTTCTGAAAATTTTTTTCAGGATTTTTTTCAACCTTACAGAACCCTGGAGATTTGCTAAGAGTCTAGGTTTCAGATACTCACACACAATTATAAATGGTAAGGGAGCATGCCTCAGATGGTTAAAACATACCTGGCATGTGAGAGGCCCTTTGCTCAACCCCTGTCATATCATAGACCCTGAAAACTGCTGAGTATAGCCTTGGTGGCCTCAGAGCACCTGCAAGTGCAACTTTGATGACCTCCCAGCACAGCCAACTTCAGCACTGTCTCCCCGAATCTAAGCACCAAATGCTTGGCCGACACCACTGGCCAAGGATTACCAGAAATGCCACAGGCCCCAAAGCACATCTAGAAGTGGCACCCTTTTTTTTTGCTTTTTTTTGGGGGGGGAGTCACACCTGGTGATGCACAGGAATTATTCTTGGCTCTATATTCAGTAATTACTCCTGGCGGGGCTCAGGGACCATATGGGATGTTGGAGGTCAAACTCAGGTAGGCCACATGCAAGGCAAATGCCCTACCTGCTGTGCTATCGCTCCAGCCCCATGGCATCTATTTTTAATATTAAAATAAGTAAATAAATGTTACGAGTATGAAAATATGATATGTAAATTACCTTTGACATCATAATCATTTCACTATGTGTATATATGCATATATACATATACGACATATACATTATAGTGCTCTATATCTTTAATTTGACAGTTTAAATATAGTTTGACAAATGATAAACAGAATGCCAAAGTGCAACCAAAGGTTAGGATGCTTGAAGAAAATTGTGAAGACAAAAGAAAAATGAAAAAAAATGTTAAAATGGGTCCTTTCTTCTTAAAGTTGATTAATTAAAAACTATTGATAATATTAGGCATGCAAAATGCCTAATAATCTAGCTACTCTGTAATATAGACAGCATATATTCTATATACTGTAATGTTCAAATGGCTTCTCACTGAAGTTTTCTATGGCTACCTAATTTAAACTATGATCTCACTCTGTCCCTTTTCCCTGATTTATTGTCTCCATTGTAGATTTAGTAACCGACTTAATCTTACAAGAAAGATAATCCCAAATGAGGACATAGATTGTGTATGTGTTTGTGTGTGTGTGAAAGAGAGAGAGAGAGAGAGAGAGAGAGAGAGAGATTTGCCTACTGAAGTATCTGCAGTACTTGGCCAGTGATAACACATGGTTACTACTAACTAATGTCACTGTTACTGTCACTGTCACTGTCATCCCATTCTCATCGATTTGCTCGAGCAGGCACCAGTAACGTCTCCATTTTGAGACTTGTTACTGTTTTTGGCATATCGAATACGACACCGGTCACTTGCCAGGCTCTACCGTTCAGGCAAGATACTTGTCAGGCTCTCTGAGATGGGTGGAGGAATTTAACCTAGGTCTGCCGTGTGCAAGGCAAATGTCTTGCCTTGCCGTAACATAATAAAATAGTTTTTGAATATTTTAAGAAGTGCAGAGGTGGAGGGGAAATTAACAAAAGAATGGTTTTAGAAAGAGCCAAGTAGACTCCAAAAAAAAGAAAAAGAGTCTTGTAAACAGTGTGTAAAGGTTGGGCAGTCTTAAGGTAAGAAACTTAGAGGTGATAATAGGAGACTGGAAAGGTCAGAAAGGGTCTTTTATATTTTGACTATTGTGAACAGTGCTGCCATGAATATATAAGTACAGATGTCATTTCTACTTTGTTTTTTTGTATCCCTGGGATATATTCCCAGAAGTGGTATTGTGCGGTCATATGGAAGCTCAATTTCTAGTTTTTGAAGGACTGTCCATATTGTTTTCCAGAAAGGCTTGACCAGTCAGCATTCCCACCAACCGTGAAGGAGCATCCCTTTTTCCCCACATCCACACCAGCACTGGTTGCTTTTGTTCTTTTGAATGTGTGCCAGTCTCTGTGGTGGGAGATGATATCTCATTGTTGTTTTGATTTGCATCTCCCTGATGTCTAGCGATGTGGAGCATTTTTTCATGTGCCTTTTGGCCATTTGTATTTCTTTTTTGAGGAAACTTCTGTTCATTTTTTTCTCCCCATTTTTTGATGGGGTTGGAGGTTTCTTTCTTATACAATTCTACTAGTGTCTTGTATATCCTTGATATTAATCCCTTATCAGATGGGTATTGGGTAAATATTCTTTCCCATTCTGTGGGCTCTTTCTGTATTTTGGTCGCTATTTCTTTTGAAATGCTGAAGCTCCTTAGTTTGATGTAGTGCCATTTGTTTATGTTTGCTTCCACTTGCATGGTCAGTGCTGTTTTGTCCTTAAAGATGCTTTAAGCTTCAATGTCATGGAGAGTTCTGCCTATATTTTCTTCTATGATCCTTATAGAGGAGTGTAGGGTAGCATCACATGAGGCTGACACCCAAGGATAGTAGATACAAGGGCCAGGGGTATTGCCCCATAGCTGGAAGCCTAGTTCATGAGTGGAGGGGAGAAGGCAGATGGAATAGAGAAGGGATCACTAAGAAAATGATGCCTGGAGGAACCAGTTGGGATGGGAGATGCATGCCGAAAGTAGATAATGGACCAAACATGATAACTTCTCAGTGTCTGTTTTGCAAGCTATAATGCCCAAAATTAGAGAGAGACTATGGAGAATAGTGTCTGCGATGGAGGCAGGGGTAGGGTGGGAAAGGGAGGTATACCCGGGATATTGGTGGTGGGGAATGTGCACTGGTGGAGGGATGGGTGTTTGATCATTGTGTGATTGTAACCCAAACATGAAAGCTTGTAACTATCTCACTGTGATTCAATAAAATTTTTAAAAAAATTTTAAAGAAAGAAGAAAGGGCCTTCTGTTGCTGCTGTTGCAGTGAGCTAGTGCTATGATGGAGCTCTTCAGGGGCTGAGTGCCGATGATGCTGTGCATGATTAACTGTACTTCATAAGGCCAACTCTGCAAGGTCAACTAGACTTAATGAGGCTATCAGAGTAAAATAAAACTAACCCTTGATATTACACAGGTGGGTTCAGTTCTTATTTTGCCACCCACTAGTTCTGGACGTTATTTTACTTCTTCATTTATATGGTTATTGCTTCAAATTTGAAAATGTGTGGAAAATGACTATGCTGTTTGAGAAAGCATGTCACGATCACAAAGAATCAAAAAAATAAACTCAAAATAAATCATGATATTTACATGTCACTTTTCAATTCCTTGAAGAAGTGTACAATGACCAAATTGGTTTTTCTTCCTTTTAATTGATTGTAAATTGGTTTATACTTTTATGTAGGTTACCTTCACATCTCTTATATGTGCATAATTCTCACCATGCCCACGACCAGAGTTTCATCATCTCATCACTAAATATAGTTCTCTACTCATTCCTCCTGCTGCCTCTCCTCTGCTATATTTTTTTTTTGCTTTTTGGGTCACACCCAGCGATGCTCAGGGGTTACTCCTGGCTCTGCACTCAGGAATTACTCCTGGCGGTGCTTGGGGGACCATATGGGATGCCGGGGATCGAACCTGGGTCGGCCGCGTGCAAGGCAAACGCCCTACCCGCTGTGCTATCGCTCCAGCCCCTCCTCTGCTATATTTTTATTACCTTTTGTCTTTTATCCCTCACTTGCCTCCACTGCAACAGAAAAGTTCTCTCTTTTCATTAGAACACAGTAGGTCATATTAAACAATTCTTAAATTTTACATTGTTTGGAAAATATGTCAACATTTCTTCCCAATTAACTCACCAAGTTACCTTTAACCTCTCCTTGCCTTTTCAACATCTCTGGTAGCAAAAGAAACTCTCACTGGGAATATGGAAGTATCTTAGGTTCTGAGACGTGACTTGACCAGAATTAGCTACTCCAGAACGTTTCTTTCTCTATTCAATAGAGATAACTAGATCTGTCTTTTATCATAATTGAATTACAAGTGATACTATAAGGCAGTAATTTTTAGTTTTGTGAGAAATAGCTTAAAGAGTGGAAATAGAAATGGACTAGGAAGGTTTGCAACACACTTGTTGAAATGTAAGGCACTTTATAATATAAATAAGTATTATTTATGAAGTGGTGTTTTTTTCCTCTAAGCTCCTTCTCTCTTGAAAATAAGCTATCATATGTCTGAACACTTGTAAGATTGAATAATAATAGACATTCAAACTAAAGAAAAAATAAACAACCATTAAACAAAGCAGCAAACCTTTATCACTGGGTTGGTCTTATTACACACATAGAGAGTGCATATAATATAGAACCAGCACTGAGTGCTGCAGAGGGCTTTGCTAAGTGGAAAAGTATAAGCTTAACCTTGGACAAAAGACAAAAAAGCACCCTATCTTATTTATTTGCTGAAGCTTGTGATTAATATGAGTCCTTTAGAAACTTGCCTAGGAGAAATACAACTACTTTCAAAAACTGCTATATTTGATGTCCACAGACAGATAGATCCTTCTAATTGTAAAATCCCCAAATAGGGTCCTAATGAGAGATTTCTTTAAACAATAGCAACAGGGACAGAGTGATAGTACAGCACAAGGCCAACCCAGGTTCAATCCCCAGCATCCCATATGATCCCCCAAGCAATGCCAGGAGTAAATCCTGAGTGCAGACCTGAGAGTCACCAAGTGTAATCCAAAAGGTTAAACAAACAAACAAACAAACAAACCAAAGGTTTAAACGAAAAACCTTGAGAAATAAGCAGTGTCACTTCCACCAGTCTGCCACTGCCAGATCATCTATTCTGTTGAGGTATGGGTGGGAACAGAGCTCAGTTCAGCACAGAGAACAAATAGACTTTCCTTTGTGACCTGTGAAGGCCCAGCCCTGGAACAGACAGACAGGAACCACACATCATGAGTATCATACCACATGTTAGAACACCTGTTGGGCCATTGAACTGGCTGTGACCTTTCTGAAAACCCATCTGCCCTGCATTCTCCTGTCCTCAGGAAAATTTTACTGGGACTCTGGAAGTCCTTGTCCTTTCCATGTATTCTCCTATTTGAACTGCTTCCTGTGGTTTTCTGGTTGATGTCCATATCCCCCATGAACTAAACTCCAGAAGAGCTATTGCATCCTCAGTACAAAACACAATTTCTGGAAGTGAGGTGCCTTCAAATGTTGAGTGAATAAATAAAGTAATAGTCATCCTGTGCATTTTTTTCTGTCACTAGCATATCTGATGAGTGGTGGGTGGCAGTGAACAATTATGGAGTGAAAATATTGTCTATTGGAGGGCTAGTGAGGTGAAGTGTGGGCAACACTAGTTGAAGACATTAGTGCCCAGCATAAAGCTCCAGAATGCTGCTGTTCTTTTCATCACCAATGATCAGCTTTTTACCGGTAAATCCTTTTAGTTTTGATTTGAACCAGACTAGCAGACTAGGAAAAGGAGGATTGTGATTGCAAGGGAGAATCAACCTCCAAAAAAAAAAATCAAGGAAAATGGGCAATTTATAGAACTCAGAGGAGAATGAAGTTGTTGCTAGAATTTGCTTGTGTCTCAACACCTGAAGTAAACTGCAGCTGACCTATTTTATGGTTTCTAAGATTACTTTTTTAGCACTTACCTCATGCCAGGCACTCTCCTAAGTAGTTTATATGTATGACTCTCAATATTCGCTATCACCCTACTAGAAAAGTACTGTATTCACAAATGAGAGATTTGAAGAAGAGAGAAAGGTTATCCTAGCACCATACATCGAACAAAGAACTTAACCAAGGTTCAACCCAGGGAATCACATGAAATTCAGGCTTATGATCATTAAACTATGTTACTCTTGCAAATCTTTGAGTAGTTTGCAAAGCCATCTCCTAGATTCTGTAGGCAAGTTGGGGGTCTTGGACAATGGCTTCTTAGCAGTTAAAACATGGAAATTTGTTTTCTGGGCAGCGTTTGGCTCCCCTGACCCAGCAACTGGCACATATATATTTATGACCTATAATTTTTTCTCTTATTTTGACTGACTTGCTCCACTTATGGAAAATTTTGGTATCCTTAGCTTCCTTTACACCAGATGTTCCAGTTTTCTTCCCTTTTCTCTGATTCCACTTTTTTTTTCTGCCATTCCCATATGTGGTAGAACATCTCATATTCAATCTTTTTGTTTGTTTGTTTGTTTTTGCTTTTTGGGTCACACCCAGCAATGCTCAGGGGTTACTCCTGGCTTTGCACTCAGGAATTACTCCTGGCAGTGCTTGGGGGACAATATGGGATGCTGGAGATCGAACCCAGGTCGGCCGCGTGCAAGGCAAACGCCCTACCCGCTATGCTATCGCTCCGGCCCTCATATTTCATCTTAAACTCTCTTCTCTTTCCCTTGGATCAGTCTTCTTGGTGTTCTCAATTACTTCAGTTGTTTTGAGGGTTTTATTGTTGTTGTCATTTTGTCTATGTGGGGGTTAAGGGAGGGGTTCTTTTAAGCAGTGTTCAGGGGCCCTGGGGCCACTTTCAGTGATTCTCGGTCAACCCAGTAATATGAGGGCCCAAGTATATAATGTTGTATGGGTTCTGTAGTTGCAGGAACACTGGATCCATCCCAGTAGTGATAAGGAATCCGAGGGATCAAAACAGAGTTTAGGCACATGGAAACGGGGTCAGCACATATCCTTACAGTTTTACTTTACCGATGCCCCTACTCCAATTACTGTCAAAATACCAATGTGTCACAAATATGCGAAAAATTTCACTCCTAATATTGAACTCACATCAGCAATCACTTGTATCACTTGTCTTCCGCTTGATCTTCGATTTGCTCGAGCAGGCGCCAGTAACGTCTCCATTTGTCCCTGTCACGTGCTAGTGTAGCCCAATGATATCTACTCGCTCCAGAGATAGGAAGTGCCTCAAACCATTCATTCAGGGTTTTGACAAAGAAAGAAGTCTGACCATCTCGCTGGTGGGTGGCCATGAGGTCTTTTAATGTCCCTCATTCACATCAGCAAACCTCTGCTAAAATTGGATGTCTCCTATGCACTCAGTCAATCTCTCCAAAATTAGTTAATCTAAGAACCTTTGGACAACTGCTTCTCCTCTGTTTATTAATTAATGATAGGAGATTCAAAAAGTTTCCCAAGCTAGACAATTGGAAATTATTTGTGTTTTTTGCCTGCAGACAATCAGTTGCCAAGTTCTTTTGAACCATGTTTTGTTGTTGTTGTTGTGTTTTTGTTGTTGTTGTTTGCTTTTTGGGTCACATCTGGCAATGCTCAGGGGTAACTCCTGGCTCTGCACTCAGGAATTATTCCTGGTGACACTCGGGGGACCACATGGGATGCTGGGAATCGAACCCAGGTCAGTCACGTGCCAGGCAAATGCCCTCCCCACTGTACTATCATCTCTCCAACCCTGATTCCATGTTTTAAACCTATTTACTGCTTTTCATTCCTTCTCTATATAGTCTAAGTCACCACTGACTTACTATTGGCTTAGAGCCTCTTTCAAGTAGAGTTTAATAACATTGTCTGCGTAAAGTTTTGGCCATGTGATATTGCTTCTTCATTATAGTAGTGGTTGTGATTGTGATGCTCTTCAAGAACGACACACAGCAGCAGTGGCACCAAGGATGATCCCAGGGTCAATCATACTCAAGGCATGTGTCCTGTCACTGAGGCATTTGAGGACTGTTGCTCTTTCTTACTTTAAATCCTTATTCTGTCACTTTCCACAGAGTACCTTCAGCATTTAAACTGACCCCAGCATTCTCTTGTCTTTCTAAGCCTGTTCACACTGCTTAGAGTGTGATTCTCCAGTTTCATCTTCTTTCTCCTTCCCCCAACTTGTCTTAGTGATTCCCATCCTTTTTCAGACCGACTTTATCTGTCACTACCTCCACAAAGCTTGGCTTGAGCTCCCATGTTATTGTTCCATTTGCCTCCTCTGTAATATCACAGTCCCCAGTATTTGCTCTACCACAACACGTGTCGCCTTGCACTGCTGTCATGTTTTTACTATTTGTAAGAGAAGGGGAAGGAATGACAATCACTCCAAAATTCCATTTTGCTCATTTCTATTTCACAGAGCAAATGTTCGTCAATCCTAAAGAAAGAGTTAATGAAGGCCCCAAACTGGTGACTAGATTATCTGTTCCACCTTCATTCAAGGACCCAGATCTGTCACTTTAATTTGTGTCATCTTCTAAGTCATGTTGCATCATATCTGGAAAACACATAGAAAACATCACAGATCATCATATGAGGGAGACTTTATTAGTTAGGCTTTGGAATGGCAACCATCACACCGACTCGAATTCCATGGGGCCAGTCTCAGAACTGGGCCACACCTCTATAACCACTAGCTAAGTAGTGAAGCTTATGTGTACCAGAAAGAAGAGGATTGGGGTGGGTGATCAGCTGGAAGTCTATCACACTGGGATTTATTTTCATTAAGCTATATACTCTGTGAAGACAGGATAATTATTTTTCCCCTCACCCTATTTAGTACACACGGGGGGCTTACTATTTGTTGGATAAGCGAAGGTGTGAACATCCTGTTTTTTTTAATTTGTTTGGGGTCCACACCCAGTCATGCACAGGGGTTAGTCATGGCTTTGTACTCAGGAATTACTCTTGGTAGTGCTCAGGAAACCATATGGCATGCTGGGATCCAACCCAAGTCAGAATAGGCACTGGTAGAGAGATGGGTACTCAATCACTGTATTACTAAGACTAATCATGAAATGTATTACTAATCATGAAATGTATTAGGAATGTATTACTAATCATAATAATCATTACATGTATTACTAATCCTGAAAGTTTGTAAATCTGTATCTCATGATGAGTCATTAAAAATATTTTTAAAAAAATCAAATCTGTTATATGCAAGCAAGTGCCCTACCTGCTGTACTATTACTTTGCTTCAAGCATCCTCGTTTATTTTCCTTGTTTTGTTCACACCCAACGGTGCTCAGGACTTTTTTCTGGCTCTGCTCTCAAGGATCACTACTGAAAGGTTTAGAGAGCTGTACGGGGAACCTAGGTTGGTCATATGCAAGGCAAGTGCCCTATTCACTGTACTATCACTGCAGCCTCTGAGCATCCTGATCTTAAAACATATTTTCTCCTATGCTCATGTTGGATGTTTATTTTAAATTTTCAAACATCACTATCTAAAGCAGCCATATGATTATCTCATATCTGATTTTAAGGGTGATGTGAAGTCTCTGGTATTCAATGTCAAGACTCATTACAAAATAACTAATCATTCTGCATGCTGACTCTTATAGCTGCATAAACCACAATGCCAATTTATGTATTCTCCATTATTCATAGATTTGATTATCCCTATTTTCTATTTAATGTATTTCTTTACCAGCACTGAAGGAAGCTGGGAGATCATTTACTACTAGGTAAAACTTCGGGTGGATGAGTATATTGGCTGTCAGACTGTAAGAATGTTGTGAATATAATATTAGTTACATAGTACTTTTTTAAAAGAATAGAAAGAAGTCTAGTCTCTTTTAAATCACTGTAAAAGAAACAGTTGTGTTTCTCTTGAAAAGTAGCTATTTTTATCATATGATATTCAGAAATAACATAAAATATACTCATTGTTATTAGAAAGTAATTAGCATTGTTACTAGAAAGTTCTAACCAAGTGTGGGGCTCATAATATATTAAGAATATACTACATCAAAAAATGAATTCTCTATCCACTCCGGTTGCAACAGGATTCAACATACTTTTATTACCAGTTTACTCCTTATTCTTCCTTTCTATATGTGCATTCACAGAGACAACCTTAAAACTACTTTGAGGGACAAAGAAAGAGTATATATATATATATATATATATATATGTATATATATATGTGTGTGTGTATAGATATGTGTGTATTTGTGTATATTTATATATAGATACATAGATGAAAATATTAAAAAGTTGTTTTGCAAAGAGATCTAAACATCTTTTCAAAGGAGTGTGACTTAGCACTATCCTCAATCTTATATCCAGAGATATTTTCAAATGAGACTAGGAAGAAGTCTTTCTTCTTTTTCTGGCATGAAGTAGAAGGATAGGAGGAAAAAAGGAAGGAGAACAGGAAATAGATAAGCATATTTAGACATAAAATATGTACAATGAAAAGTTCACCACATGATCAATCCTATGAGGATAAGAACCTCATCTTCCCTGTTTATGTGAATAGAATCTGTCCCACTGCAGACACTGAAGCAATATATTTTGAAAAAGTGAATGTAATGTATTTGGACTTAAGACAACTGGGTTACTATCAATAAGTGATATTGAATAGTGGATATGGAACCTCCAGATTATATCTGAAGGACTAATTTCCATAACTTACAAAATGAAGCCATCAGACTATATGTTTTCAAGGATTCTTTCCAACTCTAATATCCTATGCTCTGAATGCTGCCTTTGTTAAGTATAATTGCATAGTCAAACATTTGAGTATAAATGGTTATAACAATTTTGAAATTTTATTTTCAAATTAGGATTTCCAGATGCATCTTCAACAGCCTTTGTAACTGTGAATACACCCAGCCCAACTACCATGCCTCAAAGTAAGTATAGCAAATCTTTCCTCCTATGATTCAACAGAGAAACACACTAAGAGTTTACTGCAGCGACAGTGATGTTGAGTTTTGTGGACAAGCTATATTTTGTCATTTAATGTCATATTTTGCTTTTGAATGTCGCCTTGCACTGACCCGGTCGGTCAGTGCAAGGCAAACGCCCTACCCACTGCACTATTGCTCCAGCCCATCAGTAAATTTAAATTAAAATTTTAGCTTTTATAAAGGTTGAATTTGGGGATCAGAGATATAAAACTGTTTTATTACAAATAATACTGATAAGACAAATAACGGTATTTTCTTTGCTTGCAATCACTTGCACTGACTGATTTGATCGCCAGCACTGAATAAGGTCCCTGAGTACCACCAGGGGTCACTCATGAGCATAGATTGAGACTAGTCCACGAACACTGCTGGGTGGCCCTAAACCCGAACTAAAACAAAAGGTTGGCTTCTGAAATTTTTGTCTTTTAGCCAGCAATTTCAATGTGACTTCCCAAGGCTTCAACGACTCCTGGATCTCCAGAGGGGAAGAGGCTGAAAACTGTAAGTGTAATTCAATCCCGTAAGTCATTTTACAAACACAGATATTGAATAAGTACATGTGTAGGTCATAATAATATTAGCAAATTAGGTATCAAACGGGCTGGAGCGATAACACAGTGGTAGGTCATTTGCCTTGCATGCGGTAGACCCGAGTTCGATTCCTCCGCCCCTCTCGGAGAACCTGGCAAGCTATCGAGAGTATCTTGCCCTCAGGGTAGAGCGTGACAAGCTATGTTTTTGGCATATTCAATATGCCAAAAACAGTAACGACAAGTCTCACAATGGATATGTTACTGGTATCAACCATGTTTAAAGCATTGTTACAAGAGCTAGGGATGCATCTATGAATGAACAGAACTAAGGGGGAGAGGGACAAATAGTGGTATGTGATATGGGGTGGGGGGAAAGGCAGTGAAGGGAAAGAGTGAAATGAGAACAAAAATGGGTTGCCTTGATATGTTTGGGATTGTTTTTGTTTGTGTATGTTTGGTATTTGCGCCACACATAGCTGCACTCCAGGCTTAGTTCTGCCTCGTGCTCAGAAGACCATATTTGGTAGCAGGGAGCAAATCTGGGTCAGCTAGATACAAGCAATTATACTATTGCTCTAAGGCCTGGATTATCGATTGGAATATGGTGTTCTTAGCGACTGTAAGGAAGAAAGTCAGACGTGAGTAATGCTTAACCAATGGTGTGATGTGAACGAGCAAAACTTGATTCTATCAAGAGAAAGAAAATTATGCAGAATATGCATGCCACTTACAGAAATGAAAAGGAAACCCAATGTGAGCCCTTAAAATTATTTTCTGCATTTTGTAAAATCATTATTTTCCTATTTTAAAATGTATTGATAACTAATGATGTACAATAGTATTGCTTTTGTTATTTTATGTTTAGCTTACTTTTTACCACACTCACCAGCATCAATATCCTCCCAGAGTTCTTTCCCTCTCCCTTTGGCAGTTCTCAAGTTCTATTTTGTTTCTCTTTAGGGGTCACATTTGAAGGGGTTTAGATCTTACTCCTGCCTTTATGAACAGGGATCACTCCGGGTAGGGTTGGGGAGACTGTATGTGACCGTATGTGGTGCAGGTGCTGTGTAAAAGACAAGAAACTTGTCTCCTGCCCTTCAGTCCTCAGTTATGTTGGCAACATCTCAAGATTCATTTCCATTGCACATTCCTTACTTTGTTTCTTAATACTCCACAAACTAACAAAAACCATAGTCTTGGGGCTGGATCCATAGTCCAGTGGGTAGGGCGTTTGCCTTGCATGCGGCCAACCTGGGTTCGATTCCCAGCATCCCATATGGTCTCCTGAGCACCGCCAGGGGTAATTCCTGAGTACAGAGCCAGGAGTGACCCTTGTGCATCGCCGGGTGTGACCCAAAAATAAATAAATAAATAAATAAATAAATAAATAAATAAATAAAAAGCACAGTCTTTTTCCCTCTGACTCACTTCATTTAGCATGACATGCAAGATTCCATCTTTTCTCATAGATGAGTAGTAACCATGTTTGTCTATACCACAGTTTCTTTTTGTTTTTTTTGGGGGGGCCACATCCAGCCAATTTCAAAGGTTGCTCCTGGCTCTGCACTTAGGAAGTACTCCAAACTTGCTCAGGGATCATATCAGATGCCAGAGTTTGAACCTGGGTCAGCTTAGTGCAAGGCAAGTGTCCTACCCATTGTATTATCTTCCCAGCCCCAATACCACAATTTTTTAATATATTTTGTGGGGCAACCAGGCTGTTCCCAGACCTTGGCTATCTTGTGCTGTATTTATCCTAAAATAATGTAAGTATCCCATGTTATACACTTAAATTTTCTCAAAGTCTTTTCTACACAGTATCTCAGTGGTCTTAATCTTGGGAACTTGTTCTTAGCCAATGAAGCAAGAAAATGGACAAGCATGTTATTGATCTTTGTAGCATTAAATAGCTTTCTTTTCTCTCTTATATGATTCTCAAGTTCACACATTTCACAAATGGATGATCTTCAATTCTTTGCACACTTCTATTATTAGTCTGTTCATGACCTTCTATAATGTTGCATGACATATTTCTTTAATAAATATTTAATGACATAATAGATGACTGAACTCAATGCCCAAATACAAGACTGAAAAAGTACAATCAAAAGAGCAGGCTCACAGAGTTCCACGGATGTTTGAAATTAGTTATATCCAAGGAGGCATTTCAGATTACCGCAAAAAGAACAACATAGCCAGCAAGTGGGCTAAAATAATTTGTTAATGAAAAGTATTAAAATATACTTCAACCACTCACACAAAAATGTACTCTGTATATTTTATTTGTCCCAAGAGAAAAACATTAAAACTTATTCTAAGATAAAAATGGGCCAGACAAATAGTACATAGGCTCAGGCACTTGTCTTGCATGCTGCCTACTCCATGCTGAATCCAGCACCACCCATGGTCACCCAGCCTCCACCAGGAGTGAGCCCTGAGCACAGAGCCAGGAGTAGGTCCTGAGCACAGCCAAGTGTGGCCCCAAATCTTCAAATGTACATAAATACATATGAAGGATAGAAGCCACACAAAGTACTTTCTGCCATCAAAAATGCAAAACTGAAAAGATATTTCTTAAAGGAGTGGAAAGGAGCAATTAATGGTGATGGAAGACATTAGACTATGTATTGGTCATAATGTATTTAGTATGTATATATCTAATTATAGGTCTGTCTAAAATTACATAACTGTATGCCTATGAAAACTATTTTTAAAGTATCTTATAATTTATGCAAATATATTCTTGGTCTGTTAAATATATTGGATAAATAAATGAACATTATATCATTCACATTGTCTTCCCCCCAATTTAACCCTGTATTCATTCTCTACCTATCTTTATTATTTTTCCATAAAAACAGCCTTATAAATTGTGAGATAAGTAAAACATTCTAAAAACTAACAAACTACTTCTCCTGACAGTAAATGCTCATATTTTTACTTATGCATGGATATGATGATCTTGTTAAACTGCTGCCAGTTTTTTAATCCATAATCTTAGAGAAAAATATTTCCTGCAGTAAGTTGTTCTATTTATAATCATTCAGAAAAACACATTAGGATCCAAGTTAATATTGATTGCTCACTCCAAAACTGTTTTTTGAAACATGTTTTTACTTGTTCAGTTGTATAATAAAGTGCCATGCAATATTAGATGACTCATTTGGCAAAATTCATAACAGCCATTGGTAATGGAATTTTTCTTCTGGTATGTTTATTTTAGTAGATATATGAAACATTCAGAGGCAGAAAAAATGGTAATGGATAAATTTCTGTTGATTTCTATGGCTCTTACAATTTGCAAACATTCTCCTTGACATTTTCTTCTATTTGTTACTTGTTTCTTTCTTTTGGTGTGAGAGCCACACCAGAAGTGCTCAAAGTTTTCTCCTGGTTCTTCACTCAGGGATAATTCCTGGTAGGGCTTGGGGGCACCATATGGGGTGCCAGTGATTGAACCCTGGCGGGTTGTGTGCAAGGCAAGCATCCTACTCACTATACTATCTCTCCAGCTATCTTAAACATTCATTTTCTATAGTCCATACATATTTGAATATCACTAGATGACTCTAAACACATTGCATTTATGCTAAATTATTATGTATATGATTCAATTTTTTGTCACAGGGAGTGGGCCACACCCAGTGGCTTCAGGAATTACCCCTGGCTCTGTGCTCAAGGGTCACTACTGGTGTGCTCAGGGACCATATGTGGTGCTAGGGCTTGAGCCAGGTTGGCTGCATGTAAAGCAAGTGTCTTAAATCACGCACTATCTCTCCAACCCTCTTTTGTCATTTGTTTATCAAATTGAAGAGGTTTTTACTGGAATTTACAAATATTGGAATCCAACCCCTCTTCAGTTTCCAAGCTTATTACTATATTACAACTTTAAAATGTGAATTCCACATCTAGTCATCAGATTGCCAAGACATATTAAAGTTCATAACATCCTGAGACAATTTTCATTGTGACACTGAGATGATTGGGTCATGCCTCAAAAATGCACCTTAACTATGTTCATTTTTCTGGGTGTTTTCCCTACCATCTGCCTCGGCAAGCGGAGAATAAAGCCACAGTGACATCAGATGATCTGTTTCAGATAAAACAGCAGGAAAATGATATGAGTCCCCAGGGCCCCTGTGCCTCCAACTTGACCACTACCAAAATCAGCAACAACATGCATGTGCGTGTGTGTGCGTGTGCCACTGACACCTGGGACTCAGAGTTCATACTTCTTATGAACTGATTTTTCTCAGATTTTTGGAAACATAATAATAGCATAGTGATCCCTTCTAATTTCTTTAAGCAGAGAGAGTGATAGAGCAGCTTAAGTGTATAGATTGAGGATGAAAGGCAGGGAATAGTAATGTCAGAGTCCACAGCAGTTCTGGAGTTGTTCCTGTTTCAGACTAATTATAATACCTGCAGCCTCTGTTTCTGTTAGTTGGGAAGACGATTCTCTGGCCTCACTACTTGTCCTTAAAATTCTAGAAATGTCAGATGTCTAGGATCCCATCTCATTCCATTTTCCTCTTATCTGAAATGTTTTTCTCTTATTCTGTTCCCTAGCTTCTGATCTTATCAGTCTTAAAGGAGAATATAAGTTTGTATGAGGGAAACATTACCCTGATAACAAAAAAAAGACAGAGACAACACTAAAAAGGAAGGCTATAGATCAATATCCTTGATGATATTGATCCTTAACAAAATAATACCAAATCAAACCTAACAATACATCAAAAAGATCATATCCCACAGTCAAGCAGAATTATCCCAGGGGTACAAGGATGGTTTAATATAAACAAGTAAATCAACGCATTGCACCATTTCAATACAAGTAAAAATAAAAATGATATGGTCATATCAATATGTACAGAGAAGTTTTCTGAGACGTTCCAATGCTTATTCATGATTTTTAAAAATCAATAAAATGAAGATAGAAGGAAATTTCCTCAGTATAGTTAAAGACTTCTGCCATGGACACATAGGTAACATTATACTCAATAATGAAAAGATGGAATTCTTTTGCCTAAGATTATGCACAGGACAAGATTGCTCACTTTCACCACTATCACTCGGTATAAGATTTAAAGTCCTTACCATAGCAATTAGGCCATAAAGAGATATTGTCCAGACTATGAAAGAGGTCAAATTCTCACTATTTGCAGATAATATGATACTATCCTTAAAAAATAAAAAATATTCCACAAAAGGTCTCCAAGAAACAATGGTTATGTGTCAAGGAAGGCTACATAATAAAGACAGAAATCTTTGGCATTCTGATATGCAAACAATGAAATAGGAGAGAGGGAAATGAATAAACCATTTATTTTGCAATTGTGCCTTCTAAACTATACCTGGAAATCAACTTAACAAAGGAAGCATAAATCTTATATTAAAAAACTATAAATCACTACTAAAATAAATAAAAGAAGACACAAGGAAATGGAAACACATCCCTTTTCCATGGATTAAAGGACTAATGTTGTCAAAATTACTCTCTGACCTAAGGACTATACAGATTGAATACAGTCCCTATAAAAATACATATGATATTATTTAAAGAAATAGACCAAATGTTGTCTAAAATTATGTGGAGTGATAGAAACCCCACAATAGCAAAGCAATCCTAGGGAAAATAATATGGGAGACATTTTTTTCTCAACTTTAAATTATACTATAAGGCAATCAAGACAACATGGTACTGGAATAAAGACTCTCACACAAATGAATAGAACTCAGAGGTCAGAGGCAGATCTACAGGTAGATGGACAGCTACTATTTAACAACACAGTTAAATGTAAGAAGTGTAACAAGGAAAGCCTCTTCAACAAATTATGGAAAAAGTTTTCAGTCATGTATAGCAAAATGAACTTATACCCATATCTATCACCATGCACAAAGCCACTTCAAAATCAATTAAAAACTCCATATCAGAACTGATCTGTCAATTATATTGAGTAAAATATAAGCAGAATCTTGATAACACTGAATGAATCCAGAGTCATCGTCAACTATTCAATAACACTGTCCAAAGACACAGAAGCAAAGATACTACAATGGTACTACATAAAATAAGAAGCTTCTGCACAAAAAAAAAATAATAAACAACCTTTAAAAACTTCACACAGACAGAATGGGAGAAAGTATGTGTCCACCACTCATATAATAAAGGGTTAGTTTCCAAGATATATAAAGCATTTGTAAAACAAAACAAGAAAAAAATAATCCAATCAAAAAATGGGAAGAAGAGATGAAAGAAAATACTGAGATAAACAAAATCTTACTCAAGGAAGATATATAGATGGACAATGTGTACATGATAAAATGTTCTGCATCACTGATTGGGGAAATGTAAATCAAAACAATATGATATCACAGAAAGACTGGCAAACATTGCAAAGAATGAAAACAACCAGTGTTGGTGTGGATGTGGGGAAAAACAGGAACGCTTATCAACTGCTGGTAGAAGTATCAACTGATTCAATGTTTTTGTAAAACAATATCAACATTTTTCAAAGAACAAATGCACAAATGCATTTGACCAAGAAATTTCACTTTTGCATATCTATCCCAAGAGACCTAAAGCTCTATTCATTTCATATATATGTATATGTATACATATATATATATATTCCTCTGTGCCTCTCAGAGAACCTAGCAAGCTACCGAGAGTATCCTGCCCACACGGCAGAGCATGGCAAGCTACCCATGGCATATTCGATATGCCAAAGACAGTAACAAGTCTCACAATGGAGACATTAACTGGTGCCCGCTCGAGCAAACCTATGAACAATGGGATAACAGTGCTACAATGTTACAGATCCATATATATATACATATATATAATGTGTATATACATATAAGGGAATAACAAATGGTCCAAAGCAATAGAATCTGTTAACTGATCTACAGAACTGAGCTTACCATAATGAGTATATGGGGTAATGGTGTTAAGAAGGGGATGCTGAGACATTGATTGGGGGCAATTGACATTTCATTGGGAGATGTGGAATTGGAATGTTGTTTGCAGGAAACCCTATATTTGACAGTATTCTAAGTCACGGTGATGAAAACAAAACTTTTTTTTTTTTTTGCTTTTTGGGTCACACCCGGTGATGCACAGGGGTTATTCCTGGCTCTGCACTCAGGAATTACTCCTTGCGGTGCTCAGGGAACCATATGGGATGCTGGGAGTCGAACCAAACCCAGGTCAGTTACGTACAAGGCAAATGCCCTACCCACTGTGCTATTGCTCCAGCCCCGAAAACAAAACTTTTCAAAAAATATAAAGTTCCTCTGGTTTAAATATCTAATCTTCTGTTTCAAATTTTTTTTTTTTGCTTTTTGGGTCACACCTGGCAATGCACAGGGGTTACTCCTGGCTTTGCACTCAGGAATTACCCCTGGTCATGCTCAGGGGACCATATGGGACGCTGGGATTTGAACCCGGGTCGGCCGCGTGCAAGGCAAACGCCCTACCCGCTGTGCTATCTCTCCAGCCCCGTGTTTCAAATTTTTAATCCTTTGCTAAAATACTGATTCTGTGGGCTTTCTGAGTTATTCATCAATTAGTATACAAGCTCTGAAGTTCCAAAGCTTATTATGCATCATCTTCATGGTAAGGAAAAGAATAAAAGTCTATAGAATAGAAGGTCCTGTAAAAATAGACATGGTAGAAAGTGCTGGCTTGTGTATGCAGGTGAAAGGGATAATGCTGGCTCACTACATATTGACAATGATGAAGAACATGGGGTGGAAGACCAAGATCATTGAGGTTCCTATATCAAATCTTAGCTTCCCTGACTATTGTTTGCCATCTCTACTATTGTTCTAGAGAAAACAAGCAAAGATGAAAGAACTCAGTAACTTAAGATTGGATAACCAATGGGAGTTGGGGGAGGGAATATGTACTTTTAAAAGTATGCCAGGATTCCAGAGAAGTTCATTAGACATAAAAATAAAAGTATAGGATTATCTGTGGTTTTAGCAATAGAGAAGCTGTCAAACTTCAGAATTTAATATGACACTAAGTAGATTTTCCTAAAGGAAAAGATTCCTGGCTTGTCATAATATTCTTGACAACTGTAAACTAGTTACAGATGAATACAACAAAAACTGTTGCAACTTAAAGGAAAAGACTGCTGAGTTTTTTCTGCTTTGATCAGAGGAGAGAAGTGCCCTTTTAAGTTAAATTACATAGTTTTCTTGTTGAACAAGCTATGGCGAGAGCTGAGTTTAAAGAGATTGTGGGAGAATCGGATGTTATGCTCAAGGAAAGATGTCACAACTCATTGGAGAAAAAACAGCACAGTACTATACTTTGAGTTTACTGTAGCAATATACTAGGAAAATGCATTCATCATATTGGTTTTTTTTTATTTAAACACCAGGGTTTGCAAAGTGATTCATGGTACAATTTTTATGGGTTTTTGATATTCCAACACCAGTCCCAACACCTCACTGACTTTCCCTTCACCATTACCTCCCATTACTTACTCCCCAGGCCTGCTCCGGTAGTAGGTACATACACAACAATTTATCTTATATTGCTGACTACAACAAAATGGCTAAAGGAATTATCAAAAATAATTCAGTTAAAGAAAATTTGCGAAAATTGTGGGCTGGAGCAATAGCACAGAGGGGTAGGGTGTTTGCCTTGCACGCAGTTGACCTGGGTTCGATTCCTCTGCCCCCTTGGAGAGCCTGGCAAGCTACCAAGAGTATCTCGCCCGCCCAGCAAAGTCTGGTAAGCTACCTGTGGCATATTCGATATGCCAAAAACAGTAACAACAAGTCTCACAATGGAGACGTTACTGATGCGGCTGAAGCAAATCGATCAACAACGGGGTGACAGTGACAGTGACTACTATATCTCTTCATAGGGTTATTAAGTCTTTGAGGTTTTTTTTTTTTACTGAACTGTTCATTGCTACTTGATCATTCTGTGTTAATGTTTTTGTTTGTTGAGTTTAGTTGTCACTTCTATGATTGAAATTTTATGTCACTTCTATGATTCAAATGTCAGAGTAGTGGTCTTTCACAGATTTTGATGAACTTGTGTTCTGAAAGGATTTAAAGGAGTACTTATTGGTATATTTAATTAACATCATGGTATGTCGAAAAACTAATCTTTCAATTAATGTAAATACTATATCCATATAGTTATTCTTAAAAGACTCTCAAGAAGATTTAAGAATGCAGATATCGTAGCCAATGTGGACACATCTGAAAAATGAATATCTAAGTGATTGAGTAAAGCATTTTAGCAAAGATGAATCAATGGAGGTAGCCGGGTGTACCTTACTGATGATTCTCTGAACAAATGTTTCTTAGAAATAATTTCTCTCCTGTGGGAACAATTGGTTCAAGAACTGCTAAATCTCATCTTACTGATAAGCTCTCATTTTGAATATATGCTTGTTTTTGAAATTTTTCTTTTACATTGCTTAAGTATTTTCAGACATGTCCCATCCATCAACTAGAAATTCCTTTTCTTTAACCTTGGAAGCATAATCACACACATATGTATATGTGTATACGTATATATATGTATATAATTTATCATGCTAAAATAATCTTAATACAAAATTATAAAATAGCTTCAAATTTTTTCAAAACAAACTTCTTCTGTAGTTTAACTTTTAACACATTTTTGTGGAATTATTTTTATACTTGAAATTTTTCTAGAAGTATCAAAAGAAATTTTATTAAATGACCAAATAATTTACATAACTGTAAGTATGGCCGTTTTTATTATTTGGATGCATTATGTTCTGCACTTACCATCTCCTTAAACTTTGGTTTACTTGACTGTTTGAAAATATTAATAATAAGTCAAAATATTTGCCCTCTATATTTAAGGAAAAAAGTTGATGTCCACAGTAACTGATGATTTTCATTTATTTATTTATTTTCAATTTGGAGGCACATGTGGTCAAGCTTACACCTGGCTCTGCACACTGGCATCACTCTTGGGTGAATTTGGAAAACCATATGTAGTGGAGGGATTGAACCCAGGTCTTCCATGTGCAAGGCAAATGCCCTGCTGGCTACACTATCGCTCCAGCCCACTGATCATTTTTAACTCTTCTACATTAATAGAGTTGCTCAGGGGACCATATTGGGTACTGTAGATTGAAGTCAGTTGGTTCCGTGCAGAGCAAGCCCCCTACATGCCTCACGCTTCTATCTCTCTAGCTCCAAAGTGGAAACTTTTAAAAATCCCACTTTCTTGAAAGAATACCCATATCCTTCAAACATTTATCAAATATTTATATTAAAGCATAAGTCATGTATTATATCCTTTCTTACAGACATTAAAGAGATATGAAACAAAATTAAGGAGACTATATTGTAAAATTAAAACCAAAAGTTACAAACTTTGTTCTTCATGATTTTAGCTAGTCCAGGCATTCTTATAGTTTTCTTTAAATAATTGTTGATCTTTAGCAATAAAATTCTTGGCTTAGTTTTTAACCATTCAAACTGTGCATTAAAAACATTTGGTCTTGGGGGCTGGAGTGATAGCACAGCAGGTAGAGTGTTTGCCTTGCACGAAGTCGATCCAGGTTCAATTCCCAGCATCCCATATCGTTCCCCGAGCACCACCACGAGTAATTCCTGAGTGCATAAGCCAGGAGTAACCCCTGTGCATCACCGGGTGCGACGCAAAAAAGAAAAAAAAAGTTTGGCCAAAAGCACATGAAAAAGTGCTCTACATCACTAAGCATCAGAGAGATGCAGATCAAAACAACCACGAGATACCACCTCACACCACAGAGACTAGCACACATCCAAAAGAACAAAAGCAACCGCTGTTGGAGAGGATGTGGGGAGAAAGAGACCCTTCTACACTGCTGGTGGGAATGCCGACTAGTTCAGCCCTTCTGGAAAACAAAATGGACGACTCTCAAAAAATTAGAGGTTGAGCTCCCATTTGACCCAGCAATACCACTGCTGGGAATATATCCCAGAGAGGCAAAAAAGTATAATCGAAACGACATCTGCACATGTATGTTCATTGCAGCACTGTTTACAATAGCCAGAATCTGGAAAAAACCCGAATGCCCTAGAATGGATGACTGGCTGAAGAAACTTTGGTACATCTATACAATGGAATACTATGCAGCTATTAGAAAAAAGGAGGTCATGAATTTTGTATTTAAGTGGATCGGCATGAAAAGTTTCATGCTAAGTGAAATGAGTCAGAAAGAGAGAGACAGACGTAGAAAGATTGCACTTATCTGTGGAATATAGAATAACAGAGTGGGTGACTAACACCCAAGAATTGTAGAAATAAGTACCAGGAGGTTGACTCCATGGCTTGGAGGCTGGCCTCACATTCTGGGGAAAGGGCAACTCAAAGAAGGGATCACCAACTATAATGTAGTCGAAGGCCATGTGGGGGAAGGGAGTTGCGGGCTGAATGAGGGCTAGAGACTGAGCACAGTGGCCACTCAACACCTTTATTGCAAACCACAACAGCTAATTAGAGAGAGAGAGAACAGAAGGGAATGCCCTGCCACAGTGGCAGGGTGGGGTGGGGGGAGATGGGATTGGGGAGGGTGGGAGGGAGGCTGGGTTTACTGGTGGTGAAGAAAGGGCACTGGTGAAGGGATGGGTTCCCGAACTTTGTATGAGGGAAGCATAAGCACGAAAGTGTATAAATCTGTAACTGTACCCTCACGGTGATTCACTAATTAAAAATAAATAAATTTAAAAAAAAAGTTTGGCCTAGGAGCTGCAGAGATAGTACAGAGATGAGACTCTAAACAGTATTAGTTAATAGATCTATTTCAAAAAATAAATGTGTTTATCAAGCTTACTGCATTCACATGAGGGGAAAGATTGTCTCTGAATGCATCAGAACTTCTCCAGATCCTAACAAGCAGTGTGAACATAAGGGTCTAATAATTCACTGTTCCATAGCTTACTTTCAGTTTTGTTTTCACAGTCTTTTACACACAAGTACAATTTATTTTTCTCTCATATATCTTCAACCAAAAGTCCTTTTAGCACTTTTTTTTAAATAAAGTCACCAGAATATACCTGCATTTGTCAATGTCACCAACTCTTTTAATGAACTTGAAGATGGACATTAGTAGGGTCAGAATATACTGGCTAGAGGAACCTCTCTTAATGTGTCTATTGCACCTAGTCTTAGTTATCAATTATCAAAGACTTCCCTATTGGAGACTCGTAGTATAAACTTTCCTTCAACTCACCCATTCAAGGCATGTTTGGGAGCATTCTAATGTATGTTGCAGAATGATTCTGTGACGTTGCATGTAATATAACCTCAGGGTCCAGATAGAATGCAACAGGTAAGGTGCTAGCCTTGCGTGAGGCTTACCTAGGTAATCCCTGGCACCACATCTGGTTCCTTAAGTCCCAACAGGAGTGGTCCCTGAGTACAGAGCTAAGAGCAAGCCCTAAGCACTGCTAAGTGTGGCCCCATAACCAAAAATAAATAAATACTAATGTAGTTTTCCATATTATACTAAATTAAATATCAAGAAAGGACAAAAAATAACTAGGCTTATAAATATTGACTTATAACATCTTCCTGTTTTAGCAGTTTCATGGATGCCTAGTGAAATATATAGTTCTTCCTCCTCAGATGAAGCTTCAACACATCATGGTGAGTACTTGAGAGGGAATTCGGGTTAGGGGAGATAGTGGTCATCTTAATAAAAGAAAAAGTGGAAAAGTAAAAACTGTTCAGAAGCCTATTCCAGACATGTAATTTAAAATGAGTCTTGATGATGAAAATGATAAGGAAAAGAACAAAGAAATTAGGAGGAACTGAGTCTTTCATTTTTCTTGATTTGCTTGAATATAAGGTCTACCTAACAATATTTTCCCAATTAAATCCACAAAATATATGTTTTAGTCTTTAATTTTCATGGGTAAATGAAATAATTATACTATTGATTTGTCTATCTAATGTAGAAAACTAATTTTTATTGACCATATGAAACAATGCAGAAAAAAATTATTATTGATCAACTGTATCTCCAATAGCTTAGTAAAATAGGAATAGGTCCCTAGTTTAATATTTTTTCATAACTACTTAATTTTTACCTGGATATTCTTTAGCATATACAGTTTTGTTATGCTTGCTGCAAGGCTTTTCTTTATTTCTTTCAAACTTTCACTTCTAAACAGGTTGTTTAGAAGTTGTTTCTAAACAGGTTCAAGGTTCTTAACCTTCTTATCAACCATTCTTAGTAAACTTAGTACCCAGTGCTGAAAAGACAGTGCAGAGATCAAAGCTCTTGGTCTTGAATATGGCCAACCCCATTTCAAATTCTGATGCCTTGTGTAGTCCCCTGATCACTGCAGGGGTATATTCTGAGCACAGAGCCAGAAATAAACTCTGAGCACCACGTGGTATGACCCAGAAACAAATTTTTCACAGAAAATTTGATGATTATTTAGCCATTTTGATTCAAATCTTTAATAATAGCAAGTGAACCCCAGTATAGATTCTATAGTATTTAATCATGATGAAATGGCCGAAAACATCAGTTTAGATACCTCCTTTCTATTCCTAGGTGATGTCTTTGCCAGTACTACTGATGCATTTTCAGAAATTTCGACAACTGCCAATATATCTACTAAAAATAATCATGTCCAAATCACCGGTGAGTCAGTGGGCCATATTTTAAGGGTTTTATGCTTTGTTCACATAACAAATACTTACTGTGTACCTACCATTTGTCAGATACTATGCCAGATGTTACATGTACAATAAAATCACTGGTATGCTGAAAACTATTATAGCAAATAATTAAGTAACAGAATTTAGTTGTGGTGAGCACTATACTACAAAACTTAGTATCCAACTCTTACAGAAATATATGAGTTTAGTTGAAAGACAGGAGAAAAGTTCTGATGTTTTTTCTTAATTTTATTTATTTTTCATTTTATTTTTAAAATGTTCCCTTTTCAATTTATTTTAATGGACAATGGTGCATAATTTCAGTAGTATAACTTACACCTCTATGTCTATCACCACACCTCACACCAAATTAGAAAGATAAATAAGAATTAATTGGATGAAAAGTAATGAAAAATAACTCAATTGTAAAAACATAACTGGCTGCAAGAAAGAAATTGTCTAAACATTTCTTCTGCAGCTCAACTAGTAAAATGCTCTCGATGAAAAATGCAATCCTTCCTTTAAATCATAAAGAGTCAAAGATTCAATCAGTTTAGGACCTTCAAAAGAAGGTCACAGTTGTAAATTCAGAGGCATAATCAATTGTCTCACTTCAGGAAGTGTTGGTTTGACTGATCAACTCTCAAGTTTATTTTTTGTCTAAGATTATACAGTTTCAGATCACTGAAGCATTGTCACGCACACAACTTGTCGGTTCAGCTTCAAACTTAGATAAAGCCAGTAGACTGAGGACTCTGGGGCCTTAAAGAACCACCTGCTTTAAAGAAGGGTTAGAGTCCAGCTACTCCCTAAGATAATGTTGAAGTCAGTGGTCTTGTTATTCATGTTTAGTTGGCTGAAATTTTGTAAGCATTGATGTAAGACCTATTTTAAATCTTTTATTCATAAGTTTCTCTAAAGCTTTTGAAGAAAATGCCATATTCTTGGGGCTGGAGTGATAGCACAGCAGGTAGGGCGTTTGCCTTGTATGCGGCCGACCAGGGTTCAATTCCCAGCATGCCATGTGGTCCCTTGAGCACCACCAGAGTAATTCCTGAGTGCAAAGCCAGGAATAGCCCCTGTACATTGCCAGGTGTGCCCCCCCGCCAAAAAAAAAAAGCCATATTCTACCATATAATATAGTGTAAAACCAAATAAATCTTTTTACTTGACTAAGCAAATTTTATTCAGTCCTAGGTTTTACATTATATGTGAATTTCTGTTGTGATCATGATATTCTAGTAATTTGAATTTGTATTGTGTGACCCTAGTTACCTATACATGCAGAATATCATGTGGTTTTGTATCCTAGGACTATGTATCTTCAAGGCAAACCTCATACCTGCTTTGGCAGTATTGAGGTAGGATGAGGATCAGAAATATCATGAGTCCTTAAATATATGTTATTAAAGGGAAAATATTCAGCACTAGTTATCAGTGATAACATCACAAAATCACATGGCTGTGGTCCAAACTATGTAAAACATGGAAAAGATTTGGTAACTAATATTTAAAATCCAGTCTCTGACCTGTATTTTCTTTAGACTTTGCTGTAGAAAAATGTTGAGACTGAATAATGGAAGCTGTGTAATAAATCTGAGACAATAAAAAAAGAAGAAAAACTTTCAGTGATCTGCAACTACAAACAATTCATAATGCACTTAAAACCAAGAAAGTCAATCCAGATAATTATGAGACACAATTATTCTTCTTGCCCAAATGATCTTTGTAATCTGACTATTTATAATGCATAAGGAATTAATTGGAGTGCTATTAGGATAATAAAAATCTAAAAATTATTATCAAATTACCAAACATTAAGGGATAAATTAGATATACTATGGTAGAACCAGACATTGGAGATCTATTGAGTCACTGAACAGAATGAGATATGTCTCATTCCCTGTTTGTAATTTATAGATAATGTGTGGTTAAGTACAAGTTAACTATTAGAAACAATTGTCTTTAATATGGGTAACTGACATCTGCAACAATAGACACTGTTTATTATAGTTTTATATTTTCTGTACTGTTTGTATTTTTTAACAGAAAGGTAAAATAGCTTTGTTTGTTTGTTTGTTTGTTTTAAATAAATTGGCCAGAGTGATATCTCCAAGGGCTGATCACATTCTTTGCATGTCAAAGTCCTGGATTCCATCGGTGGCACAGCCTGGTCCCAAAAGCAGTGAGCTTGGAGTAGTCCCTGAGTCTGCTGGGATGCCAGAATCAAAAATATTTTTACTTTTTTTTTTTTTTGCTTTTTGGGTCACACCTGGCAATGCACAGGGGTTACTCCTGGCTCTGCACTCAGGAATCACCCCTGACGGTGCTCGGGGGACCATATGGGATGCTGGGAATTGAACCCGGGCCAGCCACGTGTAAGGCAAACGCCCTACCCACTGTGCTATTGCTCCAGCCAAAAATATATTTTTAATTTTTAAGTTTAAAAATTATACTAATTACTAGCTATACTATGTGACTATAACCTTCCACTTTTATTCTTTGCCATGTAGAATAGACAATATTTCTAAACAGTAGGTATTCTTATTTCTTCCTTTATGCCAGAAAAAAAGAGGTTAGTCTAGCATCTGACCTCTATATTGCCTTGTAATGTTTTTATTCTTGCAATTTTGCCTTGGTGCTCAAACACTAAATTTGAAATGAATGAATTGAGTTTGAATATAGGTATAAAGGATAGGAAAAATAAGTCCATCAGTCACCCACATTATAATTTTAACCATTTATTTTGATCAGCCACTTATTTTCAACATTTACCCTTTTTTTTAAGACCATGGAAAGAGCAAGATCAGCTGGTTACAGTCTCCTTCCACTTTCTTACTGCCAAAATATATAGAAGGGCTGAGGAGATAGTCCAGGAATTGAGAAATATGGCCAACATACTGCTGACCCCAGTTCAATCTCTGGCACCACAAAGTCCCACAAACATCACAGAGTTCAACCTTGGCGGCCCCCAGAGCACACCCAGAATAGTTGGCAGGATAGTTCCGGGCACCACAGTCCCCAAGTAGAACTGCATCCTCAGGTCCTCATTGATCCACCAGCAAGTTGACCAAGAATCATGGATCATGGCCCCCAGACCTCCTGAGCACCGCTAGGGAGACCAAAATAGTTGACTGACTAATTAGTTAAAATAAAATGTATAGGAAGAGAAAGAAAAAGAGAGGAGGCAATAGAAAAGGATCACAAAGTCTCTATGCTGGATATGATTCCTTGAGTAACTTTTAAATGAGCTAGCTCTCTATGAAATCTTTGGGGTACAACATTTGGCAGCCAAGGAAACAAATGAGATTTTCTTGACTTGGGACTTTCAGGACTTTAGAATGTTAAGTTTTTTACTCTGTCTTTCTCCTCTTGAAAGCATAGAACTTGGAAGGAAGGAAGGAAGGAAGGAAGGAAGGAAGGAAGGAAGGAAGGAAGGAAGGAAGGAAGGAAGGAAGGAAGGAAGGAAGGAAGGAAGGAAGGAAGGAAGGAAGGAAGGAAGGAAGGGAGGGAGGGAGGGAGGGAGGGAGCGAGGGAGGGAGGGAGGGAGGGAGGGAGGGAGGGAGGGAAAGAGGGAAAAATCCAAATCCAGACTATTATTTCTCATAAGGAGTTTTCATTACTAGAGTAACTTGGAATAGAAATTACAATTTATCATTTTTATTTAGTCATTCTTACAAATAATACTTCAGTGTATGTCATGTGCCTTAGGAAAATGAAAAGAATATAAATCTTGAGTTAGATTTATTGTAGTTCTGGAACCTTGTTGGGTGGGACTCCAAAGCAGGCTCAGAAAGCCTGGGTGCCCCACCCTGCTATACTCTGCTAATCAGGCTGGTGGTTCCTGCAGGCCTGAGTATGACACGCTATTTGGATCTTCGGTGCTCAGGATTACCTGGAACAGCCTGGTGGTGCCAGAAAAGGGGTGCGGGGGGTGGTATTTCTAGGGTCACACCCAGCTGCACTTGGGGACTAGGACTGCATCAGCAGCTCTCAAAGAACCATGTGGTGCTGTGCTGTGGATGGAACTAGGGTTGGCACAATGCAAAGTATGCTCCTTACAGGAGTTACTCCTGGCTTTGCACTCCTAGTGGTGCTGGGAGGACCATATAGGATGCCAGAGATCAACGACCCATCTTCTGTGTGCGAGGCAAATGCCCTACTGGCTATACTATCATTCCAGCCCAATCTCCAATCCACACTTCTGAGATATTTTAGGAAGAAAAGTACTCATGTTAAAAAAAAAATCAGTGAAAATAAGCTATAGACTTGCTCCCTGTGCATGATTGTAGTTGATGATACCCTCAAGGACTTTGGAGAAAACAGGTTTCAGGATTTTAAACAAAAAAAAGTTTAATACCTCTGTCTCCCAACTGCCACATGTTATCATTAAAACTAGGTATAGTAGAGATGACATCTGCATTTCCATGTTCATTGCCGCTCTGTTTACAATAGCCACAATACGGAAAAAACCAGAGTGCCCGAAAACAGATGATTGGCTAAAGAAACTCTGGTATATTTACACAATGGAATACTATGTAGCTGTCAGAAGACATGAAGTCATGAAATTTGCATATAAGTGGATCAACATGGAAAGTATCATGCTGAGTGAAATGAGTCAGAAAGAAAGAAACAGATATAGAAAGATCTCACTCATATGTGGAATATAAAGTAGCTGAGAGGTACAAGCTTACAATGTTGCGATTCCTGGCAGACATTTCTCTGGACTTAGTTACTAAAATACTAAAATACAGAAATCTAAAACTGTGCTGCTGCTAGTGCGGCCTCCTGACCTCATATCTCTTCATTCTCAGCAGTGGAAAACAAATTACCAAATGCTTTCTTTTCAGCAGATCGACTTTAGGGGGGAGAAACTCCAAATCAATAATAGTGAATTTTTTTGTTTAAATATTGAATGTAATCAAAGTAAAGTGAAAGTAAAGTGAAATTTACCAGTTACACATGCGGGGTGGGGGACTGGGGAGGTGGGTGGAAGGGGGGAGGTATATCGTGATTCTTGGTGGTGGAATATGTGCACTGGTGAAGGGATGGGTGTTTGAGCATTGTATAACTGAGACTTAAACCTGAAAGCTTTGTAACTTTCCACATGGTGAATCAATAAAAGAATTAAAAATAAATAAATAAATAAATGACTGAGAATCGTGACGTATAAGATCTGCTCAAATATCTTCTGTAGAGTTCACCATCCCTGATTTCTACCTGTCTTCTTGTGCTTTCTTGGTTTTCCACTAACTTATCTGTAATTATGTATGATTCACTTATACCTTGTATTTATTGCCATTCTATAAATGTGTCTTAGAGTTTATGTTCTTTGAGGTTTGGGGAATATGTCAGAATTAACTCTCTGTCCCTAAGGACCGAATGGCTCTTTGAAGAGATAATAAGATAATAAGAGCATAATATTTATCTGTAAAATCAATAATCAAAATATTTTTTATTTTACAAATAAAGTTTTATTTTTCAATTTTTTTTAAAAAACTAATTTACTTATAACCTCTTCAGGAATTGTTAAAAAGCCCAGAGATGGAATGTCCTGGCCAGTGATTGTAGCAGCTTTACTCTTCTTCTGCATGCTGATCTTCGGTCTTGGAGTGAGAAAGTGGTGTCAGTACCAAAAAGAAATGTGAGTAGAATACTGGTCTGTCAGGAATTGTTCTTTTTGGTCAACAAAAAATATTTATTCAACACTCAAAATATGATTACATGGAGTTCCTCTCTTACTGACCGGGGTAAGGTGCAGAGAAGCTCAGAGAAGTCACCAGCTTTCTTGGCACTGCACTGCCGGCATTTGATGCACCACTTCTGACTCAGTGTCCACCCACAATAAATGCATCAGAGTGCTCCGCCCAACACTCGCCAGATGGATCCAGTCAGTGGGCATGAAATGAGAGCCAACGCTGGCCTCACCTCAAAACTAAAACTGAATTTTCTTTTAATCTTCATTATTTTTTTCATTTTCATGCATCTCTGAGCTGCCTGAGCCCAACTGGGCCTAGATGCTCAAGTGTGAAATTGAGTGAGAAAGGTATTTTTAAGAAATTTCCAGCTCTTTTTCAACAATATGGGTTTTTACTGCCCTTTTCCTTTCTCCCCGCAGGGAAAATAAGGGAAGCAGTTTCTTAACCAAATCCTTTTTATTTTTTATCTTACTGATATATTTTCTAAAAATTTTCTCCCTCAGTTCTGTAGTCTGAAATGACATACAAGGTTAATCCTCACTTTTTTGACTTGGATAAATCTGGATTAGATCATTAATAGAAAAGACAGCCATAATATATAGAGCTGATCTTCCCCAGGTCTTCATCT
The DNA here is from genome assembly GCF_027595985.1 of Sorex araneus. NCBI lineage: Eukaryota > Metazoa > Chordata > Mammalia > Eulipotyphla > Soricidae > Sorex > Sorex araneus. Next base: position 148,459,525 of record NC_073303.1, on the reverse strand, counting down.
ACTCTCTGTGGTAACATTTAGCACTGTGCAATATCTTCTACTTAAAGTATTGTTGAAAAATCTCTAACCATGTCCAGAGAGAGTTTCTTGGTGAATAAAGTATATTAAGGTGGTAGTCAGAAATTCTGAGGTTCTTGTCTAAGGACTGCACCTTGGTCACCATATGTCCTTAATAAACATTTCTGAGGGAAAAATTTGAAAATGAAAGTTGTTTAGAATTTTTGTTCCAGGGGACCACATCAGACAGTGATTGGGGCTACTCCCAGTTCAGTGCTCTTAGCTTGCTATGGTAGTGCTCTGGGTCAAACTTGGGCTTGCACATGAAAAGGATGAGCTCCAGTGAATCTATCTCCCTAATACACATCAAAAATCCATTGAAGTTTAAGAAAATCAGGTAACAGTCTTTAGGAATTTTTATATTAAAATGATAATGGGATCTGAAAATCTGAATTAATCATTATTGTTTTCTATTCAAATATCTGTTCTATAGAAAGATGATAAATAGCATTCATTTTGTTATATGTAAATTTTGAGGTGCTTATGAGGGATATACAGGATTGGAGGTCTTTGAGTCATGGACATAAATATGCTTACAGATTGTAAGTATATTATATTTCTATTTCCTGATATCAAGAGAGTTGAAGAATTTGTATGGCAAAATCCCACACTCATCTATATACTCAAGCCTTTCTGATAAAGAGATGTGTGCTACAAAAAGTTTATGCAGTAATAACTTTAGAAAGCCATGTGATTCAATATAGAGATCCTGGTTTAAAACCAGCCAACTCTGGGACTCAGAAGAGCTTTACTTCCAGCTTCTACCAATTTGCCCACAATACACAATGAATGTGTGGGTGAAGGCACGAGGTAAGCTGGCAAAAGTACTGCTTTAACAGCTTCAATTTTCAGTCCCAAAATTTGATAATTTTCTCTCTGGAGGAATGTTTTCACTCTTCTAAGTGATATACTTCTTTTATTAAGAGACAGTTGCTATGGAGAATATCGGTTCTGGTTAGAAGACTTGAGTCTAGTTCTCTGAGCAAGCAAAATTAAAGCCTCAGAGACTCTGTATCTGGAGAACTGTGACAATAGTATCTCATTAAGCTACAAATTAAATAATGTTATGACTAATTTTCAAACTCTGGTCTGGAATACCATGCTAATATTAATTAATTATATTATTGTTGGGTCAAATGGCTGATAGAGCTAATAAGCAGAAAGTTATGCTGGGAGAAATTTTTTGAGAAAATCACTGTGGCATGTCTCCTCTTGTGTGTCCGACATTTTAAAGCAAATGAAATATTTCTTCTTTAAAAATTTTGTTCAGGGCCAGAGAGATTTCACAGTAAGTAATGAGCATGCCTTGCATGTAACCCACCCAGGTTCAATTCCTGGGCAGCAATATGGTCTCCCAAAACTTGCCAAGAGTGATCCCTGGATCTAGAGCCAGGAGGAATCCCTGAGATCAGCCAGGTGTGACCAAAAACAGACAATTCTTCAAAAACTGCCTCTGTTGCTTAGCACTGACAGAGTGATGTTTTGTTCCTAGTTTGGAAAGACCGCCACCTTTCAAGCCCCCTCCCCCTCCCATCAAGTACACCTGCATTCAAGAGTCCATTGGAGGTGACCTGCCTTGTCACGAGATGGAACCCCTCTGAGACTTTGTACAACAAAACTGCCCGCATCCCTGTAGACCCTGTGCTTGAGTAGTAACCAAATCACAACTGCGGCTGAAATGAATGACAGAAGCAAATCACCTGCTTTCCTAGCAATGCGACGCTCATCTGCAGCTGCTTGAAATTTAAACAAGACTGCAGGGTATGTCACGCTCACACCCAATGCAAGCTGTAGGGATTTTCTTGCTTATGTAAGAAGTGCAAAGTAGGTTGCTGCCATTAAAAGAAAATACTTGTAGTGCTTTATTTTTCATTTCAGTTAACTGATTGGGTAACAACAATGGGTTTAAGCAGATATCTGTGGCAGATCCTCTTCTCTCTGACCATCTGCCAACATTCTAAGCTGGTTGCCAAAGTTATAATAATATTGGAAGTTTGTTTCTTTCCTTAGGAAAATTACAGGAAGAATAAAATGCAAATTTTCTTGCAGGAGATCCAAATAATGGGAAAGTACAACTAGTCTTGTCAAAAATTTGTTATTTAATTTCACTAGAGATAGACAGATTATCAAGCATAAGATCCCCAGTTCCAATATTCCTTCGCCCTTCCATCACGTTTAGTACCGTGGGATTTGGGGAGTCTCAAAGGAATAACTAGTCAGCATCAAAGTACCAAATAATCTAGTAGAAATAACTCCTCACTAGACTTTCAAATAAATGAACTGAGGCTGGAGCGATATTACAGCGGGTAGGGCGTTTGCCTTGCATGTAGCCAACCCGGTTTCTATTCCCAGCATCCCATACAGTTTCCTGAGCACTGTCAGGAGTAATTCCTAAGTGCAAAGCCAGGAGTAACCCCTGTGCATCGCCAGGTGTGACCCAAAAAGTAATCAATCAATCAATCAATAGATAAAATTAACTAAGATTTGTTTCATCTTTGTTGTGTGGGGAGGTGGGGAGGTAACAGAGTTTGCTAAGATTTGATCAATTTTTAGGCAAGCACTTGAAAGCATGGTAAGAAGTAGGGATACAGAACACCTTACATATGTACATTTCTAGCAACACAACAGAGGTGTGGAACAAGAGGAAAATAGGCAGAGAATGGAGTTTCCAGATCTGTTGTGCAGCAACAAATACATCAAGGTGAGAGAGGACATCATGGAACTTAGAGGGGACCCAGTTACTAGCAACCTTCGTGTTTAGTACATTCTGTTTAAATGACTAATTGTTTCTGTGGTCCCATCCAACTCCTGCTCATTGTGACAAGCGGGTCTGTCTTTCTCTTCTGTTCGGGTCAGCTTTGTGATTTATGACATCTATCTTTACCCATTTCTAGAATGTGTCACTCAGAGGTTCTGCCTCGACTAGTTGACTTCCCACTGCAGACTGGTGATTTTTAGATCAATAATACATCAGATAAAGCATTTCTTAAGCAAAATGGTAAAAAAGTAAAGGAAAGAGTAGTAAATCAAAGATTACGTGGAAATCAAAACTGCAATTTAAACTTTGATCATATCATGTGTTTGTGTGTGTGTGTGAGAGAGAGAGATACTTACAGGACTCACTCTCTCTCTCAGTATATACATCCTAATTCTAATCCAACTCATATAATTCTCATTATTCTTTTTTTCATCTGGAAACTTCATTATTAATCTAATGTGCTTATTGATATCTGTCTTGAAACAATAAAAGGCTAAGGTTAAACTATTATTAATGAATACATTCTGTTCCTACCAATATTTTAAGTTATTTGGACAAAACATAAATATTAGAGAAGTTAAACCTCAATTAAACCTGTTCTGTACTCAGCAATACTTAATGAATATATAAATTACAGTTGCCATTGTCCCGTAACCTTCCCATATATCACTGGCCTGAAAGGGGAAAAATAGATGTTATTAATGTATACAATATGCAGATTTTGTATGGACTGTTATCTCAAAAGGAACATTTAGTTCCTTTGCAGAGTATTATATCCTACTGTACCTAATAATAACTTGGGCAGTGCAAAACAAACCAAAAGTACAGGGTCAGAGAAATGGCTCAAAGGACTAGAGATCATGCTTTTTAATTGAGACCTTAGGTTTGATCCCAGGCACTATATGGTCCCCCATCACTTGGAGTGACCCCCACGTACCAAGCTATAATTAGCTCCTGAGCACTCCAAAACAACAAAAATGTAAATCAGGCTACACATTATAATTATTTTCTCTTTCCACTAATTAGGTCAGAATTCTGTGGTATTGAACATAGGCAGCAGTACACTGATTCAAGTGTCAGTAATTGTTGAGCAGGGGTTAGAGATATAACAAGGTGTTAAGGTGCTTACCTTGCATTCCACCAAACTGGATTTGAGCCAGGCACATGTATGATCCCTTGAGCACTGTCAGAGGTCACTCCTGAGCACAAAGACAAGAATCACTCCTGAGCACCTCTGTGTGTCACCCAACTCCCTGCCATCCACCCCACCCCACCCCCCCAAAAAATAACTGCTGAACAAACAGAGAAGATAGTCACAGGTCTGGGGAGTGTAATTATCAGGCATAAGACCTGTGTTTGCTCCCTAGTACCATACCTTCTTCCAAGCACCAGGGTGACCCTGTTTAATATACTATAACTGCCCAAGCATTAAATCTTCAGGTCAGTATGGCCAGAAATTGCCCCTAGGCTTCCTGTATTCTGCTTGGGAATCCCAAATGAACATAAAGTAAAAGTGTCCAGTGGACCATAGAAATTCCTTCTCATTGATCATAATTGTTTAAATCTTGTGATGGCCCATGAGTAAATCTGTTGAAAAACTCCAGTATGTAGGTTTTGTAACCCAAATCCCCAGTCTCTTACAGAGTCAGGAAAGGGCAACCTCCTCCCATCTCCCTCTTCTCTGGGAGCCTGGCAGCCACACCCACAAACTGCCTCTGGCACCACGTAAGCTCACTAATGCCCATTATGTAGAGACTCAAGGGTAAGGCTCAGAAGGTATCTACAAGCTGCAGAGATGCCTCTGGACCCCCAAATCACCATCCTGTTAAAATTTTAACTCCAGCTATATCACCCTAATTAAAATTTTAGAATTTCTGGAGCACAGGCCACACGACTCTACACCACTGATGTACCAGGAGTAGCATACCACATTAGATGACATGTAAAGTAGAAAGCAACTGATCTCGATAAAAAAATTAGTACACAAGATTCAACCTGTAATAAAGCTGTAATAAACATGTAATAAAATGTTAGTAATCTCTTACACAAGGGCTTACTGGCTCCAGGGTGAGATAGAACAATTTTTAAACACTTTCTTCTAAGGAAACATTTTTGGATCATTTTTAGCAGATTATTCATTCATAACAAGCAATACAAAATAAATTATTTAGGGCCTGCTATTAGGGCAGGTTTGGGTGGTGGTTGGAAGATTCAAAATAATGGTGATGAGAAGGTATAATGGTCGTGGGATTGGTGTTGAAATATTGAGTTTTAAATTATTGTGAACAACTTTATAAAAATAGAATAAAAATTTATTTAAAAAACTAAACATATAATAAAATTTTAATGTCCTGCTATAAAAAAGAAAGAAAGAAATCACTGGTGTAACTCTATACAAAAAAAAAACTACAAAAAAAATGGACTGAAGAGATGAACAGAAACTTTGTCATAGAAATGCAAATGACCAAAAGGCATATGAAAATAATGCTCTGTATCACTACTTATCAGAAAATTCAAATAAAAACAACAATGATATATCACCTCACACCAGAGAGACTGATATGAGGCATTCATCAAAAAGAACAACTAGTGTGGGCAAGGGTATGGGAAAAGAGGGACCTTTATTCTCTGCTGGTGGGAATGTCGACAAGCCTTTTTGGAAGACAGTATGAACATTCCTCAGAAAACTTAGAATTGAGCTTCCACAAAACCCAGCAATTATCTTTCAGGAATATATATCCCAAGAACCAAGCAGAAAACACAATGCAGAAAAGACATCTGATCTCCTATGTTTATTACATCACTATTCACAATAGGCAATATATGGAAACAATACAAGTGTCCAAGAACAGGTAACTGGATAAGGAAACTATGGCACAGAAACACAGTGGAATGTTATTTGTTTGTAAGGAAAAACTGAAGTCATGCAATTTTATGCTACATGGGTGGATCTGGAGACCATCATACTGAGTGAAATCAGAAGGAGAGAAAGGGACTTAGAATGATCTCTGTCATATGTGGGAAATAAAGAAACTCTGTAGGGGAATATCAAATGCTCAAAGGCAACAGAAACAAAGAGCAAGAGAACTTGTCATTAGTAGGAAGCTTACCACTGAGGCCTGGTTGGGGGGATGAGTTTGGAAATGGGGGAGGGGAAAAGTTCCTGCCACAGAGGCAGTTGGGGGCAAGAGGAAAACTGGAGACATTGGTGAAGGATAGTGGACACAGGTAAAGAAAGTGTTTTTGGACATTTTATGCATGAAATTTAACTGTGAATATCTTTCAAACTTTGTAATTCACCGTGATTCAATAACAATTTAATTTCCATACAACACAAACTACAATATATAATAAGTGAATAATTTTTTACAGATTATTATTTAAACAATATTGTGATGATCAGTCTCCAAGATGGCTCCTTGATTTTTCTCTCTGGGTTTTCATTTCTTTATATTGTTTTCTCAAACACTGATTTCAGTTGTTAATGTAAATAACCAGACAGAATTAGCATATGGTGAGTGGGATGCAAAAATTGAAGGAGGAAGTCATACTCAGGTTAATAGCACTGTAGCACTGCCGTCATGTTGTTCATCAATTTGCTCAAGTGGGCACAAGTAACGTCTCCATTGTGAGACTTGTTACTGTTTTTGGCATATCAAATACGCCCTGGGTAGCTTGCCAGGCTCTTCTGTGCGGGCAGGATACTCTCAGTAGTTTGCCGGGCTCTCTGAGAAGGACAGAGGAATCGAACCCAGGTCTGTCACACGCAAGGCAAATGCCCTACCCGCTGTGCTATCTCTCCAATTCACTCAGGGCAATATTCTTATATAATCTTGATAGTGAGTACCAGTTCCCAGGCTTGGCAAAATGAATATGATATTGCAACATGACTAGTAAGACCTCAAAGGCTAGATCATAAAATGCAGAGCTACTCTTTCCTTGCTCAGTCACACTGGGGTGAAGCCAGAAACCATGCTTATGAGTAGGTCTGTTTTTGTGGTTCTTTCTTTGAAATAATGGAGACCTCCTACTATCAGCCAACATTTAACTCACCAGGCATGGGAATGAGTCATCTCAGAAGCATCACCTCCAATTTCTAATAAAGTCTTCAGACAACTGCAGCCTCAGCTGACCTCTTTTATTGGGATCTCATGAGAACGAGAGCCACCTAGAGACTCCTGACACACAGACACAATGTGAGATAATATGTACTTGTTTAATAGACGTAAGTTTTGGGTATAATTTATTGCACAATAATGGATAACTAATACAGCCTAATAAATAGGAAAATGTACTAATATTTGCTTGTCTTAATTACCTTCAATTTCTCATGAGTTCTCTATACTTAACATATGTATGTATGAAAAGAAACCTCACGTAAGCATTTTCACGCTCATTTTGAAAGCACAGTGTGTCCGATGTCACTGTCTCTCAGAAATATTTACTTTCTTACATCATGAGCACGCTTGGAGTTTTTTTTTCTTTTGGATTTTTGGGTCACACCCGGCAATGCTCAGGGCTGACTCCTGGCTCTGCACTCAGGAATCACTCCTGGGGACCATATGGGATGCTGGGAATCAAACCCAGGTCAGCTGCGTGTAAGGCAAACGCCCTACCCACTGTACTATCACTCCAGCCCCCACCCTTGGACTTTAAACTTAACAGTGTGGTTTGCTTTGGACCATATAATATCATGGCATGACTCACCCAGCATTTGAAAGGTACTTGTATAATTGGACTCTCTGCTCTTCTAACCTGCCATGACCAGGCAAACAACACCTTTAAGGAAATGGGGACTCATGACGTGGAGCAGAATCACCCAAACTAAATCCAATCTAGAACAACTAACCTTCAATTATCTCAAAAGCACACAATTAAGTAGTTGCATGTGACTGAAGTTGTTTGACTTCTCTGTAGCATTATTGCAGCAGTATTTAGCCTAAGCATGTAAATCAAAAGGTAAGCACATTTCAACTAATGTGCAAGCACCTATGACAAGAGACAGAATGTTTTTGTTTTGGGTCTGGGGTTTCTTTTTTTTTTTTGCTTTTTGGGTCACACCCAGCATGCTCAAGCGTTACTCCTGGCTCTGTACTCAGTAATTACTCCTGGCGGTGCTTGGGGGACTATATGGGACATCGGGGATTGAACCCGGGTGGGCCACATGCAAGGCAAATGCCCTACTCGCTGTACTATTGCTCCGGCCCCTATGTTTTTTAAAAAAATCTTTCTTTTGTTTCGGTCTAGGTTTGATTTAACTAAAAAGCATCTGTTTCCTTAACCAAATTGAATTTACATTATAGGTCTTCAAAATCATAAAGCATTTGCCCATGACAGCAATTAGAGCTCATGTTGCAAATAAAGAATTAGAGGCTCCTGAAATTGACTTGTCCAAATTCACATAATTGTAAATGAAATTATCAAAATGACATACCTGCTCTCTATGTTACAGTTCATAGTATGATCATCTCCATAAGATTGTGATATTTAATTGGTTTAGTGTATCCTTTTTCTATATCATAAATGGTGTGCGTTTGTAAAAAACTAAAGCTCACCGAGGGGCACACGCACTCGAGGGCTCTCCGGGCAGCTCTGTCTCACTGCCCGCATTCGGTGCCCTCGAACCGCTGTGTGTGCTGTCGGGTCAAGGGCAGGCGATGGAAGGAAGAAGGCCAAAATGGTTGCTCAATCAGTTTCTTTCATTCTCTCTCTCCGCTTCTCTCCCAGCTCTGGATCTCTCTCTGGATCTCTGGATCAGGCCTCCAACCCACGCTTACAGCCTAGTTAAATCTCCCCAGCATGAGGGGGTTGGGGCGTACACATAGGTGTGGTCACCATCAATAGGGTAAGGTTCCTTTCCCTTAGGGGATGCTTCTCCTAGGACTTAATTCTCTTTCAGCAGGAGGATCCACCCAAGGGCGGAGTCCTATGAGTGTTTCTCTTCTCCTCAGCCAGCAAACATATAAGAATTCATAATATTAATCATTTTGTATGGACACAATAAGAGATGCATTAAAGCTTATAGAATTGCTCTCCTGGGGCCATCTCAATCTCAGACTACAGTGCTCAGGCCAGATAAGTCTTTCCTATCCCTGGCAGGGTCCTAGTCTCATCATTACTTTTGGATCATGACAGCGTTTGTCTATGATCAAGCTCTTAACTTATAGTTATGAATTAGGCACTTTGGCCAGGCCCATCTCGATGCCAGGGTAGCACATAACTCACCGCTTGCCCTGGATCTGTCCCGTCCCTCGTCGGGACCCTGCTTTTGGGGTGCTAGGAACTGAGGGCAACTGAGGCTTAAGTGGAGAAAGCAGATGCCCGGGAGGGAATAATATTCGAAGCCAATTAAGTCCCAAGTTACAAAAACATAATATTGTCTTCTTGTGTCTATACAAAAAAGACATAGCTTTAAAGTAAATTATTCAAAAGGCATAAAGAGGGGAGAAAGGCAATGCTATAATATTCAGTGTCCTAGGAAGGTCTGACCTTACAAATTAGCAGAGTCAGATTAGGGAGAGGAGCTGATTAACTCTTCTTGGGGAGGAGAGCATAGAGAAGTGATTACAGCTAAACAAAGGGATGGGAGAGATTTGGGAACACCTTGACGGGTGAGACTGGGGTAAGCCTAAACTCTGGGAAAAACCGGGACAAGCTACTCATGGCTAGGGGGGAGAGGACAAAGTAATGTCATCCTACATGTGTTAAGTAAATGCTTATTCTTTTTTGGTGGGGAAAGAACTCCCAAGGGTGCTCAGGGAGTCCAGGGGTCACTCCTAACACTCAGACAATAAGGCCAAACAGTTTATCTCTAGGTTCCATTGCTGTGGTACCCTCTCATGGGGGTCACACACACTGAAGCTTCCATAGCTATACTCAGAGGTGTGATGGGCGGGGTAAGGGGGGGCCACTTACAGTGCCAGGGATTAAACTCCTGGTCCTTACAAATAAAAGACATGTACTAACCCAGAGATGACTTAGTAAGTAGCACTGTAGCACTGTAGCACTGTCATCCTGTTGTTCATCGATTCACTCGAGTGGGCACCAGTAACGTCTCCATTGTGAGTCTTGTGACCTAGTAAGTAATGCTTTTTAATGCTCAGGTGGTGTGTGTGTGTGTGTGTGTGTGTGTGTGTGTGTGTGTAAAAAAGTAGAAGTAAACAACTCACAACAGTGGATTAGCCAAGAGAGTGTAAAAAAATGACTAGGAAGTGAAATGAGGAGCAAAAACTTAATTAAGAGCAGAAGCTGGAAAGGATTTGAGAAAATGAGTGAGACAAAAATCAATAAAAGGCCTCTTACTTAATTTAAGCAAGGGAAGCACTTCTTAGTGGTGTTGACTTGAATCTGAGGTCAAGTTTTCTGAAATGCAGAAAATTTGTTTTCTGAGGACTGACATTTATAACCTGAGTTTATAAGACAAGCCATTATGGTATCTCTACCAGATAAAACTGTGTATCCAGCAGAAGCAGCTGGAATGCTGAGTGAAAACTACCACCACAAGAGAAAAAATACTGATTTTCCAGCCTGAAATACATGGGGAGGTAGTGAAAACATGCCAATTTATTTCCCAGCTCCTGCATGGGGATCTTCCCCCCTCACTCTGGATTATTTGTTTAAGAAGAAAGCTACAAAGCTCAAGTCAAGAAGGACTGAACAGAGAGCAAGAAAATATGTCTGTAGAAAAGGGAAGAGCCAAGGAATACTTATAAATTTTTCTTAAATCCTGTCTAGTGTTTCTGTAATGGATCTAGACAATAGCTGAGTGTGAAATGACACTAGAATGAGAACAAATGACTCTTAATTTTTCTCCTCTGAATTCAGAATCATGCCTTTGTAGATTTGTTACATTTTTGCCTGATTTCTGATTCAGATTTCTTTGGTTTGCTCAAAGTTTTCATGGTTTTACAATTGTAGGGAGGACACTGAGGAATATCAAGGAAGCACTGATAAACTCAAGATCATAAGATGAAGGGAACATTATTGGGCATGCACACAAATAGCCTTGGTAAATGCCAGGAATGTGAGAACATTTGCTCTATGTTGTCAAATACTTTTCTATTTACTGGCTAAAGAAATCCACACTGTAGCACTGTAGCACTGTCGTCCCATTGTTCATGGATTTGTTCGAGTGGAAACCAGTAACATCTCCATTGTGAGGCTTGTTGTTACTGTTTTTGGCATATCGAATACACCATGAATACCTTGCCAGGTTCTGCCATGCAGGCGGGATACACTCGGTAGCTTGCTGGGCTCTCCGAGAGGGAAGGAGGAATCGAACCCCAGTCGACCGCGTGCAAGGCAAATGCCCTACCTGCTAATCTGAAAAAAATCATATCACAAAAAAATCAGATTATGTCATTCAATATTATTCCACCTAGATATCACAAGAAAATACCCAAAAGTGTCAGGAAGGCAAAGTTGAGTGGATAATAGGTACATGAATTGCAAAGAGAAATTTGATGATGGATTTCATTCAGAACCACACGCAAGAGCTGACCTCTATTCAAGTGATTTCTTTGAGAGACAATGACATCTACTAATGTTGAATGGGGAGGAGGAAATGAGATTTGAGAATTTTATCTGTGTAGAATCAGTTTTGCACCAGTAATTTGAGATCTGCCTCATCCCATGCTACTGAATAATTAGGTTGCATTGTAATATTCTTACACATAATATTGTTGCACTGATGCAGAGGGACATGTTTTAATGTCTAATAAATCTGAATAAGATATATATACTTATTAAGAGGAATTGAATTCTGTGGCTAGTTAATGAAAAGCATGACAAACTGCTTCTGAGTCCCTGTTTGGATGCACAAAAACACAGAGTTTATAGATTTTATTTGTAAGTGCTGCTGTAAAAAATGGAAGAACCACTCCATGCCCTCAGTGCATACAGAATTTAATAAGAAAGACATCCATTTAAACAAATATAGTACAGTGTGATGCATATGAAAATAAAAGCAAATACAAAGAAAGAAGTGAATAACAGGGTATCATTTTAGAGACAAAGGTATCACAAAAAGAGGCAATGGCATTGAAGCAGAGACCCAAATATCTGAGACATAATAACAGACCCTGTTGGGGCGTCTGCCTTGTATGCAGCTGACACAGTTTCAATCCCCGGCGTCCCATATGATCCCCAACCCCACCAGGAGTAAATTCTAAGTGCAGAGCCAGAAGCAACCCCTGAGCATCCAAAGTCTGATTTTAAAATAAACAAATAAATACAATAATGATAATAGACCCGAAAATTTTAACTAAGAATGACACTAGAAACGCAAAGAAAATTCAATGATAGAAGCTCTCAGTATAATTCACCATATAAATAGGACTTAAGAGAACATAATACTAATCTCCATAATTTCCTATAAAGTTTGAAAAAATTCAATAATGTTTAATATTTAAAAAATAAAATCTCTTGAGAAAATGGGTAATTTCTTAAACATATATGATTATAATTACATGTAGTGTGTATGCTACATATACATAAAATATGTATTGTATATCTCTGAACTTCACATCTCTGTATGTGAACATTCAACATTGCATTATACTATGAAAATACTGTAACTATTGTTATATTACATAGTATGTACATATGCTATAATATGCACCATAAATATGGTACAACCATATGATAGAAACATACATATATAAATATATATGTAAGTAAAGGAAAGATAGGTAAATTTGAGTACTGAAAAATAAAATTGAGTGACCTCAGAGAGGTCAGTAGTTGAGTTATGCCAGATAGGCCCGAATGTGACTGAGCCCAAATCTCTGGTACCTTCTGGAATCGAAACAGACCAAGCCCTGGCCCTGCCAAAGGCCAGCACTCCACCCACCCTGGGTGCTCCTGCTTCTGCCACAGAAAGGGCCCATCTTCTCCACTGGTCTGCAGAAAGAAGGCGGCAGCTGATGGTCCAAGCTCCAAAACTCCTGAAAAGTGTGGTCATGTATGCAGCCAGACAACACCTCCACATTTCACAGAGTTGAGAGCCCAGCACAGAAAATTATATGGGAAAACTCAGTAGAAGCTCACTAAGATAAATACGTGAAAATTATAACACAGAAGGATCAACTTGGAACTAACAGCTGTAAATCCTCAGACCAGGACTTTAGCAAACCCATTAGAAGATATATTTTGCAACAGGAAATATAAATTATTTTGTGCCAGCTAACGGAGCAAGCTGGGGGTGAAGTGGAAGTGGGGGTCTGGGATTAGGGAAATTGGTGGAGGGAAAGGCACATTCATGGAGGGACTGGTGCTGGAATACTGAACACTTAAACAACTGTGTTGTGAACAGCTTTGCAAATCATGTGTTTAAACAAAGATTAAGGCAAAAAAATCAAATAATTTAGATTAAAAAGAAAAGCTAAAGGTAACTATAAGCTGTAGCACTGTAGCACTGTTGTCCCGTTGTTCATCAATTTGCTTGAGCGGGCACTAGTAACCTCTCCATTGTGAGACTTGTTACTGGTTTTGGCATATCGAATATGCCACAGGTAGCTTGCCAGGCTCTGCCATGCAGGAGGGATAGTAGCTGTCGAGCTCTCCGAGAGGGACAGAAGAATTGAACCAAGGTTGGCTGCATGCAAGGCAAATGCCCTACCCACTGTGCTATCGCTCCAGTCCAACTATAAGCTGAGTAATAATTCATTAAAAAAAATAAGTGAATAAGGAATGACTAAGACTTTCACAAATAAAGGTAAAAATTTTTTAAATATTGAGGTTAAAAACTTAAAAATTACCCAAAGATGGGTTAACTCAATGTAAAAACTCACAGCATATGCAAAAATAATTTCAAAACAAGAATATAATTTGGGCCTGGAGTGATAGTATAGTGGGTAGGTTGTTTGCCTTGCACTCAGATGACCTGAGTTCAATCCTCGAATCCCACATGGTTCCCGGGGCACTGTGAGGTGCATTTCCTGAGTGCACAGCCAGTAGTAATCCAGGAACATTTCCAGGTTGTTCCCAAAACAAAAACAAAAACAAAAATAATGAATTCATCCATTTTAAAAGAAATGTTAATTAAAACTTGACCTTATTTTTTTCCTTTCCCATTTACTTGTCAAGAATTTTTAATTTAACAATGTGCTCTCTCTTAAGACTGTGGGAAAACAGATACTCTCTGCTGTTGCTGAAACCAGTGCAAAATGGTACAATCACAATGGAGAAGAATTTATTTTATTTAAGAAATTACACATTGATTTATATTTTGATCTAATAATTCCTCTTCAGGTATTTAGTGTGAAACTCTAATTCTGGAAATATCAAACTACATATACTTGTGTTTTGTCTCTGCATCATTATTTGCAATTGGAAAATACTGAAAATGTTCTACATGTCCAAGCACTAAAGATTAGTTGAATAAACTATGGTAAGTGCACAAAATGGAAGTATTGCACATTATAAAATTGAGAGCAAAAAAGACCCTTATTAACTGATAATGGAATGATTTGCAATTACTATAAAATATATATTATATATAAATATTATAGACAATAGTGCAAAAATAGACAACAAATAGATAATAATGCGAAGATATGAGATGCCACCTATGTGTAATAAAAGCAAAAAGCACATGTATATTATTTATATAGATGATTATACATATGTGTTAATATACTTATTTTATACATTTACAAAAAGAAATGCAGGAAGATAAACCAAGTAATATTGATTTGGTTGGCTACAATTTTAGCCTATTATAAAAATAGTAGTTTAAATTAAAATAAACATGAATACCCAGTCTAGGTAGGAGGGGGCAGTGGAAGAAGTAAAATTACAAACACATATGGCAAGTTTTACAGGAATTTGTGGGGTTTGTTGGGGATGGGAGGCTGGTAATGATATGAAACTATTTGATAGATACTATATAGTTGAGTAAATGCTTAGATGTGTTGTTTAGGACACCCAGATTCTCATTATGGATAAAGGAATAAAACTATGAAATAAGAAGAAAAGAGTCTTATGCACATTTATATATGTATTCATGTTAAAGATATCTTTTTGGAATTTTGGATCATATCTTGCAATGTTTAGGAATTACTCCTGGATCTGCACTCAGGAATTATTCCTGGTGGTACTCCAGGGACCATATGGGATGCCCAAGATAGAACTGAGTCAACCGGCCTGTAAGACAAATATGCACTACCTGCTATACTATGACTCCATAAGTTAAATATATTCATGTGTACCACTTATTCAATATATGTGACAACATATGTGCATTTTCATAGATCATGGTGTCTTTCTCTGGATATTACATCTGGAGACATATAATCTTCACCTATTCCTCACTGATATACTAATTTTGATTATGTGTATGTTGTTTTATAAGTATATGTATGCCATACTTGTCTTTCCAAGATCTGTATTTTGTAAGACCCAAGAAGCAAATATTTTAGTAACTATGAGGACACTTGATATTCAGATCATCAAGCTATCAATAATACAATTTTTCACTGAAAGGAATTTAAAATTTTCTGGGGAAAGAGATCTAATGAATGACAAAGTAGAGGTAATACAAGATTAGAGTGTCTTATTCTGTCTGAGAGAATGTAGGTTGTTTTTAAACTCTAGGAGTATCCAAAGATGAAAGGAAGGAAGAAAGGAAGAAAGAAAGAAAGGCAGGAGCTGGAGAGTTGTACAGTGGGTAGGACGCTTGCCTTGCACATAAGTGACCTTTGTTCTATCTCCAGTCCCCCATATGATCCCTGAGCGCAGAGCCAGGAGTAAGCCCTGAGTAACACCAGATGTCACACAAAATAAGGAAGGAAGGAAGGAAGGAAGGAAGGAAGGAAGGAAGGAAGGAAGGAAGGAAGGAAGGAAGGAAGGAAGGAAGGAAGGAAGGAAGGAAGGAAGGAAGGAAGGGAGAAAAAACAACAGGTAAATAAGGAAAATGTTGAGGAGTAGGTAAGATTTATTTTGAAATTAACAGTGAAAATTGGAGCAGTTTAGGTTGATCAACAGATACTAAATCAAAAAAGAAATTTTGATGATAATCAAGATATATATATTTTTAATTTTATTAAATCACCGTGAGATAGTTACAAGCTTTCATGTTTGGGTTACAATCTCACAATGATCAAACACCCATCCCTCCACCAGTGCACATTCCCCACCAATAATATCCCGATATACCCCCCCTTTCCCACCCTCCCCCTGCTTCTATTTGCAGACAATCAAGATATTTTTATCATCTTTAAGAGCCTCCATGAAACATGCTATTTACCAGGTAGGAAAAAGAAGCAGTAATTATGTAACTGTGAAATTGGATAATTTATCAGTAAGAACAGATGGGCATTGTGTTCCTTTGGATGTGACATTTTAGAAATGACACAATATCACTTAATCAATATTGAGATGAAAAGACATAGAATTCAAGCATGAAGCAATATCAAATAAAATAAACATTCGAAAGGCAAAGAAAATCTCTAAAATTATTCACAATTAAATGACACTAAATAAAGGGGTTGAATAGATAATGCCTAGCGCACGCCAACTCAGGTTTAATCCCTGGTACTCCATATGATTCTCTGAACCCACCAGGAATAATTCCTGTAGAGTTAGGAGAAAGCCCTAAGCACAACCATCAATGGCCCCAAAGGCAAACACTTAAAAATAAATAAATAAACAAACAAACAAACAAACAAATAAATAAATAATAAAAGAAGCTAAAAAGACATTAGTTTCTTTTCTTTTTTTTTTTCTTTTTGGGTCACGTCATACCTGGTGATGCACAGGAGTTCTTCCTGGCTCTACATTCAGGAATTACTCCTGGCGGTGCTCAGGGGACCATATGGGATGCTGAGAATCGAACATGGGTCAGCCGGGTGCAAGGCAAATGCCCTACCCACTGTGCTATCTCTCCAGCCCAAAGACAACAGTTTCTTATATCTAATTCTTGACTGGGTCCTTTACTGGAAGGGAAAAAATGGTAAAAGAACTGACAAATCATATTAACATTTTTCAGACCATATAACAAAATGGAAATATGAAGATTAGACAGAAGTATTGATAACTCTTCTCTAGTTGTATAAGAGAATGTTTCAATTCTTAGGAAATTCACACTGAAGTATTGAGAAGTAAATGGCCGTATGTGTATAACTTCTTTTCAAATGGGTATGAGGGAGTATATGTAATACTTAGATGTTCATATATGAACACATGCAAACATATATATATATATACTTATAGAGACAAAAGAGTTTATAACATCTTAGCAACTGATTTATCTAGGTAAAGGGAATAAGCAGTTCTGTTTTTGTTTTTGGTAAATCTTGTTGAAGTTTGGGATTATTTCCCAATACAAAGTTTGTAAAATGTTTAAGATTCTAATAAATATTGCTCACTTAGACACAGAATTAACCTGCTTTCCCAAATATTGTGACCCTTTAACACATGATATAATGAGATCCTTTTGTTTGAAGTGAGTTTTTGTTCTCTAATCTTTGGCTGTTTAATCTGAGTTCAGAAGAAAATAAGTGAAGATTCGTCTTTCAAGTTCACTGTTTCTGTTTCATTTCTGTGTTTCATTTTGCCTTGTATATTGGCTGGGATTCACTAAAACTTCAATCATTTTTTCTTTCTTAAGGAAATGAATGGAACCCTTTGATTCTGCCAGATCTCCGGGGCAAACTTCTCTTCTCACTATGAAACCATTTCATATCAAAGGGAATAAGCTCTGTCTCTCCAGACTTCACCCAGGCCTTCAGCGACCCTTCAAACTTTAGTGCAGGATTTGTTGTTGACATCTTAGTCGAAACTAGGGAAACTGTTTTGGGGTATACAATCCCTGCGGGCAAATCCCACATCTTGGGTGGCAGCAGATGCAGCTGCTGTGGGGAACTCTCCGAGAAGGAACAGAAGCAAACTCAGCAGTCATTTCCCCCTGTGCCCCTAGAGAATTTTACACATCATCTTAAATGTTTACTATACAACATAACCAACACATACTGCCCACTAAACCATTTGCAGATATGCTCTATTTTATGGAAAACAAACATTTTAGTTCTCTGATGTCTCTTAGGTGTAAGACTCAAGTAAAAACTTGCCGTGTGAGGCCCAACTGGGTTGACCCCTGACACCACATGTTCCCCCAAGTACTGTGGGGTGTGTCCTTGGAGATGTTGCAAGCTGCCAAGCTAGTACCAAAATGATTCAGTAAGACAAGGCACCTTGTGACCTGAGCACCATCACACACTTCCTCAGACACTCCCTGAGAATCACAGGAGGGGCCCCAGGCCTCCTGAGCACTGGTTGGAAGCCAACAACCTCCCCAAAACAAAAAGAAAAACTTGCTTTGGGAGTGCCCAGTTATGGAAATGCAGACCAACACTAAATTTTCTGTGGGTTTTTGTTCTGTTTTCTCTCTCTTTCTTTCTTTCTTTCTTTCTTTCTTTCTTTCTTTCTTTCTTTCTTTCTTTCTTTCTTTCTTTCTTTCTTTCTTTCTTTCTTTCTTTCTTTCTTTCTTTCTTCTTCCTTTCTTTCTTTCTTTCCCTTCCTTCTTTCCTTCCTTCCTTCCTTCCTTCCTTCCTTCCTTCCTTCCTTCCTTCCTTCCTTCCTTCCTTCCTTCCTTCCTTTCTTTCTTTTTCTTTCTTTCTTCCTTTCTTTCTTTCTTTTCATTGAAGCAAGAGAGTCTTTATTAAACAAAACTTACTTAGAAAGATTTCTGTTGATGGTGGCAGGGGTGGGGAATATATGTTCAAGAGAGAGCATGAGCTTGAAAGAGAAAGCAAGCAAGCAAAAAGACAGAAAGATGTGTTCAAGGTGGAGTATGGGCTTGAAGGAGCAAGCCTTCTCTGTGGGTTGTAAGTGTCCTGGGGTGTGAGGTTGCTATGTGAGTCTCAGCAGTTGCAGGTGACTGGGGCTTGGGGACAAGTTAATACTCAATTAAGTGATGTGTGAGTGCATGACAGGTGATGACAAATACTCATTTTGAGAGAAGAGAAAGAAAATGCCTCGAGAAACAGAGAATTTAGCTAAGGGTGTGTTGTAGTTGCTCAATGAATGGTGATTTGACTCATTCCAGGCCACAATCCATTCCATCAACTGGACATCTATGTTCCTCAAAACGCAGATGCTTTGTGGCAGGTAAAAGACTAAGTCTGGGTGGCCGGGCAGATACTTTAAATTATGCCGGTCACTGAATGAATTCTGGGAATCAATGAAAACTAAATATAAGTAAAGCAGAACACTACAGGGGCCATGAGTGTGGGGGTAGGGATTGAGGCTGAGGGTACTGTTAGTGTTAGATATTAGCACAAATTTCTAATGAGAAGAAAAATAAAGTCTGGCACTATGGTAACTAAACTAAAGCCAACATACTATTTTGTGTACTTGAAAATTGTTAAAAGCATAAACCAGGGCCGGATCCTACAGTGGGTAGGGCACTGGTTCAATCCCCAGCACCACATATGTTCTCTTGAGCACTGCCAGGACTGATCCCTGAGCACTGAAGAAAAGTCCTCCCCGAGCACAGCTGGCTATAGGCCCAAAATAAAGAATAAATCTGAAGCTCACTGAGTGTATACCTCCCATGTGTATCCCTGGGTTCAATCCCTGGCACAGCCACAAATAAATAAGCATATAAATCTAAGTTGTTTTGCTAAAACAACAAAATGCTAAGTTTCTAGGAAGGAGAAAATGTTAGCTAACATCGCAAAATTTTGTAATCTATGCATGTGTCAATTATACCTCTTACATTTCTATACTGTTTAATGTTGTTTATATTTTTATAATACTATTTAATTTATTATAGATATTTTATAATAACATTTTAATGAATTAGCCAGATGAGGAGCCATGGTGTGAAACTCTGAGAGCAAGAATCGAATGAAACAGGCCAAAGAATAGCGATGGGGCTGGAAGATGGCTTCAAGGGCTGGGCACATGATTCAAATGCAGGGGCCCAAATTTGATCCTGGTATCACATATTTCCCTGAGCACTATATCAGGAGTAGGCCCAAAAAATCCAAATTAGTGCTTTTAAATTTTAATCTACATATTTTGTTTGTTTAGGGTCATACTCAGTGATGCTCAGGACTGACACCTGGCTCTGAGCTCACCAATCACTCCTGGCAGACTGGGTGGGGGGGACCAAATAGGGTGCCAGGGATTAAACCCAAGTTGATTGAATGCAAGGCAAGTGCCCTACCCACTATATTATTGCTCCAAACCCTTAATTTTCAATCTAAAAAGAAAGCAATAGAAGTGCTAGATGGGAATCAGAGGTGTTTTCTGCCTCCAGTCCAAACTAACCAGGCATCGCTATTTTGTGACAGAACAGTGAGGGCTATAGTTGAAGTTTTATCCTGACCAAGTTAAGAACAGGTGGGGAAGTCTTTCACCCCCTATTTCCTTTAAGGGGCTGGTCTTAGATCAGATGTTACAAAATATATATGGCCCATATCCCACATGCTTAACCTGCTGTTGTCTTGTGTTGCCTAAGATTTATCTAATTATATATGTCTAAATTATAGACTTTTTTTTTCAAGCATTGGCCTCAAATTCACCCAGTCTTCTACCTTGCTGAATTAGGTCAGAGGGTGAGTGAACCTAGAGAGCTCTGTGTGTCTAACTGAATTTTCATAGCACTTTTAGAACATCAGTTTTATTCAAGATATATATTGACGCTTACAAATATATGTATGTGTGTAAATATATTATGTGAATTTTTCTTTTAAATGCAACTTGAAAGAAGTGCCATGATAGGTGCTACCATAATCATTTAGGCCTTTGTTCTTCTTCATGATAGGGCGCCTCAGGTAGATTTGCAAAATTCTTCCTTGGCTCACATATTTCCATCATAAGGTATTGAAAGGCAAAAGGTAACTCCAGGCCAGTTCAGGCCGTTCATTATTCTTTTTTTTTTTAAATTTTTTATTGAGTCACCATGTGGAAAGTTACAAAGTTTTCAGGTTTAAATCTCAGTTATACAATGCTCGAATACCCATCCCTTCACCAGTGCTCATATTCCACCACCAAGAATCCCAGTATAGCTCCACCCCACCCCCTCACACCCCTAACCCCCCCATGCCCCTAGCCCCCCCACCCTAAGCCCCCCCCCGCCTGTGTAACTAATAAATTTCACTTTACTTTCACTTTGATTGCATACAATATTTCAACAAAACTCACTATTATTGTTTGGAGAGTCTCTCCCCTAAAGTCAGACCTGCTGAAAAGGAAGCATTAGATAATTTGTTTTCCATTGCTGAGGATGAAGAGGTACGAGGTCGAGTGACCACACTTATCGGCCTCTCAGTTTTGGGTTTCTGTAATTTAGTATTTTAGTAACTAAGTCCAGAGAGATATCTGCCAGAAGTTGCATTGTTGCCAACTTGTACTTCTCAGTTACATTATATTCCACATATGAGTGCAATCTTTCTATGTCTGTCTCTTTCTTTCTGACTCATTTCACTCAACATGATACTTTCCATGTTGATCCATTTATATGCAAATTTCATGACTTCATGTTTTCTGACAGCTACATAGTATTCCATTGTGTAGATGTACCAGAGTTTCTGTAACCAGTCATCTGTTTTGGGGCACTCTGGTTTTTTCCAGATTCTGGCTATTGTAAACAGTGCTGCAATGAACATAGAAATACATATGCCATCTCTACTATACCTTTTTGCCTCTCCGGGATATATTCCCAGGAGTGGTATTGCTGGGTCAAATGGAATCTTATTTGGAGAATAAGAATGCTTATTCTGAGTGCTTTCTGATGCTAATTTTTGGACATCAGAGCATCTACATCTGGATATTAATAGTGAGAGTAGGTAGAAAAATATTCAAGCTGTCCCAGAGACAGGAGTATGTTACCAATGCAATTACTGTATGAGAAAACTACTCCTAAAACTCTAGTCTCACATTTTCCTGGAAGTAGCAAGATTTTATGGACAAATAAAACATTCAGAAATGCCAGTGACAGTAAAATAAGTCAAAGACTTTGATGTGGAAAATAAATTAATATGAGAAGAAGGAAAGGTTTAATTAGAAAGGTAAAAGGCATCAGTACTAGAAAAGGGGGGAGGGAATCAGAACATAATTGGATAGAGTTAAGTAGTTCACTCTTTCATGAAACACATTTTCCTTCTACCACTATACTATTGCCAAATCTGGCTTAGAGTTTTCATGAATAGGCGCTAGATTCTTCCTCTACTTCATTATGTTGCTAACTCCAACTTTTAGAATATTCTTTTTAATATTTAACTGAAAGAGAAAGTTACAAAAATAAAATAAAATGTTGTTAAAGTACGACTTCTTTAATAACAAATTTCAGCAGTTCAGAAGGGGTGGAACCAGACCATTAGCTGGACTAAAGGGTTAATTAGCTGCGGAAAATCAAACAAATTAGAATTCTTACCAACCAGATCAAAATATCAAGATGTGGACAAAGGGTTCTTGATTCTTGTCTAATGCTTAGAGCTTGACAAAATTTTAACCAAAGAATTGATTATATTTTATATTGAAATTAATTTGTGTTTTTTGAAAAATAGATATTTCTGAGGACCAGAGAGAAAGTACTGGAGGTAATGCGTTTGCCTTGCCTATCTCACTTCAACTGACCATAGTCCCATCCCTGGCACCATATGCAGTCCCCTGAACACCTCCCAGGAGCACACCTGAGCACAAAACTAGCAACAGCTCCTCAGCACTGCCAAATTCGGGCCCTCTGCAAAAACCCAACCACTCCCTGCAAAAATAGGTATTTCTTGTTGGTTAAAGTTGTTTTCTCATCCTGTGTTTCCTAATAGTTGAAACATAGAATCATCCTAGCTGTTTTAAAAATTTGCTAACAGATGGATGAAAAAAATGAAACAATCACACGTGTGCTCAATAGAATAACACCCCTAATTGTTTTCAAAAAATGAAATTCTGCAAGGTACAAACAATATGGATAGGAATTGAATTACGTTCAATGAAATAAAGACATAAAAAACAATTGCAAGTTGACTTCACTCCTCTGTGGAATACAAACAGCTAAAGCAGGAGATATGTTTGGTAAAAAAGAAAATTAATGACAAAATTATTGGAAAAAATTAATTCCTAGATCTGATAAATATTCCCTCTCGGAGAGCCCAGCAAGCTACCAAGAGTATGCTGCCCGCACGGCAGAGCCTGGCAAGCTACCCTTGTCGTATTTGATATGCCAAAAACAGTAACAATAAGTCTCACAATGGAGATGTCACTGGTGCCCGCTCGAGCAAATCAGTGAACAACGGTGCAACAGTGCTACAGTGCTACAGATGAATATTATCGTAGTTTCCAGAGGCATGGAATATGTAGGGAGAAGAATGGGGAGAAGTTTCTTTGGGGGTGGGTGCAAGAGTTAAGTATATATAGAGGTCCCAAGCTATTTTTCTGAAATTCTGTAATACTATAAACTAATGATGATCATTTTTTTAAAGAGTGAATGAATCCATGAAGCTGTTTTGAAAACTTTTTATTTTAATCATTAAGTTGGAGGCAGTAATAGCATTTGTTCTCAATTACCCTGACTCTTACTCCATGGATAATGTGGTACCCTGCTATTACCTACTGTGAGACAGGCCATGTAAAAATATATTTTTTTCTCTAAGATTAGAATTTCTAAGTAACAAACGTACAGTGATCATTCTGATTGTGACAGAAATTAAAATGGTTACAAATATACACTCAAGTGTATTACAAATACACACAAGTTTTCCTAATAACATGCCATTCTGTTAATTCCAGGAAATTTGAGGTGGGGTAATAAGGCAGAGCAGTAGATTTTCCTGCTTGTTATTTCAAGATAAACTCTTTCTGCCAAAATATTCACTTCTAATTGCATAAATTTATACATAACATAGATAAGAAGTGCTTACTTTGCCATTCTACCTCCTCAAGCTTTTTTTTTTTTTAAGAGAAATTGCTTGACATTTCAAAGTCTTCACTGAAAGCATTTGAGACATAAAAATCCTCCAGGGAGCTTATTTAAAAGGCAGATAAAAAGGTTGTCACTGCAGGAGATCTTACTCACAGGGTTGGGATGTGAACCCTGTGAGTTTGTATTTTTGCATAATCTCCCAATTGCTCCTACTGGTGCAGGGGATGTGTAGACATTTTTAGGATAATTGAAACGGAAAGGAAATTTACTGAGTGCATGAAGTGTGCCTTTTCTACCAGTAGGTGGCTCCATAGCATATTAAATGAGGCGCATTGCTGCTAACTAGTTTACAAGATAAAAAAATAAAGGGTCTAGGATCCACTGCTTGCAAAAATGGTACAGAAAGGGTAGTTGAAAGGGTACAGAAATATGCCATGTTAAAGGGAATAAATTGATATAAACTGCTATGCAATCATTTACGATTTCTTTTCAAACAAATTGCAGTAAAACTGTTATTTTTTTTCCTTTGATGTGTTCCAGAAACAAATTATTTCTGATTAAGTAAATAAATAAAAGAAACAGAAGCTCTCTCGGGATCTTCCTAAACACCAAGTTTTCCAATTTGGGAGACGCAGTCTTGCAGCGCACCTCTGCTCCCCATTGTTTCTTTTGTCTCGTGGATTCCTGATTGTGTGGTAGAATAGACAGGCATGAGGTGGTTCCACAAATCACTTCAAGCTGCTGCCTATCAGGGAGTTGGGTGGCAGTGACACGGTGAGTGACTATGACATCAATCAACAAAACAACTGCCCTTAGCCACTGCCTCTGCCTTCCTTGGAAATGTGTGAGGTGCTTTGCGTGTTTACTTGGGAAGCACTTCCCTGGAGGCATCTGCCTGCTGAAGTGACTACAATGGTGCTTCTCTTCCTGGAGACAAGTGCTGCTGCTGTCATCAGGCCCCCAGCACCACTCATGCTGATGAGAGGTGCCGACTCATGCCAACCCTTGCCAGTCTTCATGCCAACCTGTGCTATCCTGTCGGTGTGTGACAGTGGTGCCAGGTGATGCCAGTCTTTCCCACATGTGCCAATCCTCCCTATTTTGCCAACCCATGCCATATGGTGCTAGTATTTGCCAGATGATGTCCATTTATGAACCTGAGCCAGTCATGCCAGGTGGTATCAGGCAATGTAGGTCTGAGCCAGTTGGCAATAGTCAGTGCCAACTTGTGCCAGCCCATGGCAGGTGGTACCCCTCTGTGCCAGACAGTGGTTCCATCCCATCTGTGCCAGTCTTACCAACCTGTGCCAGTATTGCCAGATTGTGCCAAATTTACCAGTCTATACCAGCCCTACATACCCAGCAGATAGTGTGAGGCATGATCAGCCTTGCCAGTCTGTGCCAGGTGATTCCTATCAGTCCCAGTTTATGCCCAGTGATGCCAATCTTGCTAACATGTGCATGTGGCAGCCCATGCCAAACTGTGATCATTTGTGTCAGGCAATGTCAACCTGTGATCTGTCTCATGCAGTGCCGGTCTATGCCAGTTGGTGCCAATCTCTTCCAGGCAATCCCAGGCCTGCCAGTCTATGGCAACCTGTGCCTGGCTGTGTTGGGCAGTGCCAGTTTTGCTGGCAGTACCAAGCTGTTCCAGGAAGTTCCAACTTGTGTCAGTCTTGCTAGCCTAGCCTGGAAGTGCCCTTGGTTGTGCCAATCTATGCCAGGTAATACCAATTTTTCAGGTGATGGTTTCTGTGACAGTAGTGCTAATCTGTTCTAGTCTGTGTTGCCCTGCCAACCCACTTCGGGTGTCATGATCCTCTCTCAGTGAGTGCGGGCTCTAACATGTGGTGCTAGGCTGGCCAGTCACTACCATCCTGTCACACCAGAGCCAGGTGGTGCCATTGTGCTTGCCTTGCCAGTCCATATCTATCTGTGCCAGGAGTTAGTCATAAATAGCATTTATCAGGTTGTTAATAATTAGTAACACATCATGAGGAGCACAGTAAATAATAGATTTTGGCAAAATTATGCTGTCTCTCAGTTTCATTATCCTTTGTAAAATGGATATAGTTAATAGTACCCAAGTCATGGGATTCTTATAAAGAATCAATAAAAATGAATGAGCTATACATCTGCTATCCTCCATTATGTGTCTATGCGTGTTAATGTTCACCTCTCCCATTCATTTTCATAACATTGCTTGTGTTTTCTTAGAGACACATTCCTTCCTCACAAAAATACCCTTCCAAGTTTCCCACTTACAGAAACTTTTCTTAAGATTCCAGGCCTGATTTGAATAGAATCTCAAATAGTTGAGATTATCTCCTCCTGTCAAATTGTGCAACTCTTTAGCACTTTCCACTTGTCCCTCCATTTTCCCTTCACTCTACTTGAATTTCAATCTGCAACTCTTCACACATTCGACTCCATTCTCATTAAGATTGCATATGACCTAATGTTCATGACAGACAAATTTCTATCTCATGTTTCTTCTGTTCTTATCGCCTACCAAAATGAGTTGCAAGTACTAGGCACTGTTTGGCTATAATTTATTTAAAATTTTTATGATTAAAAATTCAATTTCAGGGTTAGAAAGATAACAGAGGAGATCAGTTGCTGCTTTTTATGCTGAGTCTGCTTTGACCCCCAGCGCCACACATGTCCCCAGCACTCTGTATGGTCACCACCTGTGAGCACAACGCCAGAGATAACTCCTAAGCACTGCCAAGAATGGTCCAATAGCCCTCCCTCCAACTTCCACTAATCTAATCACCTATTTCTTCAATAAATTTCATAATATAGTGTGCAAGAAAATTAACCAACCAGGCTGGAGCAATAGCACAGCGGGTAGGGCATTTGCCTTGCACGCGGCCGACCTGGGTTCAATTCCCAGCATCCCATATAGTCCCCTGAGCACTGCCAGGAGTGATTCCTGAGTGCAGAGCCAGGAGTAACCCCTGTGCATCGCCAGGTGTGACCCAAAAAGCAAAAAAAAAAAAAAAGCAAAAAAAAGAAAATTAACCAACCACTTTCTAAATTTAACTTTTATATTAAAAGTATTTTGTTATGGGTTGTATGTTATACCTACCATAGCACAGTAGGTAGGACATTTGCCTTATATATGGTCACCAGCAGTGACCCCAGAGCCCTAAAACAACAAAAATAAAACAAAATTACTTAGGTCAAATTGTATGTGGCATCATATGAAAATACTACTGAAAAATTGGTCTACCATAATACATTTTTTAAAAACTTAGTCTCATTCTTAGAGGTTCTTAGAGAGATTTTAGAGCAAATTAATTTTTAGTTATAAACATTATATTAATATAAAGACCTGGAGAGAAAAAAATAGAAAGCAACATATAGTCCCACCTACCAACCATGATCCTGTTTTTCATATCTGGCAACGTTATAAGTTTAACCTGGAGCATCCACAAAATCTAGAAACTTTTAGAAATGCAGAGTCTCAGCTCCATCTCAGGCCAACTGAGAAGTGACTGCTTAGCACAGCCATGGTTGAAAAGCTCTGTTCGAAGGGACTAACTAGAACTCAGGAGACCATCTCGTGTCTCCCTCCCTTCAAAAATGTTCTTAGTCACCATTTACTATGTCCCAGATACTACACAAGAATCAAGGTTGCTTTCAGAACTGACTCAAGATTATATGGAGAGAATGCTACCTCCCTTTCAACTGCTTTCTTGAGCGAATCAAGAAAGTTGTTGTGATTGAAAATTTAATTTTATGTAAGTTCAAGATAACTTGTTTTATTTATTTGTGGTGGGTTAAAGTAAAATATTTATTTAAGGGAAAAGTTAAAGTAGTAAAGTCACTGCTGCAAATACAGGGAGTAGGAGACCCTGATGAAACACCAATGCTACCTTCCTTTTGCCCCTTTTCACAGCTTTTACACGCCCGCCCCCACCCTTTCCTAGCCCCTCACACTCTTCTCAAATGGGTCAGAATATCTGTCTGAGGTCAGTCTGAGGTTCTGACTGTATTTGGCCACATGATAGTTTGCCATGGGCAGGGTAGATTGTCACAGTGCTGGTGGTTGTGACGTTGATAAGTTAAAGTATTATGATTGCATA
Source organism: Sorex araneus (assembly GCF_027595985.1). Taxonomy (NCBI): domain Eukaryota; kingdom Metazoa; phylum Chordata; class Mammalia; order Eulipotyphla; family Soricidae; genus Sorex; species Sorex araneus. The sequence goes on along the minus strand of NC_073303.1, from coordinate 148,431,753 downwards.
ATGAGCTGGAATTGTCTCATGGGTCACCTGTAGCAGCCTAGGCTTGTGCCCCTGGCTATAACAAAGAAGAGACCTTGCAGAAGGAGGTGGGGCTGTTGTCATAAACCCCCTGAAGTGTTTCACAAACATAAGTCATGACAGATTCCTGGCTTGGAGCCTTGCTTCTGGGCAGTCTATTAACATGGCTTACCCTTCTCCAACCTGTCTCATGCTCTCATGACCTCACAGATACCATGTGCTATCTACCTACCAAGGAATTCTGTACTAGAAGGTCTTCTAACACAGATCTTCCTTCAAGGGAAAAGGTTTTGTCTTTTTTTCCTTTTGAAAGAAGAAAACCTTTGAGAACAATCACCTCTTCCCAATTTATGTATCTGAGGAGTATTTACATATATATGCCATATATATATATATATATATATATGACAGTACTCTTATTATCATACTCACAGTGCTGCTAGTTCCCACCATAAGAGAGCTGAGATCCCCAGCTTATCCCAAGTGGCCTTATCCCAAGGTCTGCTGACCCCCTCGCATCCTTCAGCTCACAGTTCTTTTGACCATGTCTCAATTTTTCCTTTTTTCCATTGAGGATCATGTCTACAATTTCTTTTTCTGTGCATCAGTTGCTGAGCACTTTGGATTGTTTCCAGAATTTGGCAATTGTAAATAATGTTCCAAATGAACATAGATGAGTGTAGGTCCTTTGGAATTGCTTTTTATGGTGCTCCTAGTATAGATGTCTTGGACCTTGCTCCCAGAATCCTATCAATCATTTAGTAAAGGTGGGGCTGTTGCTCTGTTCAGTGCATTTGAAAAACAATTTTGAAGTTTCTTTTATTAAAAATAGAGCTTTCCAAACATTTTATTTTGTTTATTTCTTCTTGGGGGCCACATCTGGTGATTCTCAGGCCTTACTCCAGGCTCTGCACTCCGGGACCTCGCTTTTCCCCTCACTCTGTGGGCCATAGTGGGTGCTGAGTGTTGGGGGTGGGGTCAAGCCCTGGCCGGCCTGTGCAAAGCAAATGTTTTCCCCACTGTACCATCTGTTGCTTAGACATTCCCCCCCCCCAAAAAAACCCCATTATATTAAAGTGATCTCACTTTGTTTCGACCTTCACACCTGATGATATCTTTAAGTCTAAAGTTAAATTCTTTAATACACTTGTACCTTCCGTTAAGAGATGGAAATATGTGTGTGGGTAAGAGGGGTAAGAGAAGCACTGAATCAACATTCCACAGTGGAGCTTAAGAACACATCTTGTTTGCTTTAGGCAACTTGTATGAAGTTTTATGTTTGGGAATTTAAAAACACTTTTTTTTTAAGTTCCAGGGAAACCAAGAAGGTGACTTTTCAAAAACAAATCCTTAGGATATTTTATAAGTGTGAATTTTCTAAAGGGGTGGTGGGTGGGGGGTTATTGATTCAGATATCTGGATGGCATATTCCCAATATCCTGAGACATAGTTGGGAGGGGAAAAAGAGCACTGCACTGAAGTCCCCTTTAAATATCAGGAAATACGTGGCGAATACTGAACGCTTTCTTTTATTAATCAAGAGATACTCTTGAGGGGCGGAGGGGAGGGAGATGGGAGACGGGGAGCTCTTACTAATATTAGGGAATTCCAAAGACTAAGAAGCAGTTTGAAATGAACGCAAAGTCTAGCCTTGAAGAGAACAGTTTAGCTTTTGCTGTCAAAGGGAGGCAATACGCAGCAGGGGTGATGTCTAGAGGGGAAAAAAGGTTCCAAATGATAGGGAAATAAGAATGTGAAAATATCACGGTAAACATGTACATGATAGTCGAACCAGCGAAGCGGGGTGTAGATGAGTCTTAATTATGTAATGGTTCACGGCTGAACCACAAACCAACCTTAATGCTGTATAAAGACACACAAAAGTTCTCGGTCGCCGACTTGATTAAGTGTAAGAGAGAAACAGACAGACAGACTAGGGAAAACAACAAAGAAGAAGCGTTTGCTAAACATCTGAGCGCATGCTGCAGAGAAAGCCTGGAGCAAGGATGCTCCGCGATTCTGGGGGGGGGGGTCTCAACCTGCGCGTTTCTGCGGCAGCGGCGGCGCGCGCGGGTCGAGCCCGGGAACTGCGGGGCGGGGGGGCGGGGCGGGGCGGGAGCCGCTGGGCGGAGCGGCCCGGAAGGCGCGGACCAATCGCAGCGCGCCCCTCCGGCGGCCAATCAGCGGCGCCTGGGCCGGCCGATCTGCCCGGCAGTGCGGGCGGGGCGGGGCAGCGGGAGTCGGGGCGCCGCCGGTTACACCTCTGAGCGCCCCCGGGACGCCGCGGGGCCAGGGGCGTCTGCAAGGCGGGGGGCCGGCTGCGGGCGGGCCCGGGCACCTTCCTCGGAGCACACGGCCGGCCGCCCACGTGCGCCCAGAGCCCCCGGCTGGCCTGCAGGCTGTGCGGGCACCTGTCGGTCCAGGGGCCCCGGGCGTGGCCGCTCCGTCGGACGGTCAGTTGGGGTGACGTGGATCCCCAGCGGCCTCACCCGTGTCCACGTCCCACCTGGAGCCCGAGAAGTTGGGCACAGCCCGGGCCCTAGCTGGTTCCGAGAGGGGAGCGGCGGCGGGGCTGCTGCAGAGGGCGGGGACGGCAGGCGTGCGCGGCCCGGGAAGCCCCCTCGGGTCCGTCTCCCCGGGAGCGCGGCCTTGGGGCCAGACTGGTGTGACAGAGGTGACCCTGGACTGGCGAGCGGTTCCGATCCGCGCCCGGGATGACCACGGAGCGGAAGGCGCTGGGCTGAGCCTGGGCTGGTAGTGTGTGCACCGGCACGGAGGGATGCTAGCGGTTAGGACGGTCAGGAGCAAACTCAGGATGGGGACCATCTGCTCCCCCCACCCCAGCGGGACCAAGACGTCAGCGGAGGTCTGCAACGCCGACTGGATGGCCTCGCTGCCCCCTCATCTCCACCACGTCCCCCTATCCAATCTGGCGATCCCAGGTATTCTTCTCTTACTACTCCATCCCGCTGTGTTTAATTCTGCCGTGTTAACCTTGCGGAAGGGGTTGTGTTGCTTTTTGTAGTGTGCTGAGAAAGGGGAAAAAAAAGTTAGTGGTCTTAGCTAAATTCGCGTGTGTGTGTGTGTGTGTGTGTGTGTGTGTGTGTGTGTGTGTGTACAGTGTCCAAACCAAACTTTACTCTCCAGCAGCCGCTTCTAAAGAGGCTCCCGTGACTCATTGGCAAAAGGGACTCCAGAGAATGGAAGCCACCGGTTTTATTGTTTGACGGTTGTTGGTCTCTTTTTCTTTTGTTGTTTCTGGATAGCCTCGTGCTAAGAATGAGGGAAGGGGAAGGGGAGGGCACTGTTTATTGAATCACTTAAAAAGAAAACGTCTTTTTCTTTTATAAGGGCAATGAATGAAAGTTGTTAGCAATTGGAGATCTGGATTAAAATCAGAAGCATGAGTGTTTTCTTTCTCGTTTGTCTGACCTTGCATATTGGTAAAAGAAAAACACATCGCATTAGAAATTGGTTCAGAACCAGGCTCGAGTATAAAGACACAGTTCTGTTGTTGGAAAAACCAGAAATAGAGATTGCATGCTCTCCTCACAGGCAGTCATTAGGTGTGATGAGGTGGTGGTGTTTGAAAATTGTCTATATATACACAGGTGTCTTCCAAACCAACTAGAACCCCAGTTTTGCAAAGCACTTTTAACTGCGTGTCCTCTGGGAGTTTCATACTTTGTCATCCTTCTCATTGTATTTGCTAAGTCCAAATACAGAATTGCCTCTGTCCACTCAAAGTCTGGTTCAAGTCTGATTTCTAGGGAAAAACATTTGGGCTATAATATTCTTGGCCCAATGCGCCATAGGCAGAGTTCTAGCTGTGGATGATTTGGATAGAATTTCTAGGAGCGGAGGAGGACTGCTGCCAATACTCTCCCTCACCTGGAGACATAAATTGATGTCCATTCTCAGAGCAACAGCTGAACTTATTATAGCCATCCCCCGGAACTGCTAGCCTTTTTGTGGCTGAAAAGATAACCTCAGGCAATTCCAGCTCTTTGCTTTCCATGCCAGATGAGCAGTGCTGGCTGCAGATGCAGCCTTTTCTTCTATTGGAGGTCCTGCGGGTTCATTGTCCTGGGCTTTTAGTGCTTCGAGCACTGAGAGAGCTGCTAAATCCCTTTATAGTTCTGATCACTTGTGTTTTACCAGCTATTGACTACAGCTCGTTGGAAACACCAGATGGCCATGTCTCAGAACAGCCCCTTTCCATGTTTAATTGGTGCCTGTGGAATCATCACCTAAATGACACACGGGCCTCTTGGAACATTAGTCATTTGTCTTCAGGCTTTGCCATGGTATTGTTTTGTCATGTGGCACGGCAGACAGTGTGTGTTTGCAAACAGAGTGGCATGCATGTCAGGCCGACTGTAAATGACTCTGATTCAAGGCATGTCCAGGGGTAGGGTAAGGCTTCCTCCTTCCTGTTGTACTTGGATGTCTAAAACCACAGAAGCATCTCTGCTTGCTGCTGGCTTGGCTCTGAACTCTGACTCCATGACTCCGGAAAGGCGCCAGGCATTTGTTCTGCAGTTTATAGGGTGTCTCACAATTACTAAAAGTGACAGGGGGAGCAAGCCATCAGATCTGCTGCTGTAACTGGATACTGATTAACCGCCATGGAGACTGCAGGAATGTGATCACCCTGGCTTTCTGAAATCTGTCTCTTCCAAGCAGAGAAATAGATAATGACCTCCTCTTAAGGAGCTGAATTCATTATTATAAATGTCTTCTTTCCAAGTAGCAGAAGAGAACTGGGTGTCTCTAAACACAAGTTCAGGACAGAAAATTCAGATACTAAGTGCCAGTCAGTTAGAACCCCATCTCCAGACCCCCCTCCTTCTCTTTTACCCGTCCTCTTTTCCTTACCTCAAGCATATTACTCCCCAGTTTATCTGTTTCTACTGAGAAATTCCAAAATACAGAAGGCAGTTGGGCAGTGGAGACCACCATCCTCCTACCCTCTTCCCCTCTTCCTCCTCCCTCCATCCCTTCCTCAGAACAGCTATTACTTACTGATCATCTCCATGCAGCACCCATTGTCATGCAGTCCTTCAAATCTTTTGACCTTTGAGATAGGCATTAACATCCTTTTGGAAATGAAATTATTGCTCAGAGTAGTTAAGTAATTTTCCCAAGCTCAGACCAATAGTAATTGGAACTCATATTAGGCCCCTTTGTCACTGGTTCTGAATTCCATTACTGCCCTTTACCTTGGCTGGGACGCTGAGAAGTGCAGCTCGGGAGAGGGGAGGAGGGTGTCTCCAAAATCCAGTTTCTTTTTTTTTTATCTTAATTTTCTTTAAAATGGCTTATGGAGGCCAGCTTTCACAGGCCATTCTCTGCAGCAGCAAGTACAAGAATTTTTAAACTTGAATGGCCCTTTTCTGAGTCATTGTGTATCTTCACTGAGGAAAGGTGGATGGAGAGACGCATGTTTACAATCATAGACACAACCATGCTGTTTAGAATTGGAATCTAGTGCATCTTAAATTCGAATGAAATTGAAGTTGGTGTTTAGGCCTATTTCACATACGTGTGCTCACCTGTCAGATTGAATTAGATCTGTCAGGATGGGGGTGGGAGCAGTCACACGCGGAAGGCCATGGCAGAGGCAGGGTTCTAACAGTCAGAGCAGACCTGGGCTGGGGTACGGCGTCAGGTCTGCGTGCATCTGCTGCACTTGCCTGAGTGGTGACGGGAAGGAACATGTGTGAATGTGTCCCTCCTCACGAGGCCTTGGTGGTTTATTTTATTTCGACAACTGTTAGGAACACCTGTTAATGATCGGTGTCACCCAAACATACAGACTATCTTGGCGGAGAACATCAGAACAGTTCTCATTGTCAAGTACGTAGAAGAATCATTGACAATCCTATTGTGATGTACCTATAAGACTAAAAAAGTAAGATTTATTAATTAAAGCTGTGAACTCTAGAAGCAGTTTTTCTTTTCTTTTCTGGGAGGGGAAAAGGGTTGGGCCACACCCAGCCGTGCTCAGGCTTCTTTCTGGGTCTGCTGTCAGGGGTCAGGCCTGCTGGGGCCCAGGGGAACATATGTGCTCCTGGGCATCAAACTGGGGCCAACCACATGGAAGGAAAGAACCCCGCCTGCTATATTATTGCTGTATAACCACTATATAAACATTTTCACTTCCCTTAGGAAAGCATAATATGCAAAAATTCTATAATATGTTCATCATAGGAAAATAGCTCTATTTTTAAAGAATGCTGTTTCTCCATATTCTAGTTCTATTCGTTTGCTAGCAGTGCTCCTTCAGCCTTTTTCAGTTCATTTTTGTGTGGTGGGAAGAAAGTCCGGTGATACCCAGGGGCTATTCCAGGCTCTGTGCTCAGGAGTCACTCCACGTAGTGGTTCAGGGACCATCTGGTACTGGCTGTTCTCACATTAAAGCATATACTCCAGCCCTTGAGCTACCCCTGGTCCTCCCTTTTGTAAAAAAAAAAAAATAAAAGCGAAATTGTTTGGAAAGGCTCTTAAATTTAAAAACTAACATTATTGAGTGTAAACAAGTATTGAAATTTCTTAGGATTAGTTTTCTTATTCATAAGTAAGGTGTTAAATAAAGCATAGTCTTTCTGAGATTAATTTTTTATTCATTTTAGGGGGTTAATTAATTTATAATTTACTTTTCCTCCCCAAAGATGTAAAGAGAATGAATGATTGGATCAATAGAATCATCTTTGGCCAAAATGTTATTTCTTTTGTACCTTTTCAAAATGCATTTGTGGGTCATATGCTGATGATTTATAATCACCAGCATGAAGTCTTCACACTTCAGTATTTTGAAAGACAATGTAGATTGGTTTTTCTAAACCAATAGATTCTAGGTACATTTGAAGAAACTCTATTCTCTTCCCTTTGGGCATCCCAAAATTTAGTCAGATAGCAACAAGTGTATTTGTGTGTGTATGTATACTTTCGCTATGCATATTTTTAAACTAATTAAGTAAATGTTGAAACAAGATGTAAAATGTGTGTTAAAGAAGCACCTGGTTGGAAAGATAAGTTTCAGCTTTTAGGATTAGGAGCTAGTTTGTTGAAAAATGGCATTTAACCTGGAATTTGAAGAATGGTCATAATTCTATGGATGTGATTTGGGATTCAGAATGGGGAGGCAAACCAATGGAGTGAGTGGTTGGAGCCTGTGTGAAAAGTGACTGGATTCCCATTCCCGCCCCTCAGGAATGCTTTGATATCTTTCCCAGCACTTTCTAATACATTTTTAATTTTTAGGTGTCTGCCCCATAAACTGTGAACAGATTGCATACTGAGAATGGGAATTATTTCCTTTATAATTCTGAGTACTCATAAGGGTATTGGTGAGAGTTGAATTGGTTCCTTAAAAGCACAAAATCAGAAGTTGATATGTTGGGAAAAATGGCTTGTTGTCCCCATCTTGTCGATTGTGATCAGAGCTAATCAGAACCGATTGATTAGGTTCACATTTTAAAATAACCATTTGTAGCAAGTATAACATTTTCCAATCCAGTTCCAAGATTTTTTTCCTTTGTTCTTACACAATAGTTCTATAACTCGAGATAAGGCTCATCGTTGAGCTGCATTAGAAATGAAAAGTCTGCGGCAAAGTAAAATGATCAGAGGAGGCAATAACAAAACTCTGGCATACCTTCTGTTGTAGGGAACAATTATTGCTCTCTGTAGCCTCTTCGCTTGCCTTATTCCCTGCTCCAGTTTGTGCTTCTTGTGTTTCCCATATGCTCTTGTTTCTTGCCCTCATCACCTTGCTCTGACCTGGTCTGAACCCCGGCTTCTCCTTCCCCAGTGTTCCCCAGCCTCACTTATCTCCAATTCACAGACAATTCTCTCATCTCATCTTGCTCATGATCAGTCTCTCCTCTTTAAAAAAAAAAAAAAAAATTCCCCTTTCTGGGATTATTTCTTTTCCTGTGCAGTTCTGCCTTTGACTACTTGGTGATTTTTGAAAGTCTTCTCTGTGGCCTTACACTTCCCACATATGGCCTGGCATCATAATAGGGCCAGATGAAGGAACTGTTATTCAAATCCTGCTTGAGGATGTTGAAACATGGGCATCCCGAAGAGATTGAAAGGAACATTCCAAAGAAGTGCAAAATACAGTGTAGAACAAGAAATTTGGGTTGATTGACTTTGAGTATATCCCCAGGTAAAGGTTGGTCCTTGAACAAACTCATCACTTATAGAATTTGGGGTTATAGAGAATCAAGGACCAAGTTAAATCATTAATGGCTGACCTAAAGAAATTAAAAAGGGAAAAAAAAACCCATGAAACTAAAATTGTCTCTTAAAAGACTCTTAGACTCTTGTTTTTTCCTTTTTGGTTTGGGTTTTGGGGGGGGGGTGATTGTTCTTTTTTCTTGTTTGGGCTATAGTTCTTTTTCCTCTTTTCAGTGAGGGATAAGAAGTTTTGACTTGAGTGTTCTCATTACTAGGTTTCTCTTCTAAGAAGGCTTATCATCACTCAAAGCCACAAGGAATCCAGAAATCACTACATGTCTTTAAGAAGCAGAATTAGATAAGAATATTATCTAGCACCACACTGGATTGTAAACCTAACTTATCTTGCAAAATTACTGGGCAGCATCTTTCTGCCTTAGTGTCCTCTAAAAGAACAGATAATACTAATACCATCAGCACCTCATTTTATCAGGGTGACAATTAATTCATGGAGAACTCTTAGAACATTTGTGTCACAAAATGAGCACTAAATAATAATCCATGGTAATGATTATCACTACCACTCAATATCACCACTACAATGTCTTTTTTTGTATCATTAATATGAACATTGATTTATTCAGTGCCTACACCTGGAAAAGATAACACAAAGGAGATGAAAGATGTTGATATCCTCAGGAAATGTATAATCTTTTTAAGGAGTGACCTTGTGATGAAGCCATGTAGCTCAGTGTTCTCTGTCAGATCAGATCAGAATAACTTGAATGGTCACCCCTTGGGGGGCTGTAGCGTTAAGGGAAGGACACCTGGAGTTGCCCGGGCTGGAGTACTAAGGGAGTGTTAAGTGCAGTATAAAGGGGCAGAATAAGAGGGTCAAAAAAATCCTCTTTAGCCACTTATTCTGCTTCCCACACCGTCAGCTGTCAAGCTTTTTCATCTCCAGACCTCCGCAGCCTTTTAGGAAAATTCATCACTGTGTAACCGGACTATATTGTTGACTTTACTTCTACTCTCCTTTCTTCCCATCTCTTGCTTTCCTAACACAGTCATTTTGTTTCCAGCTTAGTAGAAATATTATTAGATGCTTTCCTTTGAACAAATGTCTAGACATATATAATCCCTCCCCAACCATTGCAGTAGCCTCATAATCCCTGTCAATTTATGTATCAACCTCCCCCACCACAAACATACACATCTCATCCATCACCCACTGTACATATACATATTAAATCTTACCCTCGAAAGAGTTCATTCTAATGGCTATCGTTGTTCTCTTTATAGTGATCCAGCAAAACATTCCCACTGACATTTTCAGATCCTAGGAACCCTCTGCTTTTACCTGCATGCTGGTATGTCGAGTATGCATCAGAACTTGAGGACTTGGTTTCTAACCTATAGTCTTAGCTGACCTCTACTCCATGTGTCAGTTGGCTCTATTCTTGGCCTAGGGCTAAAAGGACTGTACCACATGCCTTGCATCCAAAACGCTGGATTTGATCTCTAGCACCTCCTGGTTCCCCACGCACTACTGGGAACAACCCCCACTCACCAAGCCCATAGCCCCTCAGCACAGTATGTCCAAATTCAAAACCAAAACCAAACAAGAAGTAAACACATCTCACAGCCTCTCAAAGTCTGCAAGTACAGGCACACTAGTGAGGGTATTGGTCAGCTGCTTGTGAGTCCTGTATCTTTGCCTTAGGGAAAAGCACAAAGTGCTTTGCAAATACTGCTGAACTCTAATTAGATTTTCAAATCAGGCCTAGAGAGACGAGTTTATTCATAGACTTTGTAAAAAGTGGGAGTGTTTGTGTGTGTGAAAAGAATTGGAACCTACATCAAGAACCTAATTTAAGTGAGGGAGAACTGTGACCAAACCTATTTGTGTACTTACATCATGATTGAACAGGAGTCTTTCCACTTTCCCATATCTACAGGAATGTGTTTATTTTTTTAAGGTCACACCTATAGTACTCAAGCATTACTCCTGTGCTCAGTGGTCATTCCTGGCGAGTCTTAGGGAACTACATGGGAAGTGAGGGATCAAACTCTGGTCGGATGTGTGCAAAGAAAGCTCCCCACCATTCTTCAGATGCCAGAAAGAATATATGAGGAACCAGAATGCTGTGGGTTGGAGGAGAAAAGCCCAGTAGATTAAGCTTTCAAGAGGAGTTGACCTCTGGGTTACATCGATTAGATATTAAATATCTTGGTGATACAGATAGAGGAACATCTTGTCACCAGGTAGTGGTACCAGGGAGCCAGGTTAGATTAAGCCTGAGGAAACTCAGTCTGGTGGGATCAGAGTATAGATTTAAATAAAGAAAGGAATGGAAATGAATCTAGGAGAGTAGGCTAAGGAGCCTTATGTTTCATGTCACAATTAAAATTTAAACCTAACCCTAAGGACAAAGGTAGTCATTGGAACAGTTGGTTAAGAATAGGTGCATAGAACTGGAGAGAAATACCCATTTCAGGAGTATGACGTATCGATTATTAGGGATGCTGAAGGGTAAGTAAAAAAAACTAATTTCTCTCAGGTAACATGTTTGTTAATTACCATACATTTGTTCCCATCTCCTAAACACTTGTGATTCATTGATGAGCAATACAGATATCCCTCCTCCCCTCAAAGGGCTTGCAGTCTTATTTGGAGAAATGGGCATTTAATCTAGCAGTTTTAGCAATACACTCTACAGTATATAAGTGGGTCAACATGAAAAGTATCATGTTAAATGAAATGAGTCAGAAAGAGAGAGACAGACATAGAAAGATCACATTCATCTGTGGAATATAAAGTAACAGAGTGGGAGACTTAGCACCCAAGAGTAGTAGAGATAAGGACTAGGAGGTCTACCCCACAGCTTGGAAACTGGTCTCACAGGCTGGGGGAAAAGGCAGCTCAGATAGAGAAGGGAACACCAAGTAGAGGATGTTGGGAGGACCCATTCGGATTGAAAGATGCGTGCTGAAAGTAGACTATAAAGTAGACTACTAAAGTAGAACATGAAGGCCACTCAATACCTCTGTTGCAAACTACAACACCCAAAAGGAGAGAGAACAAAAAGGGAATGCCCTGCCGCAGAGGCAGGGTGGGGTGGTGGGGGATGGGGTGGGGGTGGTGGGAGGGATACTGGGAACATTGGTGGAGGAGAATGGGCACTGGTGGAGGGATGGGTAAACGATCACTGTATGACTGAGATGCAACCATGAAAGTTCATAAGTTTGTAACTGTACCTCACGGTGAGAAAGAAAGGAAAGAAAGAAAGAAAGAAAGAGAGAAAGAAAGAAAGAAAGAAAGAAAGAAAGAAAGAAAGAAAGAAAGAAAGAAAGAAAGAAAGAAAGAAAGAAAGAAAGAAAGGAAAGAAGAAAGAAGGAAAAGAAAGAAAGAAGTTACTACCAGAAGTAGCATATGACAAGGACATTTCAGTAGGACTTGGGATCCAGGAAGGCAAACTGGAAGAGATGGTACATAAACTCAATCTGAAGGAGACATAGGAATTTGTCCCTTTGTCCCCGGGACAAGAGGAACTAACCTAAGACTATTCTAGGAGAGGAAACAATCTGGGTTAGAATTCAAAGTGGGAGGTGGGGAAGCAGTTCATTTAGTCACATTAAAAAAAATTATTTCATTGTAGTTCCACTATAGGCTGCAAAGAGGAGTTAAGATTCTGAGGGGGGTTAATAAGCCACATTCCAATGATTTAGCTTGAAGAGGAGCAGGGAAGCAGTGTAAGATGTGAATGCCAAGGTCCATTCTGCTGTGAAAAGTTTGCTCTAGTTACAGTCCACAAAACGCATTGAAAGTGGAACTAGCTGAGCAGACCATTTTGTTGTTGATTAGGTTTTTCAAGTGAGAGACATTACCGAGCTGGGGAGGAAAGCCACAGTGTTGTGGAAAGGTCACCGACACAGGAAATATATTGAAGGAAGTATCAACAGTTGCAAAATGAAAAAGAAGACACAGCTGGTCTGGGTGACTGGGAGGAGGGCGATGGCATTTCCAGAAATGTGGTACAACACACAAACAGGTTGATGGAGGGTGGTAGAGAGAAACAGGATGCTTCGTCTGGGGCGTTCTGAGTTGGAGGTACCCACAGGTTAGAATCAGCAGATGGTGCCATGCATGACATGGGTAGAAATGAGTAGAAATGATTTCTGAGTCAAATCTTATATTTACCAATCTAGTCATCCCCTGGCCTGATCCATAACTACTATTGCATCTAGTGTGATTTTACAAACTGAAAGTTTGTCGAGGAAAATATGATTGTCTCAGAACCAAGAGGACTTGATGGGGGGTGAACAAGTGTCCCTTGTGTGGTGTCTTTTTACAGGAAGACAATGCCATCTGTTCAGAGACAGAACAAAGTGGTGATTAGTAAGAAGAGGAAGAACAAATTAACTATGCAGCACCTCATTTAGGTTGGATATTGGGGACTTTGGGACATTTGAGGGACAAAGAGACTTGAAAAAAGAGAATAGATGGTCATGTATATAGAGGGCTCTAAACTGCCTCTTAATTATGAAGTCTAAAATTCTTTGACCCACATAAATCAACGGAAGTTGATGTGAAGATTATCTAGGACAGTGGAATTGCCCTAGTGTCCTGTAAGTCCCAGAGATGCCTGCCATTTCACTATTCCATGGTGTTCCCTGGGGACACTTCAAGACTTTTAATGGGACTGTCAGAATAGGCCATTAGCCAGGGAAGCTCCACTTTTATTTGTTTTTACATATAAATGCTTCCTTTGACAACATTTTAGATCTGTAAAGCTCCCTGAAAATTCACTCCAAATCTCTTGGCCTCGTCCAGCCAGTGTAGACGAAGAAAAAACTCCCCTTTTTTGGCAGGGGAGGGGTTGAGTCATGTCTAGTGGCACTTAGAGCTTACTTCTGGCCCTGTGCTCCTTGTGGTGTTCTGCGAACTAGATGCAGTTTCAGGTATGGAATCGGGATCTGCTGCATGCAAGTGCCTTGAGCCCAGCGCTGTCTCTCCAGCCCCCAAGAGAACTGGCTTGATCTCCTGATTCCCAGTTTTATCTGTCCTCGGGTAATAGGATGCCTTTTGGTTTCTGAACACGGAAGAAACAAGTTGCCCAGCACTCCTTATCTTGCCAGGATTCTGCCTCATAGAGCTGCTTTATTCCTTGTGAGTAACTAGGAATTCCATAGGCACCTGATTAAAATGGGCCACATGGCCCTTTCAGGTTGTGTTGGCACTTTGATGGTTATTATTAATACTTTCATGTACTCCCTGGAAAGCAATCAAGTCTGATAAGTGAAGTTTATTCCTTTAGGTCAGCAAGGTTTAAGGTTGTTATTCTTTGGTTTGGGAAATGCCTAGAGGGTCCCCTGATAGCAAACCCTGCATTTATGCTTGCTGTAGTTTGTTTATCCTTAAGATACTTTAGCCTTTCTGCATTTGTCAAAATGGAGTCAAATTCTCAACAAATGCTGCATTTTCCTCAAGGTTCTAACTTTACTGTGTGAGGTAGTACACCCCACTGAGATGTTATTAGAAGATATTTTACACAGGCATAATGGTAGGATGTCTACTCTCTTGAGCTTTTTCCTTTGGAATTATGATGCTCCCTTAATCAGAATTTCTGGTTTATTATTATTCTGTTTTACAGCATGTTCTTCTTCACTGACCCAGATAACTCAAGCTAGAACAAATATGGAGATCCATGGGGCTGGGGCTATGCATGTCTAGGGGTGGGAAGGGACAGAGAAAGATGCTAGATGAGCCAGAGAGAAGTTCGGAAGAGATCAGGACACTGAGGCTTGCCCCTCCCCGTAACTCTAAACAGCCATTCCTTCAATTCGTCGTGCTTGCTGTATTCTCTATACATGTATTCAGTAGACTGGATCCACCTCAAAAAACTCAGAGTCAGCTATCAGTGACAGATAGTTCTGGAGTCATTCTATTACAATTTCATCTCTTGGGAACAAAATGCAATGGGTGCACAGGACAGAATGTCATTAATTATATTTTCTATGTGGAGTCAGGTTAACTCATAATGACTGTGGCCTGAATCACTTCTGCGCATTTCAGCAGCTAGAAAGATGAGGCACCATGAGATTGTTCTGAAGGATTGCTAATTTGGTTTTCAAAGAAGTCTTTTGCTATATTCACTAATCTTCACTTATGTCACATACAAAGCTTTATAAATGAGTGTGTTCTTAGCAAAGCCCAGAAGTATTTTAATTACAAAATTACAGTCTGTTTATCTGAAAATTATTGCAATATTTATAATTATGATGTTTGTACAAATGTCTGTAAATAGCTTCAGTACCTAGGACACATTCTTATGTATTAACTGGTTGGTTTGTTTTTGTCTTATCATTCATTTAACAAACCTATGAAGCAAGATATACTAAAACAGTACCCAGAATGTAGATTTTTTTTTTAGGAAATCTGAAATCAAATCTTAATTATAAGTTTCCTGACTTACAATAAGATGTTTAACCTCTCTGTCCATTCATTGTGTCCTCTATAAAATGGTTGTAATTATGGTATCTACTTTATAAGGGCAAGGTTAGAGGAGGCACAGTCCATGAGACTGACCTCGCTTTGACACCAATGGTAAGTTCTGGGGCTCCTCAAAGATCATCTTTGTTTTTTGAAACATTTTTTGGTTTGTTTTTTTGGGGCCATCGCCATCTGTGCTCTGCCATACACCTGAGTGCTGGGGATTGAACCCGGGATGGTCTCGTTCAAGGCAAGTGCCCAATTCACTGTGCTGTCTCTGTCCCCTCAAATCATCTCTACATCCAACCATTTCCAAGTCTCTGCAGGACTCATGAATGCTCTTATTCTCAGTTACTCTATTGCAGCTCCGAGTTATAGGTTATAATCAGCCGAGTGAAGCTGTCTGTTGAATAGCCCCTGGAATGTTCCACACAGGAAGCTTCAAGCCGTTGGCTCCTCTTGGAGTCGTGGTGCTCCTTGACTGGTTTTGATGTGTGGCATTCAGCACCACGTGCCTCTAACCAGGGACACACCCAAGCCTTTGTGTCCAAAGTCTTTATAGGGTGACTGACCTTTGAATCAAGTTCCTCCAGGGCTCAACCCTGTGCCCACTATCATTTCCTACTGAGACATATGGACTCCAAAACTCCCAGGTAAACAAAAAGGCTTTTATTTAGCAAGATATTCCAAGCAATTGAAAGATTGTCTCCCAGGGACCAAGGACAAAATCCAAGGTGAAATTCTTTACTACATTTGAGGTCAGAGCAATAATATAATGGGTAGCGGCTTGCCTTGCATGCTGCTGACTCAGGTTTAATCCCCAGCATCCCATGTCATTCCTCCAAGTCTGCCATAAGTGACTCCTGAGCACAGAGCCAGGAGTAAGCCCTGAACACCACTGGTGTGCCCTTCCCCCCCCCAAATTCTTTACTACAAAGCAAAATTGGTTAAAAATTAAATAAGATGATACATATAATGTGCATACAATATTGGATAGCACCAAATAGTTATATATTTTGATTGATAGCAATTGTTATTGACATGACTTTTTGACTAACTACTGTATACCTTAGTTCCATACTAGGTACCATAGAAAAATCTTTCATTTTTTAAATTTATTTTTAAATAAATTACTTTATTATTATTTTTTTGCTTTTTGGGTCACACCTGGTGGCGATACACAGGGGTTACTCCTGCTCTGTACTCAGGAATCACCCCTGGCGGTGCTCAGGGGACAATATGAGATGCTGGAAATTGAACCCGGGTTGGCTGCATTCAGGGCAAACACCCTACCAGCTGTGCTGTTGTTTCAGCCCCTAGAAAATCTTTTAAAATTAACAAGGTGCAGTTTATAACATTGTTGAAGAGATATTAAAGTTCAGATGAACCAGAAGAGCAAGATGAGGTGAGTGCCACAGTAAAGGAGCAGGCTGATATTGAAGAGGGAGAATTACCTAGGTCACCTGGCAGTGCAATAAGGAAGTGACTGGCAGGATTTTTGTAATGGGAGCATGGATGTCCCAGGCACTGGAAACCAAGTGAATAAAAGTAAGAGACAGGGAAGCTAGGGTCCCTGCAGGGGACAGAGAGGGACTGATGTGAATCTCTGTAGAAGTGACAGGAGAAAGAGTGGGAGGCAGGGAAGTAGGGAAGGAAGGAAGGAAGGAAGGAAGGAAGGAAGGAAGGAAGGAAGGAAGGAAGGAAGGAAGGAAGGAAGGAGGGAGGGAGGGAGGGAAGGGAGGGAGGGAAGAAGGAAGGAAGGGAGGGAGGGAGGGAGGAAGGAAGGGAGGGAGGGAGGGAGGAAGGGAGGGAGGGAGGGAGGGAGGGAGGAAGGAAGGAAGGAAGGAAGGAAGGAAGGAAGGAAGGAAGGAAGGAAGGAAGGGAGGGAGGGAGGGAGGGAGGGAGGGAAGGAGGGAGGGAGGGAAGGGAGGGAGGGAAGAAGGAAGGAAGGAAGGGAGGGAGGGGAGGGAGGGAGGAAGGAAGGAAGGAAGGAAGGAAGGAAGGAAGGAAGGAAGGAAGGAAGGAAGGAAGGAAGGAAGGAAGGAAGGAAGGAAGGAAAGAAGGAAGGAAGGAAGGAAGGAAGGAAGGAAGGAAGGAAGGAAGGAAGGAAGGAAGAGGGAGGGAAGGGAGGAGGGAAAGAGGGAGAAGGGAGGAAGGAAGGAAAAGAGGGAGGGAGGGAAGAAGGAAGGAAAAGAGGGAGGGAGAGAGGGAGGGAGGGACGGAGGGAGGGAGGGAGGCAACAGGAGGAAGGAGGGAGGGGGAATGGGGAGGAAGAGAGGGAGGGAAAAGAGGGAGAGAGGGCTTGGAAGGGCAGATTCGGAGAGGTTTTTAGCAGTTAAACTGATGACAACAAAATAATTGATAACAATATGACGATTGTAAAAGAGTTTGTCAAATAATTGCCTGTGAATGAAAGATAACCGCACTGGGACGGAGCCAGCACTGAGCCATCAGGTCAGTGCCTTTTGCTGACTAGGGTAAGGAGCAGTGTTTCCTGGGAGGCCTGTGTCCATGGCTGGCCACCAGTGTCTGAAGGGTTGTCTGCCTGCCAGCCTGCTCCGCTCAGCAAGTCACATTCCCCGTCTTCAAGACCAGTCACCTAGAGGGCTTTTTCCTGATGCAGAACAGTAAAGCAGCTCACAGTTTAAGTGGTAATCACCCTGCAAGCTTCCCA
This sequence comes from Sorex araneus, assembly GCF_027595985.1. Lineage (NCBI taxonomy): Eukaryota > Metazoa > Chordata > Mammalia > Eulipotyphla > Soricidae > Sorex > Sorex araneus. The sequence continues at coordinate 148,414,381 of NC_073303.1, read as the reverse complement.
CAGAGGCAGGAATCTTTGCCTCTGCCTGGAGAAAGCAAGTAAAGGCTTTTAGCAGCATGGAAACTGATCTTCGAAGAGGTGTGTATGTGGGGGGGGGTTCCCTTAACCTTCCTCGAGGTGTGCAGTTTACAACTTTCCCTTAAACCCACTTACTACCATTTAGATGGCTGCTTGTTGGATTCCCCCCTCCTCCTTTTCCCATTTCTGTGAGAATAACTGACTTAGTCCTTCATTTATTTATAAGAAAAGGCCTGTGGGGGGTGGGGTGGGGGTGGGAACCTTTGTTGTTGTTACTGTTTCTATTGGAATTTAATTGAAAAACTTCCCTGGAACTCAGTTCTTTTGCAGTTTATCAGATAAGTTTTAAATAACCCTCCTCCTCCTGAAAACTTGCAGCCAAGTTTGATGGCTAGAAAGGTGTTTTTTCAAAGTTCCTGCAATAAATTTCATTAAAATGTCCCGCAGAGCAGTGAGAGACTGGGCTTGCCTTTGGAGGGAGGAGAACTGAAAAATAAATGCCAACCAAGAAGTGAGCCACTGGCCAGCGCCTTGAGTCATAGTGCGACCCCAGTGCTACCCACTGCAAGGTCAGCCTTGTGAACATAAAGAATGGCTCCCGTAATTTCACGAATTCCCCCCATGAGGCAAAAAGGTGTCCAACTCCCAGGCTTGGAAATGATTTACCTTTTGCAAATAAGGTATATTAAACCTCTATATTTTTCTATGTACCTATAGTAAGTACAAAAGAAAGGCAAGCTTGCTTCTTTGCAGTGATTAGTCGTTTTTATTAAAATAGGGTTATTACATCCTAAAAGACGCTTATAAACTATCTTTAATAATGTGGAATCATCTAGTTCTTATGGTAGAAAAGATCGTTAGGGTGATTCTACCCTGTATCACTGTCCCTGTCACTGTCATCCCATTGCTCATCAATTTGCTCGAGCGGGCACCAGTAATGTCTCCATTGTGAGACTTGTTACTGTTTTTGGCATATCAAATACGCCACGCCACGGGTAGCTTGCCAGGCTCTGCCTTGTGGGTGGAATACTCTGGGTAGCTTCTTGGGCTCTCCAAGAGGGACGGAGGAATTGAACCCGGGTCGGCCGCGCGCAAGGCAAACGCCCTACCCGATGTGCTATGGCTCCAGCCCCCATCTTTTGGAATTTGCAGGACGAACTGAAAAATAAGGTTCATAAAGTAATCAAAGCAGAACCAGCACTGGGATTCAAGAGTCTGAGCTCTGGAATTGTAAAGAAAATGTTTCAGCTCAGAGAAGGTTAGAGTGCCCTCATGTGTCCTGAATAGAAATTCATGTTTTTACAAAATTTAACCTGTCCCAGCTTTTTTTTTTTTCTTTCCTACATTGAAGAAATAAAACTAATTCTAAAAGCAAACCCTGTAATCATGATATTATCTGGAATAAGTTCATGGTGCGTTTGACCTGTCTATCAGGAATTGGAAGCAGTGAGAGCCCCAGAGTAATTTTGTATGGATTTCGGTCTGACACACCTGCATTTCTATTCCAGTCAGCCACTGACAATCTTTGTAACCCAGAACAAGTTACAAAACCAATCTAGACCCCAGTTTCTCATTATCTGCAAAAATGCAGGTAATCACAGACCTGCACAACTGTGGCCCAGATCAAGTGAGAGCATGTAGGTAAAGTGCTTAGTCTGGCACCGGATACATCATAAACACTTCATCAGCTGAAGTTGATATCAGTTATTTTCAGACCTGAGCCCTGGCCAAGGCTTGCCAGCAAGTTCATGAGGGAGGCTCTGAGATTCGAAGGCAACGGAGGTAAACAGAAAGTCTTCTGGCTTGCTTTTAGCTATTGGATGAGGCTTTCTCGAGTTCCAGGGACAGAGGGAGAGGAAGATAAATTGGGGGTTGCAATGCAGCCAGTGGTGCTTGGAGGACCCAGGAGGTTGAATTTGAACCTGGAGCTCCCACATGAACTATTTCTCTGGCCCAGCAAGGTAAATTTTAAAGGAATATGTGCTAAATATGTGGTTGCTTAAAAAAATAAAAGTTCTTCCTTAGCTATATATGGTAGAGCGATTTCAAAAGAACCATAGGCAATCAACATTCTCATAAACGAAAACTCAAAAAGAACAGCTGGGCTCTGATACTGAATCCAATGGTTATTGAAATAAAATGCTTGAAAACCACTTTTATATGTGGAATTAATCCAGTTATTTTAGAGTCTTTGTTTACAAAGAGGAGAGCCATATTAAAATCAACAAAACTCGAAGTTTACAAAAAAAAATGGATGCATGCATCCTTTGATTTCCCTTTAACTGTTATTTTATGAAACAAGTTCTCAGTTTCTGTGTTCAGCAGAATTGGAGGAAATCAAATCCTTTTGCCCCCAAGAACTTTGAAAAACTCCCCACTCCCTCATTATTCTAAAAACCGTTCTTTTCCGATGTGTAGGAAGGAGATATCATTATGTACAATACAAGAAGCCTTGACCTTTAAATGTCAGGGAAATGTAGAGTCTGGTGGTTCTGTCTGTGTCTTCCCCTAGCTTATTTGGAGTATTGACAGAAATAGTCCAGCAGAGTAAACTTCAGGGAAGAGGTTACAGGAGTGTGCCAACTGTGCCTCTTTTTATTTTTGCATGGCCTGGAAAATGATGAGGAACAACTGGGCTGGAGTCTGTGATTGAAATAATTGCATTCAGCACCTCAGTTTGTGGCAACTGTCTTTCTCTTGGAGCAGATTAAAGGCTGCTCACAATTTGCAAGCTTCACCCTTGATCTTGGGGTCCCACTTATCCTTTCTGGGACTCTTTTACCTTTAAACAAGAAAAAGGCAGCGTGTGAGCTCAAGGCCTTTATTTACAGAAAGTTCATCAGCAGGCTCATCAGTGATTTTGAAGGGACAGAGCTGAACCTCTGAACCCCAGCTGCGAGGTACCCCGCTCGGCAGAAACAGACTTAGTTCTGATGCATCACAGTAGAGACACATCTTGGCTCTGATGGCAGTGCAGAAAGCTTTTCCATATAGTGTTTTGATTTTAGATCTGTTCTTCGAGGTAAAATTACTGGAACATAAGGCAGTTCTATTAATCTCTTGAGAAACCTCAGTATTATTTTTCAAAGTGACTGAGTCAATTTATATTCCCACCAAAAATGTATTAATTGCTGTTCTTTATTTCACTAATAACAATTCATATATTTTGATAATTTATTTTTAATTTTTTATATACCATGTTTTTACTTTTTTAAAAATTTAATCACTTTGAGATATACAGTTACGAAGTTGTTCATTATTGAGTTTCAGTCATACAATGTTCCTATACTATCCAGTCCCTTCATCAGTGTACATTTTCCGTTGCCAGTGGCCCTGGTTTCACTCCTACTCCACCTCCCCCGACCTGCCTCTATGGCAGGTACTTCTCTCTCCCTCCTTCTCTCTCTCTCTCTCTCTCTCTCTCTCTCTCTCTCTCTCTCCTCTTTCTTCCTCTCCTCTTTCTTTCCTCCTTCCCACCCTCCCTCCTCTCTCTCCTCTTTTTTTTTTTTAATTTATTTTATTGAATCACCAAGTGGAAAGTTACAAAGTTCTCAGGCTTATATCTCAGTTACACAATGCTCAAACACCCATCCCTTCACCAGTGCTCATATTCCACCACCAATAAAAACAAAAACAAAAGCAAAAACAAAACTAACAAACAAACAAAAAGTATACATCCCACCCCTCACCCCCCAACCCACCCCGTATGTGAGTGATAATCTCTCTCCTCTTTCTCCCTCTCCTATTTCTTTCCTCCCTCCCTCCCACCCTCCCTCCTCTCATCTCTCTCTCTCTCTCTTTCTCTCTCTCTCTCTCTCTTTCTTTCCCTCCCCTCTCTTCATTTGGCAATTATAGGTTGCAATACAGATACTGAAATGTTATCATTATATCCCTTTAACACATTAGTATTCCTCACCAACATTTGTTTTCTTACTTTTTTCCCACAATATTCATCCAAATTGGTCTGAAGTTATATCTCATTGTGATTTTGATTTGCATTTTCCTGATGTTGTGTGATATTGAACACAATCTCGTACACCAGTGATCCACTTGTAGGTCTTCTGAGAAAAATATCTATTCAGATCTTCTGTCCATTTTTAATCAGATTGCTTTTCCTTTTTTTAAAATTTTTTGCTATTGAGTTATATGAACTCTTTACATATTTTGGATACTATATTTTATCATATACATAGTTTACAAATATCCCATTTAGTTGGCTGCCTTTTCATTTTGGTAAAGGTCTCCTTTCACTACTGAAGCTTTTTGGTTTTGTGTAGTCCTACTTGTTTATGTTTGCTTTTGCATCCTGTGCTTTTGGTGTTGATCAAAAGAATTCATTGTCAAGACCAATATCAGAGAGTTTACCACCTATGATTTCCTTTAGGAATTTTATGGTTAAAGTTTTATGTTTATCACATCAGTCTTGAACTCATGCTTGTGAATGGTATAAGGGAATGATCCATTTTCAGTCTTTGGCAATATGCTGTACAGTTTTCCCAGCACAGTATATCCAGGAGACCACCCTCTCCCACTGAGTAATCTTGGCTACTTTTTCAAGGATTAATAGACCTTGTATAAATAGGTTTTTATCCATTCTGTTTCATTGATCTATGTGTTTGATTTTAGATCCACACTGTAAATTATTATTGCTTTGTAATATAGTTGGAAGTTAAAGTAATATCCTCAACTTTGTTCTTCTCAAGATTGTTTTGGCTTTTTGTGGTTTGATGCAGATTTTATGATTTTTTTCCCTTTAACTGTGAAAAATAGTGTCATTGGGATTTTGATAGGAATTTCATTGAATCTGCAGATTACTTTGAAAATATAGGCATGTTAACAATGCTTGAAATTGATGAGCATAGAATTTGTTCCTTTAATTTTTTTGAGTTTTATATTGTGTAGTATATATGTTGGTGCACTGCTTGATTATTCACTTCCTTGGTTAAATTCATTCTTAGGTATTATGGGTCCCAGAGAGAGTACAGTGGGAAGGCATTTTCCTTGCATGCCACCAACCCTTGTATTATCCCTAGCACTCCATATTGTCCCCTTATCCCCACTTTGAGTGCAAAGCCAAGAGTAAGCCCTGAATATGGCCGGGTGTGGCCCAAACAACAACGACAAAATATTCCTAGGTATTATATTCTTTTTGATAAAGTTGTAAATTTTCCTAGTTCTATTGTGAATAGAAACAGCAGATTTTTGTATTTTAATTTCGTATTCTCCAACTTTATTAAATTCATTAATTGGTTCTAACATTTCTGGTATAGCCTTTAGAACTATTTATACATATTAATAATTTATATATAGTATATATAATTTATAATTAATAAAAATTTTATTCTTTGTCTTAATTTGGATGACTTGTTGTTCTTCCTATTTCTCTTATTAGGATTTTTAGTATTATGCTGAATAACAGTGGCAGGAGTTGGCATTCTTGTCATGTTAATCAGAGAAAAACTTTTTAGCTGTTCTCTGTTGAGAATGATGATAGGTATGGAATTGCCAATACCACTTTGTTGAGGCTACTGTCATAAAAGGATATTGAATTTTATTGAGTTTTGATTCTGAATTTTAATATAATAATATGATTTTATCCTTTATTTGGCTAATGTTATGTATGAGTTTGGTTTATATATGATGAGCCATCTTTACATCCCTAGAATTAAACATACTTAAAGATGATATATGATCCTTTTAATGTATTGTTGAATTCGATCTAATATTTATTTCTCATTGAGACTGTTTACTTTTATATTCATTGGGAATATTGCCCTCTAATTTTCTTTACTTTTACATGTTCTTGTGAAATTTTGGTGTCTGGATATTGCTGGTCTCACAAAATTAGTTTGGAAAAGTTTGTTCGTCTATTCTTGGAAGGGTTTTAGAAGGATTGGCACTATGTATTTTTTTAGTGCTTCAGAGAATCCACCAATAAAATCATATGGTCCTAGACTTGTTTATTAGAATATTTTATTACAATTTAAAATCCTTATTAGTAATTATTCTTGCAGGTATATATGTGTATATATTTATCTTTCAAGTCTGTATGGTCATATGTTTAAGTCCAGTGTTTACATATGGATTTTCTTCTTTTTTGCTTTTTGGGTCACACCCGGCGATGCACAGGGCTAACTCCTGGCTCTGTACTCAGAAATTACTCCTGGCGGTGCTCAGGGGACCATATGGGATGCCGGGAATCGAACCCGGGTCAGCTTTATGCAAGGCAAATGCCTTACCCACTATGCTATCACTCCAGCTCCTACATATGGATTTTCTATCTGTATGATCATCTCATCACTGTAAATTAAAGGCCCCTAATATTTACTGTACTTTGTGCATTTCTACGTAGGAACTGTTAGTATTTATTTTATGAATCTAGGTGTTCCTGGACTGGAGTGATCGCACAGCAGGTAGGGCATTTGCCTTGCACACGGCCGACCTAAGTTCGATTCCTCCGTCCCTCTTGGACAGCCAGGCAAGCTACCAGGAGTATCCCGCCCGCATGGCAGAGCCTGGGATATTTGATACCCCTGGTGTGTTTGATATGCCAAAAACAGTAACAAGTCTCACAATGGAGACGTTACTGGTGCCCACTCAAGCAAATCGATGAACAATGGGACGACAGTGCTACAGGTGTTCATTCCTACTTGGGTATATAAATGTTTACCGATGTTATATTATCTCTGAACCTTTCCTGTGCAATATTCTTCTTTGCCTCTTATAGCTGCCTGTGTTTTAAGTCTGTTTCGTCTTGCTAAGTATTCCAACTTTATTTTGGGGAAAGAAGTATCTCCCAAGCAGGGGCCAGAGCAACTTACAGCAGGTAGGGCATTTGCCTTGCACGCAGCTGACCCAGGTTCGATCCCTGCTTTAGTCAGGTTAATACAACAGCCCATCAAGTGGTCATTTTCATTATAATTTCAAAATATTTAGTTATCATTAAGAGGAGATAGAAGGCCTGGAGCTAGAGTATAGCAGGTAGGGCATTTGCCTTGCATGCAGCTGACCTGGGTTCAATCCCCTGCATCCTATATGGTCCCCCGAGCACTGCCCAGAGTGATTCCTGAGTGCAGAGCCAGGAGTTACCCCTGTGCATCTCCAGGTGTAACCCAAAAGGAAAAAAAAAGAGGAAGATGGAAGAAAAATTGTACATTTTAAAAAATGTTCATTAGATTTGTCGGGGGGCTGGAGCGATAGCACAGTGGGTAGAGCATTTGTCTTGCACATGGCCAACCCGGTTTTGATTCCTCCATCCCTCTTGGAGACCCCGGCAAGCTACGGAGAGTATCCCGCCCACACAGCAGAGCCTGGCAAGCTACCTTGGCGTATTTGATATGCCAAAAACAGTAACAACAAGTCTCACAATGGAGATGTTACTGGTGCCCACACGAGCAAATCGATGAGCAACAGGATGACAGTGACTGACAGATTTGTCTGTGGTCTGAAGTCACCCTCTTCCTCTCCCTACCTCCCCTTCTGATTCCCTCTTTTTTCCTGCTTCCAGTTCTCAGCTTTCTTAGCTCTCCCATCTGACCTCTCAACCTCTCTACTTTGCAGAGCAAATCAGGTCACTTTAAGAAGCTCTCTCCAAACTTGCCTGTCCCCCTCTCTGTTGCTTATTACTGATTCAGATATGTCAAAAGCCATTGATGGCAAAGATGAATATTCCACTTGTGCTTGGTAAACAATAACTACTACGGTTACCATGATTCACTCTGCTTAGAGGATAGTGTGGTCTAGAAATGACTTTTCCCCCCTTATCACACATTTATATTCAAGATAAAGAGTTTACTCTGTGTATTAAAGAGGCTTTTCTTTTGCTATCTTGCTCATTTTGTAAGAAGCCACTGGTGACAATCTGCATCCATTGGCACTGAAGCACTATCCCAGCAGCGCTGCATTCCTTGCAGACCAGCCCTTCAGATGCTGCTCTGCTGATTAACTTCTCAACGGGCAACCCCTGGGAGCCAACTCTCTTGCCACAGCTGGCTGCCATGAGTCGGGAAGACGCTGAAGAGGGTGAAGAGCTTCTGCAGAAGTTAGGGTCAAATAAGCAAGGGCCTGGAGTTCCAGCCGGGCCAGTGAGATGTCCCTGCATCGTCCCTGCCACTGAGTCTGAGTCTGAGAGCCGTCACTCCCTTCCGAGGGAGTGAATTATTCCTTGTTCACTCTGCTTCCAGAAACTGGGCCTTCCTGAGAGGCATCATGTGCATGTTGAGAAATTAATGCATAGGCTTCAGTCATCTCTAACATTAAGTGGTTTCTCCAAACCTTAAATGTCCAAAAGTGGGGCTAGAGCAATAGCACAGCAGGTAGGGCATTTGCCTTGCACACAGCCAACCTGGGTTCGATTCCCAGCATCCCATATGGTCCCATGAGCACTGCCAGGAGTAATTCCTAAGTGCAGAGCCAGGAGTAACCCCTGTGCATTGCCAGGTGTAACCCAAAAACAAACAAACAAAAGAAATATCCAAGTGCCAATCTCCCTTTGGCAGGCATATAACAAATTTGTTTCATATTACTTGGTCTAAAAAAAAGTTAGGCAAGTGGAATTGTTAGAAAATTACTGTATCACTGTATCACTGTCATCCCGTTGCTCATCGATTACTTGAGCGGGCGCCAGTAATGTCTCCATTCACCCCTGTCGCATGCTAGTGTAGCCCAGTGGTGTCTGCTCGCTCCAAGAACATGAAGAGCACGTTATTGTTACTGTTTTTGGCATATTGAAACGTCACGGGCAGCTTGCCAGTCTCTGCCATGCAGGTGGGATATCCTCTGTAGCTTGCCAGGCTCTCTGAGAGGTATGGAAAATGAGTAGGGAGTGTCTTATGATATTTCGCAGTCATGTGGTCCAGGAATATGTTCACTTGTATGTGAAGCTTGACCAGAGCAGGTGGAAAGTGGCCTGGAGCATGGCAGTGGTTGGGTTGTGGAGGTCAGGTACTGGGGCTGGGTCCCTTGGGGTGGGGAGGGCTCTCACCCACCCCCCTCTGGGGAGCCTCGAGAGAAGACAGCCTGGTGCAGAGTCCAGTGGCATGGTTATGGGGACCTCGTTTTATGCTCCCTCCGGAAGAAGCAGCTGTGAGTTCTGGAGGGTGACCGATGAGGAGATTATCTGGTGCCAGCAGGAAGTGGCTTATGGGTGTGACCCCGGGATTGCCAGAGACTGGGGGAATCAGGCAGGGGATCTCTGCTCCCGGATCCCATTAAACCCAAAGTCCAAGGTCACAAAGTTGTTATAAAATAAATCAATAGAAGTCAATTTGGGAGGATTAGTTTCTATATGTTTTTGACCTCTCAATCTAGATGAGGACAACTGTGTACAACATGAGTGAAAATCATACCCAATACCACATGTTGGGAAGTTCTTCCTGTCCCTTAAAGGAGCTCTTTTAACACTTCTTGCAAAATTGATTTCAAGGCTATTCCCTGAGCTATTGTCTCCATAAAGCTCTGGTTAGTTCCTTCAAATCTGAATGATAATCTAGCTGAATCGTGTAATCTCGGTGAGGTGTTCAGTGACTGAGTTTTGTACAATATGTTTCCATATTCTTCTGGCTTGTAGAGTCTCACTTGATAGGTCTGCTGTATATCTTATGGATTTTCTTTTTTATATAAGTTCCTTTTGATAGTGCTGTTTTCAATATTGTCTCCATCTTTAGATACCGTCATTTTGAGTATAATGTAGCTTGCAGTTTTCCTAATTGGGTCTATTTTCACTGGAATGCTTTGGGCCTTTTGGCATGGCCCTTAAAACAAAAACAAAAATGGATGGGCCATATGAGAAACAAGGATTGATTGCTGAGCTGGAATCTCAGTTCTTTATCCCAGTTCCACTGAGGTGCCATCTCATCCTGTTTTCTTTACCTCATTAGAAGACAGGAGAACATTATAATAGCATGCTCCCTCTCTGTCTCTCTGTCTCTCTGTTTCTGTCTCTGTCTCTCTCTGTCTCTCTTCTCCCACCCCTCTCTTGGCTTACATGTATTTTTTGAAATCACTTAACTCAGTTTTTCCTTTACAAAGCAGGATGGTCATGCTTTATATCATTATGGATCATGCTCTCCCTCCTAGTGTTCTCACTGATCTCTTTTCCTGCAGCTAAGCGTTCATTCCTGCCCAGGTCTCTATGGTTGATCTCGCTTTTATTAAGACAGAAGTAAACGAGGCGCATGATCTTTTATGCTAGGGCACCTTTACCATCCTTTCTTTGTTGTTTACCCATGGGGAAATCTTTGAAAATGTTAATAATTAAGATCTTGTGGAAGGGGAGGGGTGGCAAACATAATTAAGATCTTAATAATTTTCAGAGGAAAACTTTACTCCATGCATTTTACACTGATTTGGAATAACTTGTCACCCAATACTATTTTATGCAGCATCAACTTCAATGGGTAATTGGCAAGATGTTTGTACTTTTTTTTTTGTAAGTTCTGGCATAATTCTGGCCTCAGTTTACTAGGGATAAGCTAATAATTGGGAAAGACTTTTTAAATTACCAATCATATGACCTGAGCTCCAAATTGAGATCTAATGAACATGCATCAATTGAACACTTCGACTCTTTCTAGTAAGGCATATTTGCACATTCAATGTATGTTTTAAGGTCAAGTAACCCTTGTTCCACATATTATTACTTTTAATGGAAATGAAGTCCTATGCTGGGAGGGGTGTTGCCATGATTATGAAGGTGATCTGCCCACGGTGAAGCTTGTGAATTGCAATCCAGATGTGCTGGACCCTGAGATTTCCACAATCGTGGGAAATTCAACTTTATGATTTGTGCAGACGGCATCTGTGCTTACCCGTGGTGGAAAAAAAAAAAAGAAAGAAAAAGAGAGGAAGTCCTGATAAAATTTTATTCTTCCACAAAGTTTAGTGCTCTCAAAATGAGCACAAAAAATATTGTCTTTGAAAGAATTTTGCACAGTGACTATTATATATCTTAGAAGCTCTCTCTACTTGTATTAGCAAAAGTATTACCTCCATGAAATATTGGGGTTTTACTTCAATTATTTTAAGCTTGCACTTCCAAATAAATAAGACATCTTTTTCCCTCCCAAATAAGAATTTTATCTAGGTCTCATTTCAGATGAGCCAGTTTCCGTGCAGCATATACCCGAAGGCATGCACACATATACTTTGGCTGTTGAGAGAACATTATTTTCAAACATGTCTATGGATATTTTCACTCTCGACTCTTACTATCTAAACATGTGCAGTAAGAACTTTACAAGCTATGTTTCACTTAGACTTCTCTAACTAATAAAATATTTCATTATGATAGATTTATCCATCTGCCTGGCAAAACAAAATAAAACAAAATACACTTAAGTTGTAGGTACATCCAGGAGAGAAGATGCAGAATGTATTATGTCTTTATGTTAGCTTCTTTCCCAATAGGCTTAAGCTGTGCGTTTGTGCTCTGAACATAACATATTATTGAATAAAAATGTTTTTAAAAGTGGAAAAATCTTGGGGGCTGGAGCAATAGCACAGCGGGTAGGGCGTTTGCCTTGCATGAGGCCGACCCGGGTTCGATTCCCAGCATCCCATATGGTCCCCTGAGCACCACCAGGAGTAATTCCTGAGTGCATGAGCCAGGAGTAACCCCTGTGCAATGCCGGGTGTGACCCAAAAAGCAAAAAAAAAAAAAAAAAAAAAGTGGAAAAATCTTTGCTTGAAATAAATGAACCCAAAAGGCAATAAAAAGAACTCACATGCAGGGGCAGGAGAGATAGTACAGTAAGTAGGACTCTTGCTTTGCACATGGCAGACCCGGTTTCAATCCTCAGCACCCCATGTTGTCCCCAACCGCCACCAGGAGTGATCCCTGAGCACAGAGCCAGGAGTAAGCACTGAGCACCACTAGACATGGCCCAAAAACAAAACAAAACCAGTAACAACCCTCACATGCAAAGAAAAAAGGAGGGGAACTAGAATGCTGAGACTGGCAGACAATTTTGGCCACGCTCATGTCTTACAATGAGTTAATATTTTTAATGTGAAAGAAATTACAGAAATACTTTTGAAAATATTATAGATTGTGGCATTTAGAGCTTTAAATGCTTTATGTTGTGGTAATATTCAGTATGGCTAGTTATATAATTGCCTCACTGCTTTAGTACTGCTTATGAAACTGAAAAGGCTTTAGTAAGAGGTAGGAAAACACTGCTGGTTTATGGGGCCGGAGAGACAGTACAGCAGATAGGGCACTTGCCTTGCACGAGGCTGACCTAGGTTTGATCCCCGGTGTCCCATGTGGACCTCAATTCCTGCCTGAAGTGATTCCTGAGTACAGAGCCAGGAGTTATTCCTGAGCATCTCTGGGTGTGGCCCAAAGACAATGAAACAAGACAAACAACAACAACAACAAAGAAAAAACACCTGCTTTTTTCTATTTTAAAATTATGAAGTATACAGTTTGACCCCAAGAACAAGCTATCTAACATGGTTTTGATATAAATTGAATTTGGCTTTTTTTTTTTTTGCCCTTGTTTTCTTCTATAGAGATTGCTTGAGACTGTCTAATTCAATAATGTAAAGAGTAAAATGCTCAAGAACATCCTTGGAATTTCCTGTCTTGCATTTTCAAATTGTACAGGCATCATTATTCTTACTTTATTTATATAGAGGCAGACTAGAGATCATTTGCAATTTTAGTTTAAATGTCAACTACCTCTAACTTGTATAATATTGTGATCCAAACCTACCCTTTTATGTCTCTTCTGTTATAGCCTGAAATAAAACACTTGAACTGCAAAATGCATTTTCAAAATGTTAACTTCCATAGAAGATCCTTGAATATAAATTATTTTAAAAGGTTTTTTTAGCATTATTTAAAAATAAGAATTTAAAGTTTCTCAGACATAACACAAATTATTAAAATAGACATAACAAATACCTTAATAATTAATGTATAACAATGTATGTAACTCATTGTATTGACCAGGACTCTTCTAAATGATTATATAATTATATAATTTAAACTTCATCACCAATTATTATTTTACAAATGAGAAAGCTGGGGCACAGCATTTAGTGCATATAGCTAATGAGCAGTAGACCTAAAGTTATGAATTTAGGCAGCCTTGCATCAAATCCCATGCTCTTAACCACCGTGGGAACTCACCATTTAGCTTATTCAGAGCTGTGGTAATTCACCGAGTTTAGGTCTCAGAATTCACTGTTTATAAATTTCTTCTTGGCAACTGACATCTTGTAAGTGAACACTTTGGGTCCTTTGGGATTAAGTAGGCAAGAGAATCACCTGTTGCACCTGATGATGCTCTTGGAAATATTTAAAGGGAGGATTTGAGTTGGTTCCCTATGCCCTGGTTTTCTAAGGTCAGCAGATGGAAACAGAACCTTTCAGCCCTGGGTCACTTTCTGGATGGTTCTAGTGAAAAGCAGTGACTAGAGGCACTGAGAAGCATTCCCAGTAAGGATCAAAAGAGGCGCGAGGTCAAAGGTCCAGCAGAAAAATCAGATGTCCGTTTGCTCAGTCTACACTCTAGAGCTGTTGTCAGTCATTTGTTCTTTATAGCTTCACAAATAAGTTATGTAAAGCCATTTCTATTTACTTATGGCCATAATGAAGTTTCAGTACCACAGATATACTGTATACATGTTTATGTATCTAATATGTATATATATTATATATACATCCTTCATACTTGCTTTATTCATAAGAGGATTAAACCAAACATGTTTTGGCAAACAGTTTGTCCCTTTGGCAAACCTACGAGCAGTTTTCAACAAGTATTCGAACTGAGTCCCTATCCGCAGGTATAAAAAGGTTGAAAAGGTCTAGGCAGTGTTTTTCAAAGTGGTAATATCCCCACCCCCCGGAGATGGTGAGGAGACATAACACTGGAATGACAGAATGACGGGAGTGGGGGGTGAGGGGGTGGAAGGCAATAGTAGATTCAGTTGTAGTTATGTGGCAGAGTGGCTTTTTTTTGTTTTTTGTTTTTTGCTTGTTTGTTTGTAATAAAAGAGGAAAGGTAGCAAGTTGCAAGATAAATTTGGGGACCTCTGGTCTAGGAGGTAAAAATTCACTGGATAATGTGGAAACATAGGATGGCAGGGAACGCTTGTAAATGGGCTCACCAGAGACAAGTTATAGCTAAGGAAGGAGTTCTGGGAGAGATTTCCTCAAATATGTGAGACCAGAGGAAACACGTATTTCCTTGAATATCTCGGGCCTATGATCATCATCTGCACTCCCTGATGCCACTAGCGAAAACTTTCTTTCTCATAGTTCATGTTCTTCACTCATCTCCTGTCTCGTTCTTCCCTCTTTGGCTCTAATCGTAGTCCTGATGTGTCGTATGAACACAGGTTCATTTCAAGATGGGTAGTTTGATTTCCTTTTTGTTTTATTTAAAGAGCAAGTCCTACAAAGCTTGCTTTAAATCCTCTGTAATTGTGCTCACAAAAATGGCTGCTTCTCTAATTTGCAAGAAATAATAAAAGTGCTTTAACTAAAAACTGCTGTGTGCTCACTTAAGATTCCCTAATCCCCAAATAATAAACCTTAGAAAAAAATCAAGTAGTGATTGTTCTAGATAAAGAGCAATTGGTTGTTCTTGTTCTTCGCAAGGCCAACTCATTTTCTTGCACCTGGCCTCTTAGATTATCTTGTAGCCTACCGTTGTCTTGGGGATAATAACTATTAAGCTGAACTAACACCTTGCTAACCTTTACTCATTCAAATCTCTTATAATTTTTGCTTCCATGGTGACATTATTTTGAACTCTATAACCTAGTTCACACTTCAGTCTCTTGTTAACCTCAAATAATCTCATCTAAGAACTTAATGGGGGGCATGATAAGGATAGTTAAGGCCTCCTAACAATTTTCAATTTAACATGTAGGCTCTGATTATTCAGCTCTGATTACTCAGCTGCTCCAAGACAAAAGGTGTTCCTGCAACCAAAGAAACGATAAAGAAAGTTCTTACTAAGACATGGGGAAGGCATCCACTAAGTTATTATTTGAATATTCGAAAAGTATTAGAAATTTTCTGTCTTTAATCCAAGAATGTGCTCCCCAGAACTCAGGGCACTTTGGGAGGGAAGGGTGATCTTTCTTGTAAGATAGTGGAAAGACGTCAAGCCTGGCACTTATGAAATTGTCCATGAGATTCTCAGATTTTCCTTTCTCAACCTCGACCCTAGAAAGATCTGACTTATAACCCTGGGCTTGAACATTGGCATTTTTCCAAAGCCTTCCCAAGGCATTCTGGTGTGCATCATCACTTTATAATATAAAATATTGGCACTGGAGTGATAGTGCAGCAGGTAGGGCTTTTGCCTTGCTCACGGCTGACCTGGGTTCGATTCCCAGCATCCTATATGGTCCCACAAGCACCACCAGGAGTAATTCCTGAATTCATGAGCCAGGAGTAACCCCTGAGCATCACCAGGTGTGAACCAAAAAGCAAAATAAATAAATAAATAATTAAAAATAAAAGACAAAGTATTTCCACATATAAAACCCAGAGTAGGGGCTGGAGTGACAGCACAGCGGGCAGGGCGTTTGCCTTGCACGCGGCCGACCCGGGTTCGAATCCCAGCTTCCCATATGGTCCCCTGAGCAACGCCAAGGGTGATTCCTGAGTGCAAAGTCAGGAGTAACCCCGTGCATTGCCTGGTGTGACCCAAAAAAGCAAAATAAATAAATAAATAAATAAATAAATAAATAAAACCCAGAGTATGCATATATAAAAAGAACATTTGTAATATGTGTTGATCATAGAAGGACAAAAATAGGAATTATGTAAATGAAAGGATGACAGAGAAATTAATTTTCAAAACTTGAAGGAAAATCATCTCACTGTGTTACATCCTTGGGGCCTTGCTGTCAACTGTAGGCCCAGTTGACCATTTAGGCCTTGGCACCTCCTGAGCATCACTTGCTTGGGAGGTCTCCCACTCCCTAAAAATCAAATGAAAAGTCCTCACTTCTGTTAGTCTTAATTTAGGTATGATATCAAATCCCTGGAGTGCAGAACTTTTAGGAGTTTGTATGCCTATAAATTTATGCTCTATATGATTAAGATGACAGCAAAACCCATTGCCCAGGAAATACTGAAAATAGTTACTGAATACTTGATGCCAGCTATTTCCTAAAATCCAACTGGGTACTGCAGATGCAGAAAAGATAAGCCTTTGCTTCTCAAATATTTAATATATGGAGTTTCATTAATGGCCTTCCTTCTTCTGGCTTATAACTAATGTGAATGGCTAATAATAATAATATAATGTCACTAACATGTGGTATTTAGAGTAACTGAAGGAAGAAATGCATTGGTTTAAAGAGAGGATGTATACATCACCATTGGCCCCAGAATATAAGGAGGTGAAGAAAAGAAATAGAGTGAAGAGGAAAAGGAGACTTTGGTCACATGATTTTCAGGTTCATCTGTGGTGTTAAGGAATGATAGAGCTTAATATCCAAACCGCAGAATCAACACCACCAAAATCACAAGACCCAAACTTTAAAAACCAAACATGAAAGTTGATTATAATAATGGCGTCAGTGGTGGGAAAATTGTACAGCAAAAACCCAACTCTGAGTAACTTTGTAATTCACAATGCTTTATTTTTTTTTTTTTTTGCTTTTTGGGTCACACCCGGCGATGCTCAGGGGTTACTCCTGGCTCTGCACTCAGGAATCACCCCTGGCGGTGCTCAGGGGACCATATGGGATGCTGGGAATCGAACCCGGGTCGGCCGCGTGCAAGGCAAACGCCCTACCTGCTATGCTATCGCTCCAGCCCCTCACAATGCTTTAATAAATAAAATTTGGGAAAAATAAAATAATAGGGGTTCAGAGTAATAGTACAGTGGGTAGGGCACTTGCTTTGCATGTGGCTGACCTGGGTTCGATCTTCAGCATCCCATATGGTCCCCCACTTTTCACCAGGAGTAATTCCTGAGTGCAGAGCCAGGAGCACCCCTTAAGCATCAGTGGGTGTGGCCCTAAAACAAAATAACTATAATAACAATAATAGTTGTTCAACACTCCGTGTAAGCACTGCTTGGAGGATTTTGTTTACACTATAATTTTCACAACGGTTTTTATAATAATAGGCACTATTGGGCAGATACAGGGCACAAATTGTCTGGTATAGATTATAAATACCAGGGAGATAATGTTGACAGGGTTGGAAATGAAAATCAAGTCTAGGAACAGGCTGCCCATCAGCATTTCTGCTACTCCCAACAGAGACGCTGGCTATGTGTAGAGGCCTGAAGAGAGATGAGTTTGAAATAACGTGTTGGACCTGCACTGAAGCATCCTGGACAAGAGTGCTCAGAGTTTGAACCTGATTTGAGAGGGATGAGGTGGAAAGGGAGAGACATGATCAGCATGTATCTTGAGATGATTTAACTTTGGGGTAGAAAATACTGGAGGGAAGCTAGTGTGAAAGAACATGGGGTTCTTTAATCCCAGTTATGACAGGAAAAGGAAGGGGATTGAGTAAAGGGAATGGCAGTTGAAGAATTAAAGGAAAAGCATATTTTATTTCTTGCATATTCACGAATCACAAATCACGAAATCCCGTTGATCGTCTATTTCTTGAGCGGGCTCAGTAACCTCTCCATTCATCCTATCCCTGAGATTTTAGAAGCCTCTCTCACTTGGCCTTCCCAATGATGCAACATTGGAGGCTCTTTCAGGGTCAGGGGAATGAGATCCATCTTGTCACTGGCTTTGGCGTATGAATACACCATGGGAAGCTTGCGAGGCTCTCCCATGTGGGCAGGAAACTCTTAGTAGCTTGCTAGTTTCTCCCAGAGGGAGAAATAGGTTATAAGATATCACTTCTGGGAGCTTGCTTTTAAGTCTCTGGATGTTGGCCGTTGATGGGATTACACACACCTGGGTTCCTCTGCGTACCTTCATGCGTGAGGCTTATCCGAACATGTGGAGAAGGGCCTTGATCATGGCTGTGGCTAGGTTCCAGTGGTCCTAGGCCACCGGGAACTCTGCTTGGGGCGGGGAGGGAAGCTGGAGCCCATCCCCTTTGAGGGGTCCTGGGGAAGACAGCCAGGAGTGCGGGCATATTGCTGCAAAAAAATAAGTGGTGTGATGAAGAGAATGAAGAAGAGGGAAGAATTAAAGTCTAATCTAAAATTTCTATCGAAGTGAAGTATTGGCAGAAATTGAGCAGTGGCACTTTGTGGAGTAAGAGGAGTAACTTGAGGAGAAAGGCTCTAAAAGCCTATCACCTGTATGAGCAGGTCAGCAGGTACAAGATCAGCAGGACGTTGGAAACATATATTTGGAACTCACAAGAGTCTGGCTTAGAAACGAAGCTTTGGATATCACATATTGATACTAATGGTAAACTTGGGTAGTGGATGAAGTCCTGAAGGTTGGAAAAGGAAGTAAATAAAACATATCCTTGAAACAATGAAACTTGGAGACATGAAGAGTGAGCCAAGGAGATGTATGAGCAAAGGAAGGAGCAAAGGAATGAGCAAAGGAATGGTAATGAAAGGATTGAAACACTTAGAATTGTGCATTAGGAAATGCAAGGAAATGGAAGGTTCCAGAAAAGAGCTGACATTCAAAAAAAAAAAAAAGTCATCAAGCAGAGAAGATTCACTGGGAGTCACTGACTCAGATAATAATGATCAAGAGTAGCTATTGAAGGCCAGGTGGGAAGGAGGGTGTAAGTCAAAAGGAGACAAAGGTAGAAGACTGATGCTTTCAAAATTTGAAAGCAGAGAAGAAAGAGGAAACTTGAAGAGGTAAGACTTATAAGGGAAAGTGCTTTGTTTTGTTCTTAAGATAAAAGGAACCATTCCATCTATTCTATACAGAGATAAAGAAGCCTTAGAGATGGATGCATAGGTATGTCCTGGCAGGCCAAGTAAAATATTTTACATGAGAGCAATCAGGCATAATGAGGTCCTCAATTATTATATAACCTCCACATAAAGCAAAATCCATGAAACTGCTATCTCTAACAACTCCCATGCAGCTTATTAGAGAATAAGGCAAAGACAAATGAACTGGGGGGAGTGAATTCCTCCTTTCCTGAGACCAAGTATAAATTCAACACAGACATCAAAGGCAGGAAGAAAGCAGTCCTCATTTTAGTCAGTCTCTATACAGAAGCCAAGCTGTAATGCCATTTACTTGAAACCTACATAACGCTTAATGTCCTTCAATAACTTTAAAACTGAAAAGTAAAATAATTTTCATCTGCTGTAGGAAGAAGAGACATGTTGATCATGAGTTTGGGGTATAAAATATCCAGACTTTTATTTTACAGATGTAATTTTCAGATTGCATAACTTGTAACTGTGCAGGAGAGAGGAAGGTGTTTTTATCCTGTTGGATTTAAAAATAAGAATAATTAAATGGACTTAAGCTTGGTGGGGGGAGGGGGTAATAATTAGAAATGGGGAAATGCTGGTAGTGGTTAAGGGGTGGTGCTTGACTTTAACTGTTATGGGCTTACGTTGGGCAACACCTTTCAGACATTCAGCTCACAACCTGCTCCATTTTCTTGTTCTTTCCTGTCAAAAAGAAGGAGGGAGGCAGTGCTGGGTAGGGAATGTCAGAAAGAAAATAGGGTAATGAAAAAAGGGAGCAAAGATTTCAAGAGAGACTATTTTCGGGGAATGTGAATGTCATGTCGCCCCTCTTCTGTGGGTTGGACTATGTCCTGTGTATTCAGAAGTGGTCCCTGAAGCCACATCTCTGCCACATTGCTGCACAATTGTCAGACACAAAGCAAAAGGGTTGGAGGTTGTTAGCACATCTCCCTCCAGAGAGGAAATGCTCCTCCGCACCAGCAAGCAAGTGCCAGAGGGAATTTGTCTTTCCTCCATGCTTGGGTAATCACTCTTTCCTAATACCTAGGGAAGAATTAAGAGTTTGCGCCTCAAACTATATTACATACTCAATCCTGAACAGCTAGGTCACTAAAACAATCTAAAGAGAAAAGATATCTGGTTGTTCACCATCTATATGCAATATATATTCACAATAAATCTCCCAAGGAAGAGGTGTGAAGGGTTCCTATGTCTGTACAACTAAAGGAAGAAGAACATTAGGCAAGTGTCCAGCGAGACTCATTAACAGAGACAAACAATATGCAAAATCCCCAGGGACTTGCTCCACATTTCTATTAGTAATAACAATTAATTTCACCTGAAAAATGCTTGTAATTTTCTCACTTGCGAAATCCACTTTGCTTAAGGATACACTTTTTCTTAATAGTCTGAAGATCTTTCATAGTTTAGAGTCCATATGAAATGGACTCTAAACTGAAGTATGGTTTGTCATACTTTTTCTTTTTGCTTTTTGCTCTATTTCTGATAAGAAAATAGTAAAACAGATCCGAATGACTTTCTTTTATTATTTAGGTACCATGATTTACATACAAAGTTATACATATCAAGTTTCAGGCATAGAAAGTTCCAGTACCAATCACACCACCAGTATCAACTTCCCTCCAATTTTCTCCAGTTTCCCTCACACCCCCCAGCCTTCCTCCTTGACAGCACATATTTTTTTCTTTTTGGGTCTCACCTGGCAATGTACAGGGGTTACTTCTGGCTCTACACTCAAGAATCACCCCTGGCAGCAGGGCTCAGAGGATCATATGGGATGCTGGGAATTGAACCTGGGTTGGCCGCATGCAAGGCAAATGTCCTACCTGTTGTGCTATTGCTCCAGCCCCGACAAGCACATTTTTAAGTTTGGTTGTTGTAATCTGGATCCCGTGCTTTCAGTGTTATGAGACTGTGGTTTAGATAGATAGCTCTAACACTCCTCTACACCACCAGTGTGCACCTGAGGCCCTTGACACCTGCACCCCGTTATTTCCCTTCTACCTCTTATTTCCCCACTTCAATTTCTTTTCTTCCCTGTTCTTCCTGTTACTCTGGGGTCAAAGGTGATCTAGGTATTTCCCCTTTCCAACATTGCTTGCGTTCCCTCATCCAATTACTCTATCTACCACAGAGAGATGAAATCATCACCTGCTTGTCCTTTTCCTGATACTTCACACAGCATGACAGCCACCATTTCCATCCAACTTGCAGTGAATTGTATAATTTAACTGTTCATTGCAGCTGTGTAGTATTCTAATGCTTGAGTGAGCATGCGCGTGTGCACACACACACTCACACATGCACACTCACACACACACACCCTTCATATTCATAACCCACCCTTCGTATTCATAATCCAGTTATCTGATTTGGACACATTGGTTGATTCTATGTCCTAGTTATTGCATTAGTGCTGCAATGGATAATGTTGTGCAAGTGTTCTTTTGAATGAATGTTTTGTGGCCTGGCGGTAGATACCCTGAAGTGGAATTGCTGGGTAATATAGCAACTTAACTCTTACTTTACTTAGAAATCTCCGTCCTGGGGCTGGAGTGATAGCACAGCGGGTAGGGCATTTGCCTTGCATGCAGCTGACCCAGGTTCGATTCCCAGCATTATGGTCCCCTGAGCACCGCCAGGAGTAGTTCCTGAGTGCAGAGCCAGGAGTAACTCCTGTGCATAGCCGGGTGTGACCGAAAAAGCAAAAAAAAAAAGAAATCTCCTTCCTGTTTTCCGTAGGGGATAAGCCAAGACAACATTGCTGCCAACAGTGAATGAGAGTTCCTTTTTCACCACCTTCCTGCAATCAAATATTGTTCCCATTATTTTTTGTATGTTCCATTTTCACTGGTATGAGATAGCTCATTGCCAGAATGACTAGGTTTTCATTGTATCACTATCATCCTGTTGTTCATTGATTTACCCGAGCAGGTGCCAGTAACATCTCTATTCTTCCCAGCCCTGAGATTTTAGCAGCCTCTCCTTACTCATCTTTCCCAGAGATTGGAGGCTTCTATCAGGGTCAGGGGAATAAGACCTGTTGTTATTATTGTTTTTGTCATATTGAATATGCCACGAGGAACTTGCCAGGCTCTGCTGTGTGGGAGAGATACTCTCGGTAGCTTGCCAGGCTCTCTGAGAGGCATATATATTTATTTCCCTCTATGATGATGTGTTGTGCAGCCTCTTTGTGACCGCACAGTCCAGAAATATGTTCACTCATGTGTAAGGCTTGGCCTGAGCATGTGGAAAGTGACCTGGAGCGTGGCAGCGGTTGGCTAGTGGAGGTCAGCTGCTGGGACAGGGTTCCTTGGGGTGGGGAGGGCTCTCACCCGCCCCGCTCTGGGGCACCCCGGGTGAAAACAGCCTGATGCAGAGTCTGGTGGCATTGTTATAAGGGCCTCATTTTGTGCTCCCTTCCAGGAGAAGCAGCTGTGAGTTCTGGAGGGTGGCCAATGAGGAGATTATCTGGCGGCCGGTAGGAGGTGGCTTATGGGTGTGACCCCAGGATTACCAGAGACTGAAGGATGCAGAAGGAGGATCTCTGCTCCCAGGTTCCACTGAGCCCAGAGTCTTTGTGACTAAGTTTTTGTGGGTTTCTTTTTTTTTGGGGGGGGGGGCTTTTTGGGTTAAACCCAGTGATGCACAGGGGTTACTCCTGGCTCATGCACTTAGGAATTAACTCCTGGTTGTGCTCAGGGGACCATATGGGATGCTGGGAATTGAACCCGGGTTAGCCACGTTCAAGGCAAACGCTCTACTTGCTGTGCTATTGCTCCAGCCCCTTTGTGACTAAGTTTTAAGAAAATTCAAATAATAAGACCACCAAATGATAGCAAATTCTGTGCTACCTATGAAATGCCTACTAATATGAATAAGAGTTTTAATTCTAATCTAGACGGTCGTGGTTAAGAACAAGAATAGTAATATCAGCAAAAGGGTGTTTTTCCCTTGGATTTTGCTTGCAAAGTTCAGCCATCTCTGTAGCATCCCCAGTCTCAGGGCTAACCAAGTAATAATGGCTAATAGGAGATTATAATAATATACAATATATTTGTATATAATTATATGTATATAAGATAATAATAGGAGATTATTATAATAATGTACAAGATATTTGTTAAAGATAAGTTACATCTTGGGGATGGAGAGGGTATAGAGTGGATACGGCACTTGCCTTGCATGCAGCTGATATAAGATTGATCACTGGCACTCCATGGTCCTCTGAGCAGCACCAGAAGTGATCTCTGAGCACAGATCAGGAGTAAGCCCTATTCAGAGTCAAGGGTGCCCCCCCTTAAAATAACTCTTCAACATGATAGTTTTTACCTTAAATTACTATTAAAATATTTACTTGTATTTGTTAGACAAGCATATCTAATTCCCTTATATATGCCTCTGTCACGTATTGTTAGAAGTGTGTCTATTGTCCAGAATACAAAGGCAATCTACAGAATGGGAAAGGATATTCACCCAATACCCATCCAATAAAGGATTGATATCAAGAGTATATAAAGCACTGGTTGAACTCTACAAGAAGAAAACATCCAACCCCATCAGAAAATGGGCCAAAGAAATGAACAGAAACTTTTCCAAGAAAGATACGAATGGCTAAAAGGTACATGACAAAATGCTCTGCATCACTAATCATCAGGGAGATTCAGATCAAAACAATGAGATACCACCTCACACCACAGAGAATCGCTCACATCCAAAAGAACAAAATCAACCACTGTTGGAGAGGATGTGGGGAGAAAGGGACCCTTCTACACTGCTGGTGGGAATGTCGACTGGTCCAGCCCCTTTGGAAAACAATATGGACACTTCTCAAAAAATTAGAAACTGAGCTTCCATTTGATCCAGCAATACCACTTCTGGGAATATATCCTGGAGAAACAAAAAAGTATAGTCGAAATGACATCTGCACTTATATGTTCATCGAGGCACTGTTTACAATAGCCAGAATCTGGAAAAAACCCTTGTGCCTGAGAACAGATGACTGGTTAAAGAAACTTTGGTACATCTATACAATGGAATAATGTGGAGCTGTTAGAAAAGATGAAGCCATGAACTTTGCATATAAGTGGATCAACACGGAAAATATCATGCTAAGTAAAATGAGCCAGAAAGAGAGGGACAGACATAGAAAGATTGCACTCGTCTGTAGAATATAGAATAACAGAGTAGGAGACTAATACCCAAGAAAAGTAATATAAAATACCAGGAGGTTGGCTCCATAGCTTGGTAGCTGGCCTCACACACTGGGGGGGAAAGTCATCCCAGATAGAGAAGGAAACACCAAGTAAAATGTAATTGGAAATCCCATGCGGGAAGGGAGATACGTGCTGAAAGTACACTAGAGACTGAGCATGATGCCCACTCAATGCCCCTGTTGCAAACCACAACACCCAAAAGGAGAGAGAGAGAACAGATTGGAATGCCCTGCCACAGAGGCGGGGTGGGGTCGGGGGGATAGGATTGGGGGGTGGGAGGGATACTGGGTTCATTGGTGGTGGAGAATGGACACTGGTGGAGGGATGGGCTCTCGAACATTGCATGAGGGAAAATCAAGCACGAAAATGTGTAAACTGTAGCTGTACCTTCACTGTGACTCACTAATTAAAAAATAAAAAAATTAAAATAAATAAAATTAAATTTTAATTAGTGTGAATCACTAATTAAAAAATAAATTAATTAAAATTTAAAAAAGGAGTGTGTCTATTGTGGTAACTTAGAATTTATAACAATAAAATCAACCCAAGTGTCCAGGAGGATACGTATCCTCCTATGCTTTAGCCAGGGGAGCAAGACATGTAGTTCATTATTTTGTTGTCTTTTGTTTTATCTTGTTTTGTTTTGGGACCACACTCGGCAATGCTCATAGGTTCCTCCTGTCTCTGCACTCAGGAATTACTCCTAGCAACGTTCAGGGAAACATGTGGAATGCTGGGAATCAAACCCAGTTTGGCTACTTGCTAAGCAAGAGCTCGATCTGCTTCTTCTTGTGTGGTTCACTAATGTTCAGTTTGATTCATGTGGAGGTAAAGGATTATTAAGAGATCAAAATCTGTGTAAAATTGTTTCTTTGATATATCAAGAAATCATTCTTCCTGACTCAGGTTTATTATAATAATAAAGTAATATATAGGATTATATACACACACATATAAAGGCATTGAAAAGTGTCATTCTCTTTTGGGATTAAATGCCTGTTATAGAATTTTTTAATTAATACAGATTTTCGATCATTTTTGGTTCATTGAATAAAATGCATATGCGGGGAAGCGGGCAGAAAGATAGGACAGCTGGTAAGGTGTTCGCCTTGCATATGGCTGCTACTGGTTCAATCCCTGGCATTACATAGGGTCTTCTAAGCCCCTCCATGAGTGATCCTGGAGCACAAAGTCAGGAAAAAACAAAATAAGGTAAGGTAGATATGTCACCATGAGCCTTCTTCTTTCAGGGATACTTAATCAACTTCCAGAGTTTGTTTCTCTTCAATGTTGTTTGGGTTGGTGTTTTCGTTTTTTTTTTCTTTTCCAGACATTAGAGTATATTTCCTCAGAATAGCTTTTCTGAAATTAAATTACTACATCAAATGGTATGAATATTTTAAAGCTCCTCTTTCCAAACTAATGCTAAGTAGCTTTCCAAATGGGCCTTTATTAATTTACCTTACACTAGCAATAAATGAGAATTATAGTTGTATCCCAAGCTTAACAACTGCTAATAAGACCATATTACTTTTATTTGTGTTTATTTTATTCCTTGCCAGCTTGCGAAGTTTTTGCAAGTATTCACTTACAAAGATATGTGTTTATTTGACTATCAATTTTGTTTTGTTTTGCTTTGTTTTCAGTTCCAGTCTCACCCGCCTTCTTCACCTTTATTGTTTTATCCAGGCTCTCATGATTCATTTAGCTACTGGGTAGATGAGAAGTCCCCAGTGGGGCCTGACCAGACCCCAGCCATCAAGCGCCTTGCCAGAATCTCTTTGGTGAAGAAGCTAATGAAGAAATGGTCTGTGACCCAGAACCTGACGTTCCGGGAGCAACTCGAGGCTGGGATCCGCTACTTTGACCTGCGCGTGTCTTCCAAACCCGGGGATGATGACCAGGAAATCTACTTTATCCACGGGCTTTTTGGCATCAAGGTCCGGGACGGACTGATGGAGATTGACTCATTTCTTGAACAGCACCCCCGAGAGATTATCTTCCTGGATTTCAACCACTTCTATGCCATGGATGAGGCCCATCACAAATGCCTGGTTCTGCGGATCCAGGAGGCCTTTGGAGACAAGCTGTGTTCCGCCTGCAGTGTGGAGAGCATGACACTGCAGACCCTGTGGGAGAGGTGCCACCAGGTAGGCAGATGAGGGACGAGCTTTCAAAGGCAAGAACCAGAGTCCCTGCTTTCTCTTCTCTGGCAGCTCGGCCCACTCCGGGCAGTGTTGGCAACCTGCGAGGCAGAGAGTGTTTGGAACGGTAAACTTAAACTCACTGGTTCCTGGCATCTCAGATAACTTCAAGGGGGCCTCTGAGCTCTATTGAACTGGGATTGACACACGACAAATATTTATAATTTGCTTGGAAATTTGCCAAAAATTTAAATGAATCTGTGTGTGTGCTTAGAAATTTCCAAACATTTAAATGACTGTGTGTGTGTGTGTGTGTGTGTGTGTGTGTGTGTGTGTGTGTGCTGATGGTGATTAAATCCAGGGCCTCACGCATTCGAGGCAAGTGCTCCACCTCTGAGTCACAACCCCAGGCCACAAGCACTTTTTATATAGCTTGGTCAGAACCAGCCCAAGGCCAAATAATGAAACAGAACCAGTAGTTCCTGAATGACAAGAGCCGGGGTTCAAACATCTTTGTTGGACTCTGCCTAGCTCCCCCACTTTCTGCTCCTCTTCCAGGGCTGATGAAAATTTGGGGGGAATTTTCACAACTTGTATCTTAGATTGTGCTAATTAAGTTCTTTGTCTGTATCAAAGGACTAGCAAAATAAGAAGAACTAGAGATCTATTCTCTCTCTCGCTCTCTCTCCCTTTTTTTTTCCTTTCTTTTGTTTGTTTCTTTCTTTATTTTTTTTTTCAGTACCAGAGATCATGGGCTGGAGTCATAGCACAGCGGGTTGGGAGTTCGCCTTTCATGCAGCTGACCCGTGTTTGATTCCTCCGCCCCTCTCTGAGAACCCGGCAAGCTACCAAGAGTATCTCGCCTGCACAGCAGAGCCTGGCAAGCTACCTGTAGCGTATTGGATATGCCAAAAACAGTAACAACAAGTCTCACAATGAGAGACGTTACTGGTGCCCGCTCTAACAAATTGATGAGCAACAGGATGACAATGATAGTGACAGTGACCAGAGATCACACTCAGGGCTATCCACAGGCAACAAACGTGCTCTCCTGTTGAGATACATCCTGATTCAAGAGTGTTTGAATCTAGGATTCAAACACCCTAGGTTAAATCTGAGCACAGCTGAAGTTTATATAGACATGTTTGCTTTAAATATGATTTTATAATTTTGTACACAGAGAGTACTGTGGGTGGATTGCCGTATCGCATACTAAATTGTTTAGAAATATGCAGGAGTAGCAACATTTTTAGGAACGATAATGAGTGTGGGGAATGATTTTCTAGCCGCCTATCTAGATAGTGATGATCCATCTTTGTGTTTAAGTTTGGACCAATCTGTCACATAATTACAAGTATGCTTAAAATTGTGAAGAGATTAGAAAAAAAAGGAAGCATGTTAACCATTTGGATTCTAGGATCTCTGTGATCCTCTTCCTTTGTTAATATTTCCTGCCACTTTTCTGCTTAAAGGCTTAAAGACACCCAGAGCTGCAGTGATGGTTGAGCAGGTAAGTCACCTGCCTTGCAGGCAGTTGGCCCAGGTTAGATCCCTGGCATCCTATATCACCTTGAGCCCCGCCAGGAATGGTCTTTGGGCGGAGTCAGGAGTAAGCCCTGAATACAGCTGGGTGTGCTTCCCCCCTTCCCTGACCCCTCCCACTGCAGCCACCCCTTCTCCTCAAGCTAAAGACATCCAGAGTCATCCAGTCATCATATCATCAGCAGGTTCCCCCCTGCCCGAGTAGTGCTCTACTGGTCTACTGGCCATTAAAACTTTATGTAATGGGCAGCCTTGCATGCAATCCCCTGAATACTTTATTATCAAAATATAATAACAAGTAGAATACCACAGTTCAATCAACCTTCATTAATTCAACACGCATTTACTTCACAGTTCACAGGTATATTCTGCAACAGCTTGGCAGAATTTAGAATCTTTTTTTTTCTTTTTTCATATAAGTGAGGCGGGAGGAACTCTTTTGGTTGTGGTTTGGGGGTGGGGGGATGCTGAGTTAAACCCAACAACACTCAAGGTTTACTCTTGGCTCCTGGCTCAAGAATCACAGCTGGGTGCTGGAGCAATAGCACAGTGGCTAGGGCGTTTGCACACAGCCAACCTGGGTTCGATTCCCAGCATCCCATATTGTCCCCTGAGCACCTCCAGGAGTAATTCCTGAGTGTATGAGCCAGAAGTAACCCCTGTGCATCGCCGGGTGTGACCCAAAAAGAAAAAAAAAATCATAGCTGGCTGTGCTTGGAGGACCTTAAGCGATGCTGGGGATTGAACTCACAACAACTACCTGCAATACAAGCATCTCACTGTAGTATCTCTTGGGCCCCCAAAATAGCCCCAACCAGCCAGGTATTTGAGCACACAGTCTATTGGTTTTATTTTAGGGTCATGTGCTACAGTGCTCAGGGATCCTCTAGGGTACCAGGGAATTGAAGTCAGGTCAGGTGAGGGCAGGGCAAATGCTTTAGCCGCCGTCCTCTCTCTCTGGCCAGAGCTGGGAGAACCCTGATGTTTGTGCTGTGCTGTACAGGAGCTCATGCAAACTACCAGTTCTAATCACCCCAGGGCAGACACACCCCAGCAGTATGGTCATGTGTTAATG
This sequence comes from Sorex araneus, assembly GCF_027595985.1. Classification (NCBI taxonomy): domain Eukaryota; kingdom Metazoa; phylum Chordata; class Mammalia; order Eulipotyphla; family Soricidae; genus Sorex; species Sorex araneus. The sequence continues at coordinate 148,385,523 of NC_073303.1, read as the reverse complement.
CATAGGAAGATAGAACATTCTTTCCATATTTTGAATATTCCTGAGGCAGATAAAATTTAAGGTTCCATTAATATGTTAAAAAAAAGTATTTAGAATCTTAATGAAAAGGTGAGACTATGGAACTCTAACAAAACAACCAATATACAATGGCAAGAAAAATGTTTCAGGTGCACTGAGTGAAGAAAGGAAGCTTATCACTGACTACCAATTGAAAAGGTACAAGGAACTTTTTAGTCAAGGACCCGTCAGAATAAGATCCGTGAAGCAGTTCAGGGAATAATCTTTTGTTTTGTTTTGGGGCCACACCTGGAGGTGTTCAGGGCTTACTCCTGGCTCTGTGCTTAGGAATCACACTCCTGAGGGTGCTTACCCCGAAACAGTGCCATATGCAGTGCCAGGAATCAAACCCGGGTCGCTTGCATGCCCGTCAATGCCAGCGCCTTCCTGAGCTCTACTCTTTCTGGCTATTAAGGAAAAAATTTTTTTTAAGAGATTCGATTTTGGTTTTGGGGGTGCGGAGCTAGGGACACGCGCAGCTGCTGTGGACTGCTTCCAGATTTATGCATGCTCGGGGGACCATGATATCAGGGGCCTGAATCCACCTTCGCCAGCACACAGAGCTTGTGCCTTTCTTGCTCTCTCTCCAGCCCAAGAAATGCGGTTTCTAATGTATTTCCAGGGAAAGATCGAACTTAAAGTGTTTTCTCTGAGAAAAATTATGCCAAGCAGGGTATGCTAAACGCAGGCCTTACCCTCTTGGGTTCCGGAGGGTAAGAGTTGGTTTGCTTGAGCAACCTCTTCTGCCAGAGTGCTCGAGAGGAGAGTGCAGTGGGCTGGAGAGTATGCTTTGCGTGGGGGAGGGCCGGGGTGGCTGTTTGGCACCACAGAGAGCCACCCCTGAGCGCTGAGCTGAGACTGGCCCCTGAGCCATGTGTGACTGCCACCCCCCAGCCCAAAGAAGAAGGCTCTTGAGGCAAAGCATAAACCCCCTGTTGTAAAATTTGTATGTTTGCAGGTTCCTCAAGGCAGATAAAGCACTTTCTTCTCATCCCCTGATGGGTGACCCATGGCCAGGCAGCACAGGAAGTGTCCCGACAAGCCCTGTGAAAGGATCACAGAGCTGACAACCCCTTCCCCACCCCCACCCCCCCCCCACACACACATCCCCTAACTTCTCATACAGTTTATTCCCAATGTTGCCCTCCTCACTTCTGGATGCCGGAGTCCCAGCTTCCCAAACTGGCCGACGATACCACCGCCGCCAGCAGGAAATCCTTCCCAATCTCCCAGGCTATCAGCTTACTGTGAGCCTGTGATTAACCTCATTAACACACGTGTTCGCTACAGACATCCTTAGCCCCCAAACATTCCTCAAAACCATTAAAAACAAGAACAGTGATGGGCCCAGTCAGCCCAGCCAGTATGTTAATGCCCATCTGCTCTACGCCCGGGTTCGGGGGCGGTTAGTCAGGCACCCCAGTCAGGAGCCAAGTGCGCCCTGGCAGCCAACTCATACGCACAGCCCTCTGAGGCTGCTGCCTGGAGGATGCTGCCCTCTGACCAACTCTCCGGGGATGGCCGTCCAGGGAATGTCCTCATGCACGCTGGACATTCCTTTGGGAAGAGACCACTGGGAATATTCCTTTGGGAATATCCTCCCTCCACCCCGCCCCAGACATAAGCTGCAGAGCTCTGAATTGGGACAATCAAAATAGCAATTCCCAGTCCCTCAGCTGCCTCTGAGAAACTAATTAATGCTGCAGAGGCCTTGCTAATTATATTCAAAAGCACCCGTCATCCTGAGAGGTCCTGCAGGAGACCGCCGTCTCCTCAGTGTCTTCCCTCCCTCAAGTGGAGCACTCCCTCCCCTCCCCTCCCAAAGTGAGCAGTTTTTTTTAGGGTCAGAGGCATCCTGGAAAGCCTGCCTAGTCCCAATTTTAATTTTTCTTTTTGGGTCACACCCAGCGATGCACAGGGGTTACTCCTGGCTCATGCACTCAGGAATCACTCCTGGCGGTGCTCCAGGGACCAGATGGGATGCTGGGAATCGAACCTGGGTGGGCCACATGCAAGGGAGACACCCTACCTGCTGTGCTATCGCTCCAGCCCCCTAGTCCCAGTGAGTTCTGTGACTTGAGCTCAGAGCCCATAAGCAGAGGAGTCATCGCTGCAGGAGACCCCGAGCCTCAGGTTCCAAGCGGGAGTGGGGAGCAGGGGGAATGGGAGAAATCCGAGCAGTGTAGATGGACGAAGAAGCCACTGACTTGTTCTCACTACCCTTTCACTATAAAATCATATACCCAGTACCTGTGAATGCCAGAGTCCCCCACGGCAGTATTGCTTCTCCCTCTGATTTTGTCACCATAGAAGCCACAGATATTTTCAGTTCGCAATTCAGTTACTGCAGGTATCTCGATACAGTGTTTATACTCATCAAAGCTGAGAATTATGGAACTTGTCACTGTCACTGTCATCTGATTTGCTCGGGTGGGCACTAGTAACGCTCCATTGTAAGACTTGTTGTTACTGATTTTGGCACACTGAATACACTACGGGTAGCTTGCTAGGCTCTGCCATGCGGGCAAGATACTCTCGGTAGCTTGCTGGGCTCTCTGAGAGGAACGGAGGAATCAAACCTGAGTCAGCCGCATGCAAGGCGAATGCCCTACTCACTGTGCTATCACTCTAATGGAACTTAAATTTACATAAAATACTTTCTGGGATATAACATGAATACACTCATATGATGACGAATTTGGTATATTGAAGATTTCTACTTCAGTGTTCTACTTCTCTGAATTTTTTTTGTAATCCTACTTTATTTCATCCATTTAATTAAAATATCTAAGAAAGGGTTCAGGATTCTTTCATACTTCCTAAAGTGTTCATAACAACAACAGCAATAAAAGGTGGGTCTCCAAAGCAGGCATGTGGTGAGTACTTTCACCTTTCGATTTTCACCTAAAATCAAAATCATATAGATTTTTCTAAAGTCACTGCACTGCACTGCATCGCACTGTTGTCCCGTTGTTCATCAGTTTGCTCCAGTAGGCATCAGTAATGTCTCCATTGTAAGATTTGTTGTTGCTGTTTTTGGCATATCGAATATGCCCCGGGTAGCTTGCCTGGCTCTGCTGTGCAGGCAAGATACTTTCGGTAGCTTGCCAGGCTCTCCAAGAGGAATGGAGGAATTGAACCCGGGTTGGCCACATGCAGGGCAAATGTTCTACCTGCTGTGCTATTGCTCCAGTCCTAAAGTCAGAAAAAAAAAATGTCAAGAGAAGGGAATAGCTCTAAAAGCTCATTCCCAGCACTCAGGAAGCCTGGATTTGAATCTGGTACTTCATGGTCTCCTGGGTACTACCAGGAGCATCCTCTGAGCACTGAGCTGGGACGAGCCTTCAAGCCCTCCTTGCTGGGTGTGACTCCCAAATATACACACATACATGTACACATATATGAAATTCTTGAGTTGTATGTATGTTTATTTTGTCCTAACAATCTATGTAAGACCAGGGAGTTAACGTACAGCCTTTACGTGAATTAATCTTCTTCTCCTTTGAACATTTCAGGTTCTTATTTTCTATCACTGTCCCTTCTACAAACAATACCCCTTCCTGTGGTCAGGGAAGAAGATTCCAGCACCCTGGGCAAATACCACCAGTGTGAACAAGCTCATCCTCTTCCTGGAGACCACTCTGAGTGAGCGGGCCCCCACCGGCTCCTTCCACGTCTCTCAAGCAATTCTCACCCCCAGAGCAAAGACCATTGCGCGAGGTTTGGTTGGTGGCCTCAAGAACACTCTGGTTCATAGGTAAGAATTTAGTTCCATTCCCAAGGTAAGATTTTGCTTTAAAAAAAAATTTTTTTAATATATCTTGATGCTCTTTCAAATTAGCAGAAGTGGAGCCATCCATATGGTATAAAGATTTTATATAACAATATGACAAAAATCCTTATATTTGCAAAACCTGTGCAAAGTTGAATGCAGTAATTGCTATGGCCAAAAGATCTGTACATAATTGCTTTCTAGCATGCATTATACTGTAAGTCTTCTTGTTAGCTGTCATATGTTGTGCATGTATTTGTACATGGATACATGTAAATACCATTGTATAAAACTCCAAGCTGAGGAAAGGATAGGTTTGAATAAAAGGGATACTTGCAAGGATAACTTTGGTTCCTGAATTCCAGAGATTTAGCATTAAAGTTCAGATAGTGAAAGATTCATGAAAATCATGCCCCATCCCAGCACGACACAGTTCACTGAGCACTGCCAGGATTGAGCCCAGAGCACAGAGCCAGGAGTCAATAGTGCGAGTCTGTGAAGAATGTCTTAGTGTGGTCCAAACACCCTTCCCGCCAAGAATAAACATATGCCCTTTCTCTTTGGCTCTGAGGCCAACTAACTTCAGACAACTAACTTCAAATGACAGCAGTTCATCTGGCATGAGTTTGGATACCGAAGGGGCAGAAATTTGGCCCTGAACCAAAACAGAAACCCAGTTAACAGTGCTGAATTTGGAGAATTTCATAAGCAAGTGTGAATGTCTGGCTTTCAGAAAGGTCTAGTATCCTGACCTTTACTTCTTTTTATGTTCCTGTGTCTACACCTCATTTCTTTGGGAAATTTGTAGTGAATTTTACTTATTTGTTTTTAGAGAGCTATCAAGTATTTAGGAGGTAGTCATTTCAAAGATTCAATGTAGTTTCTGCCTTCATCAAACTTAAAGCACTGTAGCACTATTGTCCCATTGTTCATTGATTTGCTCGAGCGGGCAGCAGTAACGTCTCCATTGTGAGACTTGTTGTTACTGTTTTTGGCATATCGAATACACCATGGGTAGCTTGCCTGGCTCTGTCATGCAGGCAGGATACTCTCGGTAGCTTGCTGGGCTCTCCGAGAGGGACGAGAGAATCGAATCCGGGTCGGCCATGTGTAAGGCAAACACCCTACCCGCTGTGCTATTGCTCCAGTCCATCAAACTTAAAAAAGTCCATCGAACTTAAAAGTCTAGAAAAAATATATATATTTATATTTGTATATATATATATATATATATATAAGTTTGGGGGCCACAGAATACCGTGGATAGGGTGCTTGCCTTGCACCTGGCTAACCTGGCTTCTATTTATGGCATCCCCGTATGGTCCCCTGAGCCTGCTAGGAATAATTCCTGGGCTCAAAAGCAGGAGTAACTCCTGAGCATTTCCGAGTGTGGTCAAACCCCCCTCCACCTCTCAGAAAAAAAAAGTAAATTTATATAAAGCAGTGTGAAAATCGCTAAAAATCTGTACAGGAAACTGCAATAAGGAGAGATAGTATTTTAAAACAAGAATAGGTTATATATGTATACTATTTTCTGAATCTAAAATACCTTCCTTCAGATGATTTTATTTGATTCTTAAACTAAGCCTGCCTCTGGAAAGGTACATTGTCTAGAACACATTTTTTTTTGGGGTCACACTCAGCGATGCACAGGGGTTACTCCTGGCTCATGCACTCAGGAATTACTCCTGGCGGTGCTAGGGGGACCATATGGGATGAATTGAACCCGTGTTGGCCGCATGCAAGGCAAACACCCTACCCGTTGTGCTATTGCTCTAGCCCCTAGAACACATTATTGTCTGTATTTATGATGGGGTTTAGTGAGGCTTAGTGGCCCAAGTCAGCTTGACTAATAAGAGACAATTATATGTATCAATTTTGGACTCCTGATTATTGGTCCATTGACTTCTCCATGCACACACTGATTTGGATATGACATAGTTCACATCCCAGGTTTTCCATTCCTTCAACCTGTAATTGTCATTCTAATACCCGAATCAAGCCAAATCTTAACTAGTTACAAATGAACCCAGGAGGCCAAATGATTTTCTTACTTGTAAATTCCTAGAACTTTAATCTGACTTCAAATGAAGCTTAGGGCTCTTTTTTTCTACACTTCCAGGTAGCAGGTGCCCCAAACCCAGGCTTCCTCGCATGCCAGATTCCTGGCTCCCTGGGAGAACGTGGCAAACTATGATTTTAGAAAGACTCTAGGGTGCTTCAGGCCCTGTTTGTCACCAGACCTGTACAGAGGGTGTGGTGTGCATTCCAAAGCCTGCATTCCAAAGTTGATAACTGAAGGGAGAAATTCAGCTTTGGTCAGGAGTTTGCTCCCTTGGGGTGCCAGGAAGACAGTCCAGATGGGAAAGTCCTTGCCTTGCGCGACACCTCCCCCTGAGCACCGCCGGGCGTGATCCCTCAGCCCAGCTGAGTATGGCCATAAAAACAAAACAACCACAATAAAGCGCTTGTTTCTCCAGGGGGTTAGAGAGATAGTAAAGAAGGTAAGGTGCTTGCCTTGCATGTGACCACCCCCATTCAGTCCCCCGAGCACTTCTAGGAGTGTGCCCTGAGCACAGCTGGGTGCGGCTCACTGCACACACACAAAAATGTGTTCCTGCAAGCCAGAAGGACATGTGAGTGATTGTCATTTCCTCCAGACAGGCATTGGGAAAGAAGGGGTATTCATAGGTCTTCCCCTGAAGTACTAATGCCAGAATATCTAGCTTGGAGGGGTGCCATCAAACTTGCCCTGGTCACTTTATCAGCTCAGCCTAAAAGTGGAAATCAAGGTATATTTTTCTATAAATGTACGGCAGGGGTTGAAGGGGTGGAGGGGGTGGTTACAGCAAATGATTAATTCCCAGGCCATAGAGATGGTGAAGGCGGGCACTTGGTCATGTGAGACTGAAGTACCTGCAATGCCGAGTCCAGAGCACTCCTGATGGTCCCTTGAGCACCACCAGGGGTCACACCTGAGTGCACAGTTAGAAAATAGCTTCTAAGCACTGCTGGTGAGGCCCACCCCCCTCACTCCCAATTTTCCATGAAAGCTTTAAGTAACTGCGACTTATTCCCCTTGGTTCATCACCTTACAAAGAATCATGGCAGATCCAGCATTCCTGACTAAATGTCTATAGTCATTTTCCACGCAAAATTTATGGCAGATTTTCAGAAAACTTGCTCTCTCACAGAACTCAAATGCACACAACTCTTGCTTGAGTCTGAGGAGAAAGTACCCATGGGATCTTGCAAAGAAGTCAAGGGTTGAAAGTTGAGGTCTGAGAATGAAACTGGACTTGATCCTGCTTAAGGCCTTTGTGTCCCCCTAAAGTTTAGAAACTGAAGTACCCAGGATGCCAGTCTCAGAAATGAGACAGTATTTAACTATAGTCTTTAACAGTGTACTTCAATTAAAGCAAAACCATCACATGCACCTTATCCAGTATGACTGGCATCCTTCTAAGAGAATAGCATAGAGAGACACAAAAGATCCTGCACCACGGAAGGAAGACCATGTGTGAGCTTTTGGAGAAGGCGACCATCTACAAGTCAAGGAGAGGTGCCCCGGGAGAACAGCTTTCAGAACAGAGAGAAAGTTACTTACTTCTGGTTTTTTTTGGGGGGGATGCTGGGGGGCAAGGGCCCGTTGTGTGGTATTTTGTTATGGTGGTTCTAGCATACTAACATAGTCCTTAACAATACAGTGGCCTTGGATAAGTTCTATGAGGTCTCTAAGCTGTGTTTTTTTTCTACCAGTTAAGTAGAATTTGTAATACCACACAAGATTACAGAGCCTTAGAAAAGGTATGCCCCAGACAGCCAACCAGGGTTCAATCCTGGTATCCCATATGGTCCAAGCCCCGCCAGGACTGATCCTGGGGTGCAGCCAGGAGAAAGCCCTGAGCATGTCCCTGAATATGGCCCCCCAAAAAACAAACAAACAAAAAAGGACCCTAGAAAATCCCACAACCTTATAAAGAATTTAAGTTTCTTGAGGGATAATTGAAGTCTGACCTTTCTCCAACATTATTTGATAAAATTTGTTGTTAGATGATGTTCAAGTAGTGAAGTAAACATTAAATTTTAAAGATGTTAATAGAATTATGTTATCACTAAATTTATGGTCGAAATAAAATGATAGGGGCTGGAGCGATAGCACAGAGGGTAGGGCATTTGCCTTGCATGCAGCCGACCCGGGTTCGAATCCCAGCATCCCATATGGTCCCCTGAGCAGCGCCAGGGATAATTCCTGAGTGCAGAGCCAGGAGTAACCCCTGAGCATTGTCGGATGTGACCCAAAAAGAAAAAAAAAGAAAAAAGAAATAAAATGATAGGGAAAGAATCTGACACTTCAGTAACTGGCAATGGGAAAAATTATTTTTCACATTCAAAGTTTACCTGCAAATAAAAATTTAAGGCAAAAAAAAAAAGAGAGAAAGAAAAGGTGTGCACCAGCCTGTGCACCAAGCACAGGGCACAGAATGGGCATTCCAAATCTATCTGGGAAGAAACTCAAGTAGACTCTCCTTCCTTCTCAGCCAGCCAAAAAGCCGAAAGGAACTTTCTGATCTGCTGCTCTTCCACCACCTCCTCCCCCACCCCACTTTATTTAAGCCCTGTGGTTTATAAGGTTGTTCATAATGGTTTGTTACAATCATCCGATATTCTAACAGTACACCGCCACTGTCACCCATTGTCAGCATTTTCCCCCTCGAGCCTGCCCCCATAGCAGGCCCACAATAGTTTATTTTTATATTGTGTGTTACCATTAAATGGCAAACAAAATGATCAAAAACTATTTCCACTGAAGAAAATTTGTGAAAATTGTTGTATCTCACCAGGGAGACATTGTGTCTTGTCTAAGGGTTTCCTATGCTGTTGTTGCAAGCGAAGCCTTCTGAGTTCATATTTTTGTTCATTGTGATTGGGTTGGCTTCTGTGTCCAACCTACTGCTCTAAAGACTGTGGAATTTGGCGCCTGGTGGAGCTCAAGTCACCATATGCCCCAGGCCACTGCACACGTTGTTGTTCATTTGGGTAAATGTCAGGAATTAGGAAAAGAAAGTGACCCTTTCACCATGGTTTCTACAGGTCCCTTTCTTTGTGCGTAACCCCGGCTATTTGAAAAAGGTTGACACATGTAACCTGAAGCTGACACAGAGCTCTTGGTCACCTGAGACGACAGGTGCAGGCTCTCCCCTCAATTCCCTTCTCAGTCTCTGGGTCCCCTAGGTTTCCCCTGACAGGAACCCGCTGAAGCGACGGCCAGGCCTTGGTTCTCACTTCCCCGTCACGACCAGAAGGTGGCGCCTGCATTTCATATTTAAACACTGAAGAGCAGATTTATTCTTTTTTTTTTTCCCCCTTCCTTTCCTCTTTTCCATTTCCATTTTTGTGTCATACCATGAGGTGTTTAGGATCTTCATCAGGCTCAGGGATGGCTCCTGGTAGTGCTCAGACCAAAAGGTACTTGGGGTGAAACCCTGGCCGTTAGTGTACAGTGCACATGTCACTCAGCTGGGGTGGCTCTCTATGCCCTGAACGGATATTTTCTAAGTCTTGACTGCCTCATGCTTACAACTGCCAAGACCTTCAGTGGGTCTCTGAGTATTCTTCACTGTTTTCTCCAGAGAAGATCTAGACCCTCTCTGCAGGCCTGTATGTTTAGGCTGCAGTATTTTTGTCACTTAAGCAGCTGTCTAATTATTTTAGGAAAGTTTCATAATTTCCCTGAAATTAAGGTGACACTGGTTATACTCTAACATTTGCTATCCTTTCTTCTGTGCAAAAATCTTCCATGGTAGTTAGGAGATATAGTTCAGGGGACTATGTATAGATTCACTGTATCACTGTCATCCCGTTGTTCATCGATTTGCTCGAGTGGGAGCCAGTAACGTCTCCATTTCCCTGAGATTTTTTTTCTGAGTAGATTTATTTATTTATTTATTTATTTTTAAATTTTTTATTAGTGAATTACTGTGAGGTACAGTTACAGACTTTCAACTTTCCATGCTTGTCTTTCAGTCATACAATGCTTGAGTACCCATCTCTCCACCAGTGTCCATTCTCTACCACCGATGATCCCAGTACCCTCCCACCCTCCAGCCCATTCCTCCCCCGACTCCACTCCACCTCTGTGGCAGGGCATTCCCTTTGGTTCTCTCTCTCCTTTTGGGTGTTGTGGTTTGCAATAAAGGTATTAAGTGGCCATCGTGTTTGGTTTATAGTCTACTTTCAGCGGGAATCTCCCATCCCCAGTGATTCCTCAAACCACACTTTACCTAGTGTTCCCTTCTCTGTCTGAGCTGCCTTTTTCTCCAGCATATGAGGCCAGCTTCCAGGCCATGTAGCCAACCTCCTGGTACTTATCTCTACTATTCTTGGGTGCTAGTCTCCCATCCTGTTACTTTATATTCCACAAATGAGTGCAATCTTTCTATGTCTGTCTCTATATTTCTGACTCATTTCACTTAGTGTGATACTTTCCATGTCGATCCACATATATGCACAGGTCACGACTTCATCTTTTCTAACAGCTGCATAGTATTCCATTGTGTAGATGTACCAAAGTTTCTTTAACCAGTCATCTGTTCTCAGGCACTTGGGTTTTTTTCCAGATTCTGGCTATTTTAAGCAGTGCTACAACAAACATTCAAATGCAGATGTCATTTCGACCATACTTTTTTGCCTCTCTGGGATATATTCCCAGGAGTGGTATGGCTGGGTCAAATGGGAGCTCCATTTCTAATTTTTTGAGAAGTGTCCATACTGTTTTCCAAAAGAGCTAAACCAGTCGGCATTCCCACCAGCAGTGTAGGAGAGTCCCTTTCTCCCCACGTCCACACCAGCACCAGTTGCTTTAGTTCTTTTGGATGTGTGCCAGTCTCTGTGGTGTGAGGTGGTATCTCATAGTTGTTTTGATCTGCATCTCCTGATGATTAGTGATGAAGAGCATTTTTTCATGTTGGCTGGCCCCTCATGAACAGCCTGCCCCTGCCATCTGGCCCTGCCCACCAGGTCAGCAAAACCATAGCACAGCCACTAACGTGACCGTGCACGACACTGTCCCTCGCCCTTACATATTCCACATGGAACACATGGCGGCCCTTTATCCTGCATGCATGCTGAAACAGTGTGGCGACCCTCAACCATATTGCACTAGTATATACTCAACCCTAATTCCAATTCCCATCCCCACAAACATCCAAAGGTAGCAGTGGGAGCTCTCCTCAAACCCCAAGCTATGGGTCAGCGATGTTGCACACCTCCAGGGCCGGCATAAGAAACTAAACAATTAGGCTTAAACACGGATTTCACTTGTCTCTGTGTTTCTTTGCTCACTTCTTTCTACTTGGGAGAAGCCTGTGTTCTCTCTTGAACCCGTGCTTCCCTTTCTTTCCCCTCACATCTTTCTACATAAGTTTCAATAAAGACAATCTTGCCAAAGGAAAAAAATCTTAAAAGTACAATGATAAAATAAATTATTGTGTCCCCATCAAGGATATTAAAGCTTGAATAGACACATTTCTTGGGGGCGGACCCTTCCTTGTGTTTTTATTGACATAGTTTTGTGGCTTGAGAAAAATGTTCTGATTCTGTTTCTGTAGGGGGATCCTTCTAAACGTGAGTCTGTCTTCTCTGTGTAGGAATCTCCCTGCCATCCTGGATTGGGTGAGAACTCAGAAGCCTGGAGCTATGGGCGTCAACATCATCACATCTGATTTTGTGGATCTCGTGGACTTTGCCACAACTGTTATTGAGTTGAACGACCTCCTGCAGGAGAATAGAGCTTTGGCTAAATGCTGATTTAATTTTTTTTTTTTAATTTTAACTTCATGCTGAATCTGTTGATGCAGGGTAGAGTTCTGAAGTGTTTCCCGTTAGGATGCCCCTGGGCAGTAAATGGCACAGCAAGAAGAGGAGGGCATTTTTTTTCCGTCCTTGCTCACAGGGCCATGTGGATAAAATTACAAGCCTTTAAATTGCATTCTTTTCCCAAATGAGACTTTTATACCAGCCTAAGTCCAAGGGAAGAAAGCATGTTTTGTGTGACAAAGATAAAACTATTCCCAATGGCTTATGATGCTGAATGTAATATGGAAGAGTCTCCAAGTTCTACTGGGGCCTTAATTGCCCCCTTTGATTCAAATCCCTTATTGGACTCCAGAGGGGTCCAGTGTGTTTGAGCCTAGGAGGAGGCTAGAGCAGAAAGGTGTTTCTGGTCAAAAGAATGACTCATTGCAGTTGTGTACGGCCCCACGTGGTAGTTCCAACACCAACCTGGTATTGTGAAGGGGGAAAATATTAAGCCCCTCTTCTCTCTAGGATGTTGAGTGTCACTGCTTTTTCACTGAGAGATTTAAGGCTTATTTATCACCTCGGTATTTCAGTCACAAGCTGTTCTGAGCTTCGGCTGATCACCTGAACTCTTTAGATGAATAATGCCTATTGTCATCGGGATCAGAAGTGTGGTTCCCAGGTTTTTCAACTTGGATTCCTCTCTATTTCTTTTGGCCCAGTCTTAAAAGAAACAGATGGGAGGTGTTTCCAGAATGGGGCCCCACCAGACATAGACATGCATGTTTGTTGCATGCCAGATTTTTTTATTATTTTTTTTTATTTGAATTCTGTAGCTTTTCCCAAAATGGCTGCCAGGTGAGCACCTGCGTCATTTTGGCAAAGTCCTCTCTGAAGTGGGATTTGCATGCCAGATGTTGGAACTGTATTTTTTGTTGTTGCTGTTGTTGTTGTTGTTGTCGTCTGCTTAGGACTTGGGTCTGTGCTAACGGAAGACACCTTGTCCGTGACACCATGGACGCAGACACAGGATGCATGGGCGAGTGCAATGGATTGAAGGAGGAAGCTCCAAGTGGGTCTGGAGCCATGCTGTAACTCCTTGGAAACAAGACTACCTCGGGGATATTTAGGATGATGCGTGTCATCGAGAACTCCCAGTATGGGAACATTTCCAGTTCGTGTCTTGACTGTTCTACTTCCTGCTGGTTGTTTTCGGCCCCTGATCACCATTGCATGCGGGTTTTGAAACTCAAGAGGGGATTTTATTTTTTGATCGATAAGAGGTGTTTATCTTTAAAGAGCCCTCTTACGGTTTTGTTTGTTGTTTACTTACTTGTTCATTTATTTATAGATTAAGTAACTTCAGTGCTTCTTACCTCAAGAGCACTCACAAAGGAGCTTCCAGAACTGCTCAGACCTAGGCCAGCAGCTTCCCTGGCCTTCTTCTTGACAGGACCATGCATCTCAGGACTGTGAGTGACCTTCGAATCTGCTGTATGCCCCAGCTTTCACCCAACATGTGGGGAATGCGAGCATGAGTGTGATCCAGATCTGAGAAGTCGCTGCCAAGCCATGCGCAGGGCACAAGATGAAATGGGTCATGGAGAACACTCAGTTCTTCAGGAAGATCCTCTACAAAGACGGTGGCAAACACAGGAACTCCAGGGGGAACTGGGCATGGGAGCGTGTGTCGCCCGGCTGCACCTCGGAACTGTCTGTCTGCACATCCCCCAAGGAAGTGTCAGCTTCTGCATTCTTCAGGAGGAAAGAGAAACTGGGTGTCCCTGGACAGATGTGTGCATTGATAAAAAAAATCCTTGGATGATCTGCCAGCAGCTTTCCGTTCCGCTCCTTTCACCCTCATAGCTGAATTTTGTATATCATCTGCACTGGTATGGGAGGACAGGGTCATCCAATATGAACTACTAGGAGCGTAGGCACACACACCTCTTCTCTCCTGCCCCTGCCCCAACTCTAGGTCTTCCAGCCACTTTTTTCTGTAAAGTAAAGAAGGACTCTGATCATTAGCTTCCATACCTTGAGGAGGTCACAACACAAATTCCACTGAGAAAATCTGGTTTAGCTTTTCCTTTTGCTTGCCTTTGAGCCCATTCCCAGAGTTTCTAGAAGTTTATCACTGGATTTATTTAAGGGTTGACTCTGGAAAGGAGTTCTTTATTTTTTTTTTATTTTATTTTTTTTTTAATTTTTGAGTCACACCCAGCGATGCTCAGGGGTTACTCCTGGCTCTGCACTCAGGAATTACTCCTGGCGGTGCTCAGGGGAACAGATGGGATGCTGGGAATCGAACCCGGGCCGGCCGCATGCAAGGCAAACACCCTACCCGCTGTGCTATCGATCCAGCCCCTGGAAAGGAGTTCTTTAAGTCCTGTTATTAAACTCCAGTGACAAATCCCTGCCCTCCCCTCAGGGGACTATTGGTGTTGGTATTGTTTTCCTTGGGGCTTCTTTTTAATTCTGGCACAGTTGCTAGGGACGAGGTTATTTCCTTTCTCTTAACTCTTTGTTACTTGGCACAGAGATAAGGAGGCAAGAGGAGAATTCTTCTGCTCTGTTTTCTTGAAGCCTCAGCTTTGTCCAGGTGCTTGGTGCTATGATGCCAGGTGTGCTGACTAAGTATCTATTCTTGATACCCGTCACACCCAAGGGCTGTTGACTGTTCAGTGAAATGTTTACTTGATTTTCTCCTTTATTTTAAACTACAAACTTTTACTTCACGCGGGTTGTAACACTACGTGTACCTCAGTGTTTGTATGGTAAGAGATGTCTGAGAAGCATGACTCAAAAGCACAGGAAATGGTACCCGGGTCACATGTATGAAGTTCTGCTCTTTGTGGCAAGTGCAGTGCTCATCCATTCGTGCTACTTTGGCTTACCAACCTGGCTTGCGTTTTGGAATTCTGCACAGGAGTTCTGGGAGGTAGGTGAGGGTTATTTATAATTTCCCCTTGGTAAAGACTCTATTAGAAAAAAACTTATGTTTCCCCAAACTGTTGCTTGCCAGATCGTAAAGGATATTTGTGCTCTGTTCCTTGTTCTAAAACCAGGCAGAAGAACTCCAGTGATGGGTCAAAGGGAAAATAGACTTTTGGTCTGTGACTAATTCTTTAACTGCCCACAACAAAAACAGTGTCCAACCATATCACTTTTTCTTACAAGTTTTAGGGACCTCTCGGATCATACTTGCTCATAATTTACTTCACGAAAAGGACTGCTTGATTGAGCCAAAGAAGACTTCAGTTTTATAGGATTTGGGGCCATATTTATTCTGTAATATATGCTGAGTTTTTTCATGAGCATCTTGGACCTTTTTCCACCTGGTCACATTTCTGTGATTCTGTGACAAACCATTACTGGTTCCCCTTAGACTAGAGGGATTATAAGGACCTTAAACTTGAGGTTTATTAGAAGTACCACTTCAGTCTTTTATGGATACAGAAGACATTCTTAGGAATGGGGAGAGATATCAATAGAAATGAGTAATAAATTATTGACAGTTAAAATCTAAATTAGTTGCAGGTCTAAGAGGACTATGCAAAAAATAAACAAAATACTATTACTGTATTTGACACTACAGTCATTAAGTTTGTTTTTCTTTGTGATAATCCCCTGATTTTTTTAGAAGTATTATGACACAGTTGAAGTCCAGGGCTTTCTGTAAATTCAAAGAAAAGCACAAGATCTAAACCCAGGTAATAAAAATCCTAATCTATCTTTCATGATCTCATACGGACATCAAAATATTGTGTTTTTATTCAAGAATACTATGTAACAGAACATTCTAGAATTAAATGCAGTTTTGTAGGATGTCAGGATATTCTGTTTCTGTTGCTGTTTTTCTGAATCTTACCATAGGAAAATGTTCCCCAAAGATGCACAATTAGAGTGTCTACAAGGCTCAACACTAAGCTATAGCTGGGGGAACAGAATAACTACAGAAACAGAATATCTCTCCCTTGGAAGCACAAACTCTACCCCAAAACCTGTCCATCTTACAGATGTAGTTCCTGCACTGGTGAATTTTTGTGATTTTTGAATTTACTGAACATTTTAACTGCTAAATTCTAGGAATCAGAATGGGCTCATAAATGGGGCTCTACTCTAAGGTCCCTCCCCGTGGCTGATAAATGATCCTGTGCTAAATCTGCCTTGCTTCTTTCACTTAGAATAAAGATGCTGTCTGCTGCTTTCATGCTGGGTGGCTTGCAGTCTTGGCCCACCAGCAGCTTCCCCCGAAGTGATAGGTGGCTTGCATTTAGGTTTAATGCCTTATGCTCCAGGGTTATGCACACGTGGTCTCTCTTCCTCCTGAAGACATGCTGCCTGGGCTCATTTCTCAAATGTAGGATGACAGAACTTGGCCAATAGTGGCACCATCAGCAATCCATATAATGACAGGGGTAGGACTGAAAGAAATCTACCTATCCATTTGCAGGTGAACTCTGTTGAGGTGGGCCTTCCCAAATACATGCTAGCCTTGATATTCTGAGACAAAATGAATAGGAAGTGATAATAGCAGACATCCAAACTGACAGTTGGTTTGTACTGCATAGGCCATGGTCTGCTCTCAGATTTCACATCTCTCCAATACACCTCAATGCTGTGTCTCAAACTGCTTCCTAGTGTCTGCCACCATAGCTTTGTCACTCACAGATGTTACCTTGGACCACAGGTATGAACAGATGGGATAAGGGATTCAGCTGGAAATTCCTTCTATTCCAGGTGATGCTGAAAATCTCTCTACTGCCCTGAGAGACTCACCGTCTTATCCTCAGAATTCCTCCAGCTTGCTACTAAAAATAGTGACATTAAAACTACCCTGTATCTGTATTGTCCTAGCCCAGAATGCACTGAAAGAATACTACTGATGTTAGAGAAATACTACCATTAGAGACACTACAGAAATAGTGTAAGGTAACTTTCTATACTGTGGTGGATATAATGTTCTTAACTTTTTTTTTCAGTAAAAGTTTTCTTAGGACTTTTCAAAATCCTTTACAAATTACATCGTTTTGATAAAAAATACTTTCTCTTTTTCAGGAATTCCACACTATAGTCTTATTAAACCATCCCATCAACAATCCATAGATATTTTCTATCTCTGTTCTTTCCCTCTCAGTCAAAAATAGCCCTTTCCACTCTTATCTCGTGCCCGTCTTTTTTCTTCTGTTGATTCCTGTCAAGCACAGAATACTGATAATGCCTACTGTAAAATGCACAACTATTCAATCATGTCCAAAGGCACTGGTTTGGCTTGGCGTATTTGGTTTTGACTGCACTCGGGAGTCACTTCTGGCAGTGCTGGGGGGAACATACGGATGCTGGGGATTGCAAGGCAAACACCCTCCCTACTGTCCTATTGCTCTGGCCCCACCACATGCATTCTTATCACAGTGCTTTTGGACCCTCACTCTTCTCAATGTGTTATTCTGTCCCCAGAACAGACACACACACACTCCCTCCCAGTGACTAGAACTATCCCTAATTAGAGTTCAGAACTTGGGGTCAGCACTTCACCCAAATAGCAGGGCCTTGCTCACAACCTTTGAGCCCAGTGAGAAGCACAGCACTTTGCGAAGTCAAATAGACCTTTCGGAGCTTTGTACATTTTCAATTTTGCATAGAGCCAATGTGAGAAATCTTAAGACATATTCTAAACACAGTGGTATCTTGCTGCTATTATCAATTTATATAGTCCAGTATTAATAAGTATACATGCAGATTCTGTATGCGTTATTTGAATTGTGTGTATGACAACTGTAATACTTAACCTCACTAATTAGCAATTAGAAAATAAGTCTTGGTCAATTCTGATGATACGTGAATATGGTAAATGCTCCTCTGGATATTATATTTTGTTCTCTATGCTTGTTTTGTATGACAAAGCATGTTGTTCTAAAAAGAAATGATAGCAGATTATACCAATTTTAAGGTTAGAATTACAATTTTTCATATATGCTGCTTGACAAACTCTAAAGTGTATTTTGTGACATAATTATCTTATGCTACACACTTCACTTTGCTTTCACTACCCTAAGAAATAATTGTTTAGATATATCACTTCTTTCTTGCAACCTGGATTAAACTGCTTACTTCAACCTAAAATCTTGTAAGGCCAAAATTACCTCATTTTAACTGTGAAAATGTTAAGAATATATTATTACATTGATGTCTTCTCTTGTACTTGACTTGAACTGCCTATATAAGATTAAGTCTAATAATAATAAAACATTGGCAAACACTTCATTTGTATGTATACTTTATTGTCCCGTTTTGAATTTTGTTTTAAAGGGTTATAAACTAGC
This sequence comes from Sorex araneus, assembly GCF_027595985.1. Lineage (NCBI taxonomy): Eukaryota > Metazoa > Chordata > Mammalia > Eulipotyphla > Soricidae > Sorex > Sorex araneus. Next base: position 148,367,568 of record NC_073303.1, on the reverse strand, counting down.
CATGATTGAAAACACCTTAATCAAACATGCCTGCAATATCAAAATGAGTTGTTCGCAAAATGCTCACACAGCCTGCACCCATGCTTTTCTATGCTTTATGCTCAGGACATCAGCCATGTGTTAAGCTTAGCCAGACCTACTGACATATGGATTCTCATCTGGCCACTGTTTTTCCAGCCCTTGCTTCTGTTAGTGATTGCCAAGTGCCCAAAAGTGGAACAGTGTAGAGATTTTGTATTTGTAAGCACAAAAAGCATATAAAAATAAACTTAAAATTTCTGTTGGGCATGAAGATTCCAATATTTGTTTATTCCTTATTTCTTTGCGCAGACAGAAATCACTTTATCATAGCACCTTTCCCTTTCTTGCTGTATCCTTTATAAAAATAATAGGTTGAGGTAAAAGCCTTACATCAGAGATCAAATTAATTCTAAGTAATCACTTATGTCATGTAGTTGAATGTTAAAACAAGTAAATTGTGATAATTATATGTGTGACCAATTCACTCTAACAATTGGAGAACATAGTAGCTAGAATATTCTGCCTATTGGTTATTATTGGTTGTTATTTAGTAAAATTACCATGCTGTCCCTTGGCCTTGATAAACACTACTTCAGTCATCCCATTGATTAATTAAAATGGCATTTAAGATAGTGGATATTAAAAGTTTTCATCACAAGAAACATTTTTGTAATGATGTGTTTAGGCTGATTATGTTGATTGATTTTTTTACACCTGAAATTAACCATCTTTATATAAGTAATACCTTAATTAAAGATTAATACTGGACTATAAATTGGTGAAAACAGCAAGATACCCACTGTGTTTAGAATCTGTCTTAAGATTTCTCATATTGGTTCTATGCAAAATTGAAAATATACAAAGCTTCTATGTTGATAAAAGTAAAGTAGATATAAGCCTGGTGAAGTCATGAAGATACTGACTTTCTCAATTTTGAACATGCTTGTGGGCTGACACATTGCCTCTATGACAATGTAGCTGCTATATTATGTATATATGACTCTATAACATATAGTTGAAAGTAAATGTCTTATATCTAAGTTTAAAACATCCCATTTTTAGCATAGAAACTAACAATAATCTGTTCAGAGAGTCCCAGATATGAGTTTCTAACCCAACTCCTCAATTGTTATTGTGTGGCCTTAAGCAAACTAACCTTTCATTCATTTATTCTGCTCTTGCTTCCTTATTTTCTAGCATGCTTTCTTTATACATTTTGTTCTTTCTAAATTTCCCTCCTTGGGAAACAGAGGACTGTCAAGATCCACTAGGTACTGGAGAATACAGATTCCAGAGGTCAAGCTCAGTACCTCAAGCTTGCTCTGAGCACTTTCTGGACCACTAAGTATACTTCTGGTCACTTCCTTGGCAGGGGTCACAAAAAATTAGACTTTCCTCATCATCTCAGTATGTGACAGCACCAGGGTTCTGAACTCACAAATTTGTGTTCAACAGGCAAGAATTTTAAACCACTAAGCCCTTTTCTGAGTGACCCTATACACTGCCAGAGAGTAATTTTTCTAAATGTCAGAAATATAGGATGAACAATGCCCTGTTCCTAATATTAATGCTAATAGCTACTACTGAATGTCAAAATGCATTCCTTGAATTTTATAGAATGTTCTACATCACCTTCATAAAAGGTATTTATCCTATACTAATTAGTACCCAGCACACTCTCAACAGTATGATTGACTGCTAACCTTTATGTTGATTGGTAAATTATTTATCAGAACGTGAAGAATCAATAAAGCAGATACATTCAAATTAGGAAAGAGAAATTTGCATGATCACTAAACCAAATCTGTATTGCTCTGAGAATGAGCATTTTGCCACTGGGGCTATGAATGATGCTGTCAGGGGGAAGATGCTCACATCCTTAAATAGCACTAATCATAAGTTTAGCAACTAATGTAATTTACTGTATCATTGCATCACTGTCATCCCATTGCTCATTGATTTGCTTGAGCGGGCACCATCAATGTCTCCATTGTGAGACTTGTTACTGTTTTTGGCATATGCCACAGGTAGCTTGCCAGGCTCTGCCGTGTGGGCAAGATACTCTCCATAGCTTTCCAGAATCAAAACCAGGTCAGCCCCATGCAAAGCAAATGCTCTATCCGCTCTGCTATCACTCCAGTCCAACTAATGTTATTAATTACTGAATTTTTCTGATTAATCTGAATTAGTGATTAAACCTCTAACCCTTTTTTTCTGGTGAAAGGCATTAGTATTTAGCTAGCATTTGATGTCATCTTGTCTTGTTTTTATTTTGTGGTTATCTTCTCTTTGTAACAAGTGATTCTCTGTTTTTCAATCATGATAGACAATTTCCTTTTAAACTAAATAAGTTTTAAAGATTTCACCATGGAAATGGCCTTTGTTTATCATCATATTCAGGCTAAAAACAAGTGCAACTGATTAGACTATGTATATTTGCCAGGAATTGGGCTTAGTGGTCTCATTAAACACTTTCCTAAACTTACTCAATTTCTAAATAAACTGCTATTCAAAATTGAAAGTTACTAATCTTTTTTATAACTTTCAAGTCCATAGTCAAATCATGACTATTTGCATTGATTTACAGAGCAATTTAAACCAGGTGAGAAAGCACTTGAGTCACCATGTCCCACAGATCAAAATGGGCTTGATCAACATGGGATGCATAGAACATACTCTGTCTCATCAACTTTAAAAATGATCCAGTTTCTCCGAATCCCTGAGGTTAAGATGCCTGAAAATGCTAGATTTTGGGGTATGTGTGTGTGCTGGGTAGGGGAGGGGGGCAGTGTAAGAGAGTCTCTGCATATCTGTGTCTGTGATTTCTTTTTACAAAGAAGTCTTTATCATCGGTAGTATGTTTCTTGTTTATCCTTCTGTACATCTGCTCACTGTAACCAAAGCAGTATTATTATTTTCTAGACTTAAATCCTTCCCTTCTCAAAAGAGAGTGGGAGATTACAAGGAAGGGACAGTGGCCAAAGCCAGTGTGCCTGAAATCTTCCTCAGGGTGACCTGAACAAGTGCCAGCAAAACAAAAGTGCTTGTCAAATCAGGTGTTTTCACAGCTGGGCTGTGTTTTAGAAAAACATGGGTGGGGAAAGGGCCACAGAAGTGTCCATCTTTGTCCAGTAGCATCACACAATTGAAAGAAGCCTTAGGCAAGCAGATGGCTTTGATCTAGTGTCTAAGAAATAGGAATTATCCTGTGGAGAAAGGCTCAGCAAAGCAGAACTGTTGCTGAAAGAGGAGACCACTGAAAGCTGTTCTTTGTTTAACCTGAGCACTTTTTTGCTTTTTGACTTAGAGATTGTTCCAGCTTTGGTCCTTGCTGTGTGTTCCATGCCCACACCCAGAACCAAGGAGCCTTGTATCAGAGAAGTAGAAGAGAATCTGTGTGTGTGTGTGTGTGTGTGTGTGTGTGTGTGTGTGTGTGTGTGTTGGGGGTAGGGGGTGAGGGGCTGAGGGGAGATTCTGGATTAAACTTTTGCAAAAGTTTTACGCACTTATAGTTTCCACTCTGGGGTGTAAAATTAAGTTGCTGCCCATCAGAGGGGCCCAAATGACACAAGGAACAAAAGATTAGATATATATAGTTGCCTCACTCTGTAGACAGTTCATAACTTTTATTGCAACCTTTCTTTTGGGAAGGGTCACACTCAGCGATGCACATGGATTACTCCTGGCTCTGTATTCAGGAATTACCCCTGGCCATGCTCGGGGGACCATATGGGATGCTGGGAATTGAACCCGGGTCAGCCACATGCAAGGCAAACACCCTACCCGCTTTGCTATCACTCCGGCCCCAACTTTTATTGCATTCTTGAATGGATCTATAATCTTAAAACTTTTCAGGTGCCTGTGAAGATAAATAGCCCCCTAACTGTTGGTAAGGAAACAAACATGGCTCATTTAGAGTAATGCTAGAAAAATCTGCCCTTCTATTTAAAAAGAAAACTAAGGTACCAAAGCAATAGTACAGTCAGTGGGGCAGGTGGGGTGTTTACCTTGCACACAGCCAAGCAGAGTTTTATCCAGAACATCCCTCATGACCCACCCCTGCCCCCCGCCCCATCCCCAGCAACACCAGTAATAATACCTTAGTACACAGCTAGGAGTCATCCCTGAGCCCAACACCACCTCCCTGCTCCCCCACCACCACACACACAAAAAATTAAATTGAAAGGAAACTAAGTAAGTTTACTTGAAATTTTTTTGTTACATATGTTCTCCTTCAAGAGGTAAATTTGGATAAAATAAGGTAAAAGGGGCTGGAGTGATAGCACATCGGGTAGGGCATTTGCCTTGCATGCAGCCAACTGGGATTCGATTCCCAGCATCCCATATGGTCCCCCTAGCACTGCTAGGAGTAATTACTGAGTGCAGAGCCAGAAGTAACCCCTATGCCTCACCGGGTGTGATGCAAAACTAACTAAATTAAATAAAATAAAGTAAGGTTAAAAAAAAAAAAGATAAAACCAGTTTCAAAGATCTTGAAGACTAAGAAGAGTTGCTGGGCTGTAGCCAGAGAAGATGACAGAGGATCAGAGAAACCAGGCTCACAGCCAGACAGAGGGATGGCACGAGGCATGGGGTTGAAAGGGAAATGGGAACTTTGGAGCCTTCCCAGAGACAGGCTACTAGACACTGAAATGTTGAAATGTATATCCTAGAAGCTGGAGATTTGGGCACTGGAAAAGATTGAGAGAAGTCATAGAGATTTCTTCAAATATTCCCAACTTGTTACAAGACAGGTTTTAGGATCTAATATCTTCAGAGGTAGAAGGGCCTCAAGAAAATCTGGGTTAAAATGTTACAGGAGAGAAAAATAGAAGCGAGAGGAGTAGACAGGTCCAAGGCAGAGTTGGAACTAGAGTAGTCTCTGAGACCTTCCCCACTTTCTTTCTTATCTTTTAAAATTGCCTTCAAGTGTCTGGTATACACAAAAGAACCAAGATCCATAAATTGCCAAGGAGGTAGAATTTGGCTTCACAAAGAGCATTTCTCTGTGGGATGGGATGCTAAGTGAGTAGCTTCCCATCACAGAGGTTTTTCAGTAAGTATTTGTTCGAGATGGAACCCCCATGCCTGGCTATCTTCACCGGGGCCTCTCTGCGGGGGTGGTTTGAGTCTCTCTCCCCACCCCGAGCAGAGCCCTGGCAGCCGAAGACCTCCAGAACCCAGCCACAGCCATGCTCAAGGCCCCTCTCCACACGTTCAGATGAGCCTCAGGCATGAAGGGACCAGCAGAGGAATACAGGTGTCAGGGACCCAGAGCTGAGATCGCCAAGCCTGCTCTGATTGGGACTAGGCCTCTTCTACCCAGACCCCCCATTTTCCAGTAGCTAGGCAGTCATACCCAGTAACTACCCCCGGCGCCATGTAATCCCATCAACAGCCAACATCCATAGACTATAAAACCAAGCTCCTGGAAGCGGGTGACATCTTATAGCCTAGTTCTCCCTCTTGGAGAACCTGGCAAGCTACCGAGAGTTACCTCCCTCCATGGGAGAGCCTGGCAAGCCCCACGTGGTGTATTCATATGCCAAATACAGTAACAATGATGGGTCTCATTCTCCTGAACCTGAAAGAGCCTCTAATGTGGCTCCATTGGGAAGGATGAGTAAAGAGAGACTGCTAAAATCTCAGGGCTAGGACAAATGGAGACGTTTCTGGACCCTCTCAGCAAACTGACGATCAACGGGACGATATTGATAGTGATATATTTGTTCCCTTTTGTTACTTTAATAGATTAACACAAGCCTAATGGCTCACTGTAGTGTATGACCCTTTGTGTAGCAGAGTTTAGAGTCAGGTCTAAATTAGACCATTAGGCCTGGGTTCTTTCTGGAGATTAACACGAGAGTTCATTTTCTTGTTTTGATCAGTCTCTGAGGGCCACGCTTCTTGGTTTATGACCTTTTCTTCCTCTTCAAAGTCAGCAGCAATACCACATCTTCAATCTCCCTCTGATTTTGTTTTGGTTTTTATGTCTCTTCCTTTGATTGTGACATGGCAATACTGTAACATAGGGATAATCCAAATAATCTCCTATCTCAAAATCTTTGGCTTATCATGTGGGCAAAGTCCTTATACCATGAAAGGTGACATGTAGGTTCTGAAAATTAGGACAACTTGGGAGACTTAGATTAACACAGGGTGTCATGGAAAGTACATTAAGATTGGTACTGACTTTAATTAGACTGGAGCGATAGCACAGTGGGTGGGGCGTTTGCCTTGCACATGGCCTACCCGGGTTCAGTTTCTCCGTCCCTCTCAAAGAGCTCATCAAGCTACTGAGAGTATTCTGCCCTCATGGCAGAGCCTGGCAAGCTACCCGTGGTGTATTCGATATGCCCCAAACAGTAACAATAACAGGTCTCATTCCCTTGACCCTGAAAGAGCCTCCAATCATTGGGAAAGATGAGTAGGAAAGGCTGCTAAAATCTCAGAGCTGGGATGAATGGAGATGTTACTGCTGCCCGCTCAAGTAAATGATGAAAAACAGGATGACAGTGATGATTTATTTAGTTTACACCAGTGTTTGAGCTTTTATTTCACATTATGCAAGGTCATATATAACACATGAAAAGAAACAAAAGCTATAAGTTGCAATTTTATGCATCTACATTGAAAAAGTCCATTTTAAAAATCTAAACATAATTACTATACTGTCTTACCAGATAAGCTTCAATTCAACTTCTCATAAAAGGTAAAAATTAACATAAAATGGTTTTATATTTGTCCACATTCCGTGATACTCATACCAGAGTTTAAATTTTGTCTTCAATACTCACTAACTCCATCACCATTGACCCTTTGGGTCTTTTCCACAACATAGAAATAAATCTCAAAAGTGTTATGAGAATTTGTGATCATCTATACAAAATGTACAATATTAATATAAATTAATAATGTCACAATCATATCTGTTCAAGGAACTTGCAAATGATTCTTATCAAAAAGAAAGTCACTAAAAAAGATTATTAAATAAAATTTAAGGAACCAGAGAGATAGTACAGGGACTAAGACCCATGCCTTGCATGTGATCAACCCTGGTTCGATCCCTGGCAGCACACAGCCCCCAAGCATCACCAGACACAGCCCTGGAGGCCCCCTAACCCCACTTAGGTGCTTGGTGATTTCTGGGCAGGCAGGAAGTACCTTTGTCCCTCACACTGAACTGCTGGACCATTTGGTTGAGAATCACTAAGCAATGGGTTAGGGCTCGTGTACATCACTTGAGAAACCCCAAAAGTAAGCATACATACATACTTTCATACATACATGATAGGAAATTTGATAACACAACCTTAAAATTCTCTCCTGAGAGTATTAAAAGATAGGGATTTTCTTCTTGTATGCATTTACCTACTTGACAGATCCAGTTAAATTCAGTAACAAGGTAATTGCTTTTCTGCATAGTCAATAGTTAACAGATCCTCATTTCCCCCCATGCAGTAGACTCTCTGATATTATCACCCGGTCTCTGATCAGGCTTGAGCAGGACTCCCGGTTTGGTGAGTAATGATTGGCCAGGCCAAGCAGCTGAGACCAGCACAGGCTCCCTCCTTCACATCTGTCAACATACCTGACTGAAAATTTCTGCCTGTGACCACTGTCTGCAGGGTCCAGAGGGCACCAGGAAAAAAAAAGTAAAGCAGACCTTGGTTAGAGAAAAACAAAAACTTGAGTATTGTTGTCAGACTCCCAAACTCTTCAGCAAGGATCGATTGGAGCAGGCAGGGACCGTCACTGCTGAGTCGGGAGGAACCCTGAGAAAAGAACCGAGATTGAAAAGCTTGAAAGCAAGGTAGGTGGTGATCTGCGTGGCCACAGACTCCCTCTGTAGAATCACAAATAAGACACTTGCTCATTCTTGTGACCATAGGGTATCCAGTGATGATCTACTAAGTCAGATACATGTGGCCATGTATCTTAAGAGTTTGAACATTTTTCCATCAGCCTGTTCAGGAAAGCAGACTGTTTTGCTTCCATTTTCTGTATTTTCTCTCCTTTGAAAACTGTTGGTGTTCTATGTGTTTGAAATGTCTAGAAATTTTTTTGTTTGGTTTACCCTTTATGGTGTGCAGTCATTTTTGCAATTCATTAAAACGTTTGTATCAACCACATCTTCACAGATATTGTTTAACTCCAGAAATTTTGCTTGCTTGCATAAATTCTTTTTGCTTTCAAGATAGGTCAGAGAGAATGATTTACATATAATTCAGAGGAAAATATTATCTGTGCAAAGAGCTCTCAATTTCATATGACAGGGTCTTTGAGGGATTGTCATGCACTTGTCTGCTTTGGAACTTAAGGAGTTAAAAATTTTAAGTTTGCTGGAGCAGAATCAAGCCTGTTTACCTAAGCTTATCACCGGGCAGCAAAGTCAATCATTTACTGATGCAAAGCTGTTTCCTACTTTTGACAGAGACTCCACTTAAAGCCCTTGCCTGACTGAGACTACAAAACAAACATGAGAACCTAGAAAATAGCCTTCTCCTCTAACCAGAGTGCATTTTTTTTTTTAATCCCACGCAGGGCAGTAAACACTGCAATGCCCTATCCAGCTAGGTAATAAACAAATACAAAAGAACTCATGCACAAATCGGGTCTTACACAAACCATAAGAACCTGTGGTTTTTTGGCTTATAAGGAGGCCTATGGTGCGGGAGGAGGGGGTGGGAGGGTTTTGGGGACTGGGGGGTGAAGGGGTGCGTTGGTTGGGGGAGTATGGAACAGGGGAAGCTAGGGGCAGACAGGCCAGAGAAGTTAGTGATTCTTGAAGTGGTGCAAAATTAAGTAATTGACAAAGTACACTGAATTTTTCCCTTTCACATTATAGAATTTTTTCCCTACACATTATAGAATTTTTTTTTAAGTTGCCTCAAGGCTCTCATGCAGGGATGTTTGGAGGTCACCACAGCTTCTCTGGGAGGTGCTTCAAAAGTCATATGATTCCAAGGACCACACTTAGGGCCTCTACTATATTTTATTACATTTTTAGCCTTGGAGTGTTATTTTTAATGAACACAATCCACTCATCTAAGTCTGAGTATAATTTTTCTAAATTGCAAAAATGTTATCATATTGTTCCCACATATACTTGTCCTCACTTATTTTTTTTTTTATTTTTAACTCCCTTTTAGAAGAACTTGGGCTGAATATTAAGCAGGGTAAAATTTGACACTATGTTTGTGAATCATTAATGGAATTTGAAGAAAATCCCCTTCGGTGAGCTTCCTAGTTGGGATTTTTAGGGGTTCAAGCAGATCATTGCTGAGTGTGGCTAAAATACAACCCCGCGTCTGTGACTGTGGATGAGAATGTGGCTATGGTGCCTCCCAAGCATGTGGTAGAGAATTATGGAATACTGTAGTTTCCTGTTTAGATATTCAGCTCTTTAGAATGTTGTTTTCTCGGGGGGTGGGGGCAGGGGGGCTGGAACGATAGCACAATGGATAGGGTGTTTGCCTTGCACATGGTCATCCTAGGTTCGATTCCCAACATCCCAGATTGTCCCCCGAGCACTGCCAGGAGTAATTCCTGAGTGCATAAACCAGGAGTAACCCCTGTGCAATGCAGGTGTGATCCAAAAAGCAACAAATAAAATAAAATAAAATGTTGTTTGTGCTGAAAAATGTACACTAGTGGAGGGATGGGTGTTAGACTACTGCATGGCTGAAATTCAATCATGAATGGCTTTGTAATGCTCTAAAAAAATAATTTTAAAAATTAAAAAAAAAAAACAAAATGCTGTTTGTGTCTAGCCAGTTTCCAGATTATGTTTGTAGATAATGAGAGGGATAGAGGTGTGTTTGAAAAGGAAGGAGGTTTTCAGTGGCTTCAAACGCATTCACCAGATTTACCCACAATACCAGGCTGTTTTAGGAGCAGACACCCTATCGGCCTTATCTATTCTTTTCATGCAGCTTCTGGCCACTTGCCAAACATGCTGGTGGCCCCAAGAGCATATCAAGTCTTGCTATACATTTTGTGTTTACTGAATATTAGGTAGGAGAAAATGATCCTCGGAGATTGACTAGACTAGATAAGCAACATTATTTCTTTTATATTTTAGAGCTTAGAAGTTAATTAATTTTCTCAAGTACCCATAATAAGTTAGAGGCTGAGTCAGGATACTTATCAGCTGTCCCTCATTTCCAGTCCAGAGTTTTTTTCCCATCAGATTATGAAGTTAAACACATGAGAGATATAAATTGCGAGTAAGGGCTGTCACTGAGGAAAGCAAAGCTAACTCAGCTAGTCTCCACAGGCTCATAGTAATGCTTTTTGGTGCCATTATCACCAAAACACTAACGCTGGGCTGGAATGAACCTTCTGTGAGAGAAAGGAAGGGAAAAAACAAGAAGGAAGCAAAGTGAAGTGTTCCCAGCTTCCTGGAGTTGGTTGTTACTAGGACAAGGGTTTTCTCAGTTCTCTATTTCCTAAGTAAATCCAAGCAATTCTCAGTCTGTATCTCTTCCCTCTTCCTGTCCCAGAAGACCAGTGCATGCATGGCAACGAAAATACAATATCTACGATGTTTCCTGAGAAAGATGTGATACCATCCCAATTCTTCCTAGGAACTCAAAACGTTGTTTTCTCACACCATCTCATCTACTATTCACTCATCTGAATCCAAGGGAAACAAACAAGGTTCTATCAAATCAAGACTTCCATTATATCTGCGCCCCAAGGAGGACTCTTGTTAACTTGGAATCCAAATGAGTCTTGGTATTGCTTAACCAGTAAATGATTTACGTGCAGCAGTAGCTCTTCCTTCCATCTCTCCCCCACCTCATCCTGTTTCACTTTTGTTCAGATACATCCTAAAATTTCCATTAGCTATCTGGCAGAAATTCCAAAGCAGCCACAGTTGTTAGGCTTTTACAAGACCAAGATAAAGAAATACCAGGATGAAATGTGGCTGGCTAAGCATCTTTGAACAAAGGGTTTCTTCTTTTGACTCACCCATCTCATACATACCTTAGAGTGTGATAGCAAAGGCATTACAAATAAGGATCACATCATCATCAAGCCCACTGAGTAGTTTTTTCTAATACCTGCTGACCCTGCATGAACCTTACTCACATACTCTTTTTTTGGTAAACACATTAGGATAAAGAGAAAAAAACTGAAATTATAATCTAAGGACTCATAAACGCTTCACCTTTACCCAGGGCAAATTATGGCCAGGAAATAAACTTCTCTCTTGTTATCTACCTTTTCCCACATTTAATACTTATAACAAACTTGTACAATTCTCAAGTCACAGATCTAGTAAGATGAGGTCAAATTTGAGTTAGGGTCTGCTTGGTTCCAAAGCCCTCTCTATAGTGTTCTGTTCTGGAGGTAAAAAGTACTAACTCAACATTATCCACACTGTTCATATCTTGCATGTAAAAGAACAAAGAGTCCATTCTAAATTATTATTTGCTTAGATTCTCAGAGTACGTATATATATATGACCCTGACATCAAGTAATCTTGAGAGGTCAGTCACAGTAGTATTTATCCCCTCTGAAATGAACAAAAAAGCACACATAAATACACACACACACATACACATACACACACACTTGCTCATGAGTCAGTGTTGTGATTCTCTTTGAAGCAGTTAGGGAGCTTACTTTGTGCGTGGTCAACCAGGATTTGATTCTGGCACCCCATCTGGTCCCCTGAACCTGCCAGGAGTGATTCCTGAGTGCAGAGCCAGGAATAACCACCAGATGTGGCCCCCAAAACAGCAAATACATAAATAGTTTTCTAAAATAATTATTTTTAGAAATAATTTTTATTTTATATAAAATATTTAATATTATGTAAACATATGAAAACTTGCTGGTATGGTTTTATTTAATCTTCATAATAGTCCTATTAGAAGGATATTATTTTCAGACCCTAAGTTTTCATATAAGGAAACTGAGACTCGATAAAGTTGATTTCCCAACTCAGCATTCTCAGCTAACAAGCTCCTTACTTCTTGGACGTTCATATCTTTGTTCTTTTTCTAAAATCGCTAAATGACTATACAGTCTGTTCTTGGACTACAAAGAAAGACCCACTAAACTATCGATTGCTTTGTTTGGGGCTGAGAGTCTATCTGATGAGTGTGGTAATGTTACTCTAATTAGATTTTTTTAATAATGAAATATCCACTAATTGATACTTATTAAAAATCTGCATTAAAAGCCAAAAGCTTTTCAAATCTATGTTCCCACCAGCAAAATTAATTATTAAAGGAATTCTTGTTAGCATAAAAGTAAGAAACCATAGCCCTCTACTCCAGTGTAATGAATCCTATGTGGACAAGTTATAACCCTATGGTGTCTATTAATATAAATGAATCCTCTTTTGGTTTTACTAGAAGGATAGTTTATGGGGCAAATATTACCGAATGATAGAAAACTAAGAAGCATGCTTACAGATTGGGAGTCCATCATGGGTATAGCCCCAATCCCTTTAGAAACCAACTTAAATATAAAAGAATATCTACTCTCTAAATTCCAATTTAGTCTGAACTGGAGACACCTTTGTCAATTGTGCATCAGGAGGGAACGGTTGTCTTATTCCTTAATAGTTCCCTGAACAGTCCTTGACTGCTGCCTAGGTCTCCATTTCTTTGTGATAGCTTTTGTTGTCTGTGTCCTTGTTTGGGATCAACATGCATTTTGACTGCAGCATTACTCTTCACTCACATAACCTCAGAGGCTCTAAGAATCTTGTTCAGAGGAACCCATAAGCTTTAGGCAAGAAGCAGAGAATAAAATTTCCGTTCCTGTCCAACTGGAGCTTGAACACCATTCCTCTCCTCCCTACACTTTCAAGGTCACATTTCCCTCAGGAGATATTAAAGAGCTGAAGGTCCCCAAATGCTGTCAATTCAACTGGGTGCTGAAAGGGTTTCCAGGGGCAGATTATTTTCACATAAGACCTCTCTGTGTAGAGGTCCAGATTTATTTTTAATTTTCAGTTTCACTATGCACCTAAGTAACTCCCATGAGGTCCAGGATTTTTCTTTTTCCTAAGCCAAAACAATAACAAAAATACTTCCTGCAGAGACCTCTAAGCAGGTTATGTATTGATTGCTGGGCTAATGTTTTCAAAGATTCATTTTTTAAGCCTTACATGGCACACACACACACACACACACACACACACACACACATATATTTAAATAGAAGTTGCATTTCTGGCATATATCCAGAAGAATTGAAAGCAAGTATTCAAATACTCAAGATTGCTATCACCCTTAGCTACAAAAATCAACTACTAAATTGATACTCATCAACAGATGAATAGATAAAATATGGCATAAATAGATATATACTTATTTTTAATATATATTTATTATTACAGCACAGCAGATAGGGCATTTGCCTTGCACACAAACGACCTGGTTCGATTCCACCACCCCTCTCGGAGAGCCCTGCAAGCTACCGAAAGTATCCCGCCTGCACGGCAGAGCCTGGCAAGCTATCTGTGGCATATTCGATATGCCAAAAACAGTAACAACAAGTCTCACAATGGAGACGTTACTGGTGCCTGCTTGTACAAATCAACGGGCAGCAGGATGACAGTGACAGTGACAGTGAACATGGTATATTATCTAGTTGAAACTCATGTATTTCAGTGTATTGATGACTTTCATGGTCTGCTGCTTCTGGTGATTCATTAGATTTCACAGGTAAACATCCAGAAAGTGTAGTTAGAACAGGGGCAGATTCTGAGAAGAGAAAACCCTATCAGAAATGCTGTGGTGAATGAATGGGCAGGAACCTTTCTGACAAAATTAAAGAAGCATAACTCAATCTGCTTCTACCAATCGGGGAGGAGGGGAGATATGTCCTCAAGCTCAAACATGGGTATTGTGAAAACTTTAGCTGTGGGCTCTGCTTTGTAGTCAGTAATCTTGAACGTAGGTAAGAGAGATTGGTTGGAATTCTCAAAACTTTGTTACTCTGTATTAAATTTATGTCATTTTGTTTCTCTTTGCACAATGGAAATGCCTCTGATAAGAGATAGTTACAAAATGCAACATATAGAAAACTTCCAGTCCCACATATAGAACATAAGACAGATCAACATAAGCAGTGAGTGTGGGCTCCACCATTCATGGCTCTGTTCTGTGAATTTGTGTCAATTTGTAGACCTGTCGGTGACTCCATTTCAAACATTCACCATCTGTATACTCATTGTAACTACAAATATTTATTGTTATTTCCCAGGAACCTTTTAGAAACTGTCTTGAATCAAGACTAAATTATCTTAAAGGTTTTCAACTTATTGAGTGAGAACACATCTTTTTGACTCTCCTGTGTGTATACATGTTTAATTGTTTGTACAATACCCTGAAGGTTATAGGTTCTTAATAATCTGTTGTTGGTACAAACTGGTATTGATAAATTTAATTAAGAAAGTAATTTTTAAAAATTGACAATGGGGTGCAGAGTGATAGCACAGTGGGTAGGGCCTTTGCCTCACATGCGGCAGATCTGGGTTCGATCCCCAACATCCCATATGGTCCCCAAAGCACCGTCAAGAGTAATTCCTGAAAATGGCGGCAGCGGTAGCAGCCACGCGGTAAGAGCCACACTCTAAGACCCCTCCACCAGGAGGTAGGACTTTCTTTAGTGACGTAGCCTGTAGGTGGTCCTGGGAGGGGGGGCGTTCCCGGCGCGCCTTCCGCCCAGAGATGAACCGAGAGCCGTGCCACGAGAAACGGACCCTCCACGCCTATTGACTGTGATCCTGAGGTCTCCTAACCCATTTTGGCACCAGAGCGGATGCTTGCAGCCATGCATTTTGACTGTGAACTGAGCTAAAATATTAGAATAATAAGATAGCGATAGCGATAGCGGCCGTGCGGACTTAAAGTCTTCACTCTTAGCAATGAAGAGAAATTATTAGATGATGCCTATTCAGCAGACCTGATTTTTGGGGAAAATTTCAAATCAATAATAGTGAGTTCTGTATGGAAATGTGGAATATACTCAATATATATAGATAATAATGGGAATATCATTAGCTACTTAGATGGGGGGGTGGGAGGGGGGTGTATTGGGGTTCTTGGTGGTGGAACGGGTGCACTGGTGAAGGGATGGTGGAGTAATCAGTATTTGACTGTGACTTAAACCTGAAAGCTTTGTATTTTTTTTCTTTTTTTCACGGTGGTTCAATAAAATATTTCTTTAAAAAAAAAAAAAAAGAGTAATTCCTGAGTGCAGAGTCAGGAGTAACCTCTGGGCATCACTAAGTGTGACCCTAAAAGAAAAAAAAAATCAACATTGGAATTGTCGGAGATGGCTTGTGGTTCAAGGAATGAGGGGGAGGGAGATAATAGGACAGACTAGAAGCATTAACCCACGATGTGGAGGGAATAGTGCATGATGCACACTTGTTCTGCCCTCTGGCTACAAAATGGCACAACAGAGAGGAAAGTGGTTGTGTTGCTTCTGTGCCTACACATGCTAATCATGCAACATTGAGCAATTTATTTCAGCTTTTTTGGTTTCAATTTTCTCTTTCTCAGAATAAAAGCAATGAACTGGAAGCACTTTTTACGAGTCTATACTCAGCAGTGCTGGGAGAGGAGAATTATATATTTTAAGATCTCTCCTAGTTTTAACATTGTCATCTATGGGGGGGGGGGGAATGAGAAGTTTCTCTTAAAGGTCCTCAGAGGTAGTACAGGATGCATGATGCTCACCTTGCATGTGGTTGACTGATTCAAATCCCTGGTACTATCAATGGTACCCTAAGCCCCAGTAGGAGTAACCCCTGGGCACAGAACCAGGAGCAAGCTCGGAGCACCACTGGGTGTGGTCTTCGAAAATGCAGACCTCCCCCTAAAAAAAAAAAATTGAAGGAGAAAAAAAAGAGAAGTTTTTCTTAAAGAGAAAAAAACACAAGCAAGGAATCTCTCTGAAGCAATTGTTCCTCTCTCTGATAAAAATGAACGGAAGGATTAGAAGCTGTTAAAGATATCTCAGGTATGTAAGCCTGAAGTTGTTAGGAAAAGGAGAGTGTGGGCAGGGATGTTTCTGAGAGAAGCAGCCCACCTAGCTGGGAAGACCAGGGAGCCATATCTGAATTCTCTGGCACGACAGCTTTGACATACCCACGTGTCACTAACTTAAGACCCAAGGACAGACGATCGTGACTGCTACCTTCTTTCATTATAAACAGGGGCCTTAGAGGTGATGTGATTTGCCCAAGGTTACAGAAACATGGCAGTGAGTCAGATGAAACTGTGTATTTGGCGAGGGAGGTGACATTATAAGCAAAGGCAGAAGGGTGAGGTGCAGACTTCAGCCTCCTGTAAGTTCACAAAACAATGGTCTCTGTGACCAATGGCCTTAAGTTTGCTTTGGATGCAGAGGCCAGGCTTGTCTTCCTGCCCCACCCCGAGTTACCTCAGCAGCCCAGCCCTGCCCAGGGTTACTCACACAGATTGTTGCTAACTGGTTGCCTTTGCTCATGTCCCTTCTTGTAAGCTTCATGAAAGGCCATTTGTAATCAAGGGGAGGCAGAACAAGGAAGAAAGCATCAAAGGTCTTCCCTGAGGCCCTGAGCTGAAAGGGCAGTTTTCTTTGGAAATACTCTGATTTCCTTCTTACGTTCTGCAGAAATAAATGGTCATCAGAAAAGTGGCTGGCAGAATTATGACCTTCCACCTGCAACTTGACATATTTTATTTTTCACTTCTAGGCTTATTTCACTCCTTTCTGCTCTATTTCTCTGCATACAAAGGAAAGAATAAAACTTGCTCACTGTGATATTGAATGAGAGGAAGCAGCCCAGGGCAGGACTGTTCAAAGGGACCTACTAATTGCACCAAGCCCTAGAGCATGAATACAGGCTTTAATAGAAGAAATGTGGTTTACTTCACCATCCCAGCAGTCCCCAGAGAACTAGAAGGTCCTGAAGAAAGAACTACAGTAATAGCAGAGAACCTCTGGTCCAATCAGAAAACACTAAAAAGCAACCAGGGCTTCCGTCAGTAGCGCTCAGAAACTGCGTCACCTTGTTGCCTATTTTTCCTTTCATCAAGGCCACAGAGGGAAAGATGACATTATTAGCCTTAAAGGATATATGGTAATTTGATAGATTTGACAGGGCTTCATGAATTCAGTACAAACAGACTAGCTCCCACCCTAGACTTTCATTGTTCACTATAAAAATCTCAGATATTTTCTTCTCAACTTTGACTTTCCCTAATACCTCACTTCTTAGACAATTTATTGGGGACAGGTACAGATAATAAACAAAATAAAAACTTTTGTGTTGATACTGTCTGTAAACATATTGCCTATACTCACTTTTTAGAGGCTACAAAACCAACTATCATCCACCAAATGTCACAGTTGTCTTGTCTACCCTATACAGCTTGTGATTCCACCCTATGTTACTTCTTTTTTTATTATTGCTTTTTGGGTCACACCTGGCAATGCACAGGGGTTACTCCTGGCTCTGCACTCAAGAATTACTCCTGGTGGTGCTCAGGGGACCATATGGGATGCTGGGAACGGAACTTGGGTCGGCCACATGCAAGGCAAACACCCTAACCACTGTGCTATCGCTCCATTCCCATGTAACTTCTTTATGAGGCCAGAAAACCCAAATAACCCATGGTTCCAATAATTATTATCAGTGTCAAACTTAGTTCAAATATAGATATTAAAAAACTCTTGAGTTAACTAAGCAGGCCAGACGCTGAAATATACGACAATCCACACGTTGCTTAGTGTTAATGAGTAAGCAAGTCAGTACCAGCATGGACTCATACAGTGAGCACATCATCAGTTTTTGAAATGTACTTAATTCCTAGTATTGAACTGCAACTCTAGCACTACCAGTTTTCTGGGAAGAAAAAAAAACATTATAGAGGTAATATGAAATTCTGTGCTCTTAATTTCAAGGAGTCATCTAGATGTTTATATGCCTACCAAAGTCTTCAGTCAACACATTGGTAGTCATGGGATTTAGAGTTCATAGGTCTTCCATCTGTGTCCAACAATCTGGTAAACAACCAAGGTAAGAAGGGCTTATCCAGGACCTGACGAGATAGTACAGTGGGTAGGACACTAGTCTTGCAGGCAGCCAACTGAGGTTCAATTACCAGCATTCCATAGGGTCCCCCATATACCCTGAGCATAGCTACGTGTGGCCCCCAAACAAAAAATAAATAATCAAAATGTGAGGACTTATCCAAAAGAGGTTTTCCAGAAAAATATAGGGAATTTTCTTGGTAATTCTATTTTCACTGCCCACCAAGGAAAGAGGTAGCTTTTTGAGCAGAGGTCATAAAATTCAGGTATTTGGAAGTGTTTTATTATAATTGTGTTAGAATTAAATTAATTTATATAGGCAGGGGTGATAGTACAGCAGGTGGAGTATTTGCCTTGCTCACATCCTACCCAGATATGATCCTTGGCATGCTATATGGTTCCCTGAGCACCACCAGGAGTAATTTCTGAGTGCAGAGCCAGAACTGACTCCTGAGTATTGGTGTTACTGAATACTAATTGAGTGTGGCTGAAAAAATGGTATGGCAAAAAATAGAACTAAAATAATTTCCTGTGTGTGTGTCTGTGTCTATGTCTCTGTGTATGTGTGTGTGTGCATTTGCACATATACATGCATGTTTAAAGCATGAAAATAATTTTAATATGAGAAGTACTTTAGATAAATTTTGCAGAAAATGAATCTTTTAACTCTTCTGGGTATGGGTTTTACAAAATATTTGTTTAATTCCTAGAATTAATTAGCAAACATTTATCCAATTCATAGCCTTTAACGATTTCTATTGAAAGCCTATCCCTTTCTCTAAAATTACACCCACACATTTTGATAATTTTTAGAAAAGGCAAACTACAAGAATCTTTGGTATGTAAAACATTTCTTTGAGATGTCTAAATGAATCTGAGTCAGTTAATTATACTGAACATCAGATGTCTTCAAGTAATATTTGGCATGTTAAATTTTATGTTCCCTTGCCTTTCCATTAATTTTACATGATTTTAGATATAAGTTTGACCAATAAATTCAAAAAAACTAATTAATAGGTGCACACCCTGAGCATTATTTGGTTACATTATGTTCTTATTAACCCAATCAACAACATATTTTTTCTTTCAAATACGCAGACATGTTCTCTGAAAATATCTGGTTATGTTTAATTTTCGACTATTCCTCTAAAGGAATTATCTTAAGGTTAGCATATTTCCTCTTCCATTTTTCTTTGATGGGGAGTATTGGGCCCACCTGGCAGTGCCTAGTGGCTACCCCCTGCTCTGTGCTTAGAAGTCACTCTATGTGCGCAAGGAACCATTTGGTGCCAAAAATTGAACAGGGTTTGGCACCACACAAGACAAGGTCTTTGACCCTGTAGTACCTCTCCAGCCACGAGCATCTCCCTCATTGAACTACTATAAACAACTTCAACAGGGATACTACTATTTTTCACATGCATTTATGTTAAAAGATCTTCATTCCCTCTTAAGTCCCAAGACAAGGCCAAAGAAGCATATTGTAACCAAATAATTTGCTTTGGTATAATACATGTCTCATAAAAGACATTTATGTGGTGTCCATTGTATATCTAATCAATTTTATTATAACAACCAGAACATGAAAATGTAGTACAACACAGAAATCTTAGTCCTGACACAATCCAATAGAGACTCCAGGTGTTCTATTGGTTGATGCCAGATATTAAATTTCTAAGTTCTTCGGGGCTCTATAGATACAGTAACTCACAGAACTCTCCAATATTTCATAGCAGAGATTAACCAATAAAGAAGTCAACATGGCAGAATATGAGTCTTCAAGGGCAGCAACAACTGAGCACATGATACAGAAAAGTTCTAAATGGCTAATTAGGAAGACTTACCAAAGCATTGAGATCCAGTGGCGTTTCAAAGAGAAGAGAATTTGGCTTTACAACTTTCATTTCAAGAATTCAAACTTGAGAAAGAAAGATGAACTCTTTAAAGAATTTGGGGTGGAGGGGAGGTTGGGCCCTCCCCAGTGATTGCTCAGGGGTACCAGAAACCACTTCACCATATACTTCACCAACCAGGTTGGATATTAAATGCTAAGACTGGGGTACATCAGGGTCACCCCTGAGAAGGTGCTTGAATAAACATTAAATGTTAGAGATCAAATTCAGCTCCTTACACATGCAAGCCATGCACCTCTGATTATTGCGCTATATCTCAAGCATTTCTTTTTAGGATTTTGGAGGGGGAGAAGAGGATTTGGGTAATACCTAGTAGTACTCAGGGTTTATTTCTGGCTCTGTTGTCAGGGATCACTTTCGGAAGTACTCAAGGACCATAAGCCGGGGATCAAACTGGGTCACTAGCATGTCGGGCAGACACTTTAACCTCTGTATTATCTCTCCTGACCTTAGATAGCTTTTTTCAATACCAAGGAGAAAGTATAAGATTTTTAGAGGCATTTGTAGTAGATGTGGCTAAGGAAATTTTAATTCCACTGAAGATACAAAGGAGTGTCCAAATGGATTCTTCTAATTAAAAGACAAGAAAGGCAAGAACTAAAAACACCGCCCCCCCCCGCCCACCAAATCAGAGCCTATGAATAATGCATGCCCAAGAACCTGGGCTGTTAATTTAGAATCATTCTTTATAACTCAATTCTCTTACGGTCTTCCAAACTGTGGGTATCCTGTTTTGGTGTATAGTCTTGGTACAAGGTATAAGCCTTAGCTCTACTCAGTTATGACTTGAATTTCACTCATCCTGGGAGCAATGTTTAATGAAAAATAAAGAATAAAGAACAGAACACTGGAGAAATGGAAGTGAGATCCTTTAATGTCAACAGCTGGTATCCATTAGGAAGCTCAAGGTCAAATAATAAGATGATCTCTCCAGCACCACCCCAACTCAACTTTGACTTAGTACTATAGATTTTACTCAGGATAAAAGCCAAAAGGGTATGCTTAATAGTATGTGACCTAGCCTGGTTTAAAATTCTTTTTAAGTTGACTTAGATAAATATTTAGTATGTGAGTGAAAATTTTTGCTATGTTAAATGATTTACCCATTCTCCGATAGTGGGTCAGGAGAGTGTTTCTTTTGGAAACTCAGATCATAAATTAGACTAACTAACCAACTTTTATGTTCGTTTTATTCCTTCGTCCACGAAAAGAAAGAAATATGAAAAAGACTAGTGGAAAGATTTGTCTTCTTAGACTATTTTTAGAAATACTGTAAACAAAGGTAAAAAATTAGAACTTAAACTAAGAGTGAACATAGCCACAAATAACAAGAAAAATACTTTTACCAATTCATCCCAGCTAATGACAATATACTCGAGTAGAAAGTTGGGCGGAAAATGACCTGTTAATTTACAATCAAAGGAATATAAATTACCTACAAGTACATAAAGAGGTTTTAACTCATGATAAAAATGAAACAAAGGTGGGGCTGGAGTGATAGCATAGCGGGTAGGGCGTTTGCCTTGCACTCGGCTGACCCAAGTTTGATTCCCAGCATCCCATATGGTCCCCTGAGCATTTCCAGGAGTTAATTCCTGAATGCATGAGCCAGGAATGACCCCTGTGCATCGCAGGGTGTGACCCAAAAAGCTAAAAAATAAAAAAAAGAAAGACCAACTTAAATAGTGAGGCAACATGTCCTTTTAATGAGACTGACAATAGTTGCATAATAGCAGTATTGGGAAGCATGTTGTGAACAGTTATTTTCATATGCAGTGATGATAAGAAATTTGAATTTCTGCTAGTTTAGAAAATGATGCAAAAAAATTTGGAAGTCACTCCTAGGGCAGGACTCTTGGGCCAATCCTAGCACCTAGGGATTGAGCCTGGTGCACCCAAATGCGAAACACGGCTCCAACCCTTTGAGACATCTTCCTATACCTTTAAAACTCTTTTAATGTAAATTTTGACTGAGAAAACAAACTTCAATACACTTGTTTTTAAATAATAATAGTACACTAACTCATTTGGGGGAGGGAGTTGGTCACACCGAGGGTGCTCAGGGGCATAGTCCTGGCACTGTACTTGGAGGTTGCTCCAGGTGGGGTTCAGGAACTAGTGCCAGGGATCCAACCCATCCAAGGTTGGATCATCCAAGGAAGCCGCATCCAAGGAAAGTGAGCTACTCTGTATGCTGTCACTCAAGCCCCAGAATATACTAACACTTTCTTACAGTACACAGTTACTTATCTACAATTTGCCTATAGTGGCAAATTTTGGAAATAACTCAGTCGTGATATGAAATGGAATAAACATACAGGCACCCATGAATACTTATGCAGATATTTAAAATCATGAGATTCAACTAGAAATTGTAGTTAACAGCTTGAATTGTCACCAGCAAATCTGTATTTCTAATATATTTCCTCCATACCTTGACTCTTGGCAATTTTATTTCATTTTGTGTTGTTTTTGAGCCATACAGTGCTCAGGGGTTACTCCTAGCAGAATTTGGGCCTCCCCATATGCTATACATGTCTTTGAGTCATGCCCCTGGCCCGTAAGTTTAACTTTTATTGATTTGTAATTAATTTAGAATATTATGGAATTTAAAGCTTTTAGGCTTACAAATATTGTCACTCCCATAACTGAAGTTCCTGTGCCATCTTATTGCCAAAGAGATCCCGTTTTCATCCCACTCTCTCCTTTCCTCTTGCCATCTAATAACTACTATAGTTTTCACCAAGCATAGGAATTAGTTTTGCTATTTTTTCCAGTTTGCTTGAACAATTTATATTCCATTTATGAGTAAAAACATCAGTAATCATTCTTCATTCCCCAATTTTACTTAACATAGTCACATCAAGTTTTGTTCATTTTGTCTTAAAATGCATTGTTTTAGTTCTTCTTTTACTATGTTAAAATAGTATTCCATCAAGAATATGTATCTTCTTTATCAGGTCATTTGTCAATGGGCATTTAAGTTGATTCCAACTCTTGACAACTATGACTAATGCTATGAACATAGGTGTGCAAATATCCTTTTGAATTACTGTTTTCAGATCCTTTAGATAAATGCCTTAAGGAGCTATTGATAGACCATGTGGAATTTTATTATTTAAAGAATTTCCTTACTACTTTCTTTAGCAACTGTGCTAATTACATGACCTCCTACACTGTACAAGAATTTCTTTTCTCCATATGATTGCCAGCATTTTTGTTTTCAATCTTTTTGATATAAATCATTTTACTGGTAAGAAGTTTTAGTCCATTGTGGTTTTGATTTGCTTTTCCCTCATAAGTGATAATAAGAATATTTTTTAATGCTTTTGTGGGTTATTTATTTGAGTCTTTTGGAGAAGTGTCTATTGAAGACTTTTGCCATTTTTTATTGGATTCTTCCCTCTTTGTTGTTGGATTAGAAGATCTTAATATCTTCATACATTTCAGACATTAACCTCTATAGTATGTATGATGTGGTAACATCCTCTCCCAGTTGCTGTATTTCCTTTATTTGCTGTGCTCATTATTTTTGTTGTGTAAAGCTTATTAACTTGATGTGTTTTCATTTGTTTAAGATTATTTTTGCTCTTCTTGCCATTGGCATTAAATTTCCAAATTCATTTTTGATAAGAATCTAGAGTATACCACCTATTTGCATATGCATTTACAGTTTTACATTTAATATTCAAGTTTTTATTTTAAGTTAATTTTTTGCATATGGGATAATACTAATCAAGTTCTTTCCTTTGTTTCTGTCTTTTCTTCTTTTCCATTTTTTGTTTATTTATTTATCTATTTATTATTTTGCTTGCAGCACTGCTGTTTTCCCAGAACTATTTGTTGAAGAGGGTTTCCTTACTACATTATATAGTTTTGGCTCCTTTGTCATAGATTCAATGCCCATTAATGTGTGGGTTTATTTCTGGGAAATTTATTCCAATGATCTGTGTGACTATTTTCATTCCAATGCTACACTGTTTTTAATTACTATTGCTTTGAATTGTAGTTTAAAGTTAGTGAACATGATGCCTCCAGTTTTCTTCTTTTACCTCAGAATTTTTCTGGTTAAGCAGACTCTTTTATTGTTATGTATAAAATTTTAAATTGCTAGTTAATTAAAAAAAATACCACTAGTGGGTTGAAGAGAGAATACCTGGGTTACACACCACATGTGGTCCCCTGAGTACCACCAGCAGCCATCCTTGAACAAGGAGTCAGGAGAAAGCCTAGAACACTACCAGGTGTTTCCCAAACCCCCATCCAGCCCCCAAACCCAAATACCACTGGTAGGTGTCATTAGGAATTGCACTGAAGTTATGGATTCATTTAGGTAAGTGTGTTTGTTTATTAATGTTTATTCTCCCCATCTGTGAGCATGGGATATTTTCCCCACTGCTTTATCTCTTCTATTTCATTTAGTAAAATTTAGCAATTACAGTTTTCATTGTATAAACTACTCACCCTCCTTTGCTGAGCTTACTTTTTTTTTTTTAATGTAGGAGTACTGCTATCTACTCAGCCATTGATTAAGCTGATTGAATTGGGCATGAACTCCAGTGCTAAGTTCACTTTAGAGTTTTTATCTTTTTCCATGCAATTATACATGGAATTGTTTTCTTTGATTTCCTTTCCCTTGTTTGCATATAGACAGCACCAGATTTATGAGTGTCAATTTTATGTTCTATCTTATGCCTTATTTATTGAATAATGATTCAATAAAAAGTGAATCTATTTATTATTTTTATTTGTTATTTTTAATAAAATTCCTAGGATTTTCTATGCATGTTATTAAGGTAGCAGAGAAAGGGTCACAGTTCTCCAGGACAATGGAGACAGTTGTAGGTAGATACACTGGCAGAAGCTGCATGTAAGACTTGAAGCAGCTTCCGAAGCAACATCAATAGAATCACATCAGGACGGCAAACTGGTAGTGATAGTTCAAGTAACTTTCACTTCTCTGGCTCTTTCCACTTATTCCTTGTGTTGAAACACTTCCTACTGACAACACACAGAAAATAGATACCCTGAACAAACTTTGATGCTCTAAACACTTATGACTCATCTAGAAAATCAAATATCTAAAAAATGTAAGTGTCTCCGAAACTGCACAGAAAATTTAAGTAATGATCAAATAATAGAATTCTAATTCCACACCCCAAACTCAACAAGTTAAGGTTACAGAGGACTCATGTTAGCAAGCTGTGAATTAAAAGGAAAAAATAGGCACATGTGTAATTATTTTTTAAATGCCAACTTTCAGGAAGGGAACAAATAATCTGTAAAAAATGCAAACTAGATTGACTTAACGTTTCAGCTAATTACTGTATGATGTTAGGAGATGGTGGAGAAATGCCTAAAAATGTTTAAGAGCACAATTTTTAGTTTATTAGTTTATTTTGATTTTGGAGTCACACCCAGTGATGCTCAGGGGTTATTCTTTTTTGTTTGTTTGGTTTTTGTTTGTTTGTTTGTTTGTTTGGGTCACTCTGGCAATGCTCAAGGGTTACTCCTGGCTTTGCACTCAGGAATCACTCCTGGCGGAGCTCAGGGGACCATATGGGATGCTGGGGATATCAAACCCGGGTCGGCCTAGTGCAAAGCAAATACCCTACCCACTGTGCTATCGCTCCATCCCCTCAGGGTTTAACTTGACTCTGCACTTCGTGATCATTCCCAGAGTAGCTCAGGGGACAATGTGTGGTGCCAGGGATGGAACCCAGGTCAGCCACATGCAAAGCAAGAGACCTAAGGTCTGTACTATCTCTCCAATCCCTAGGAGACATATTTTAACTATACCTAGCCAACCTATAAATAAAAATGTGGAGCAAAATGTAGGCAATCTCCAAAACTTAACTTCTATGTCTAAATTTGTAAACAAGGAGAAAATTCTAGTTCACTTGATAAACTTCCTGAAGAATGCAAAATACTGATAAATCATCATTTTAGTTCTAATGACTTAATATACAGATGTAGATTAACAAATTATCACCTTCCTGTATGTTATTTAGAATAAAGTTATTAGAGGTATTTAGGTATAAAAACTATATATAATACATAGTTTTACATATAAGAGAAGATATTATGTGAATACTTTAAGATTGTGGAAAGTAAAGATAGTATGTGAACATTTTAAGACTGTGGAAATAGTATACGAATGACTGAAATTTGAGAAACGCTTTGTTATAGTATGTTATCATAATACATTATGCCTTCCAAGTAAGTTTGAGTTTCTTGGGTTTTTTAATGAGACTCAAAGGACTAAGATCAAGAGGGTGGATAAAGAAATTGTGGTATATATCCACGATGAAATATTACTCAGCTATGAAAAGAAAAACTGAAATGATGCAATTTGCCACTATATTGATGGAATTGGAGGGTGTCATACTGAGTGAAATCAGCTAGAAAAAGAGAGATACGGAGTGATCTCTTACATATGGGATTTAAATATATAGTAATGGGCTGAAGAGATAGTACACTGGGTACGGCTTTTGCCTAGAATCCTCAGTCTGCCAGCGTTCTAGGATTCTATCACATTTGTGCCAGGCACCACCAGGAGTCTTGCCAGCAATGATCCCTAACTGCAGAGCCAGGAATAAGCCCTGAGAACTTCTGAGTATGCCCCAAAATTGGAAAATAAAATGAGAGTGAAGAGGAAAGAAAGAGAGAAAGAAAGAAAGGAAGAAAGAAAGAAAGAGAGAAAGAGAGAAAGAAAGAAAGAAAGAAAGAAAGAAAGAAAGAAAGAAAGAAAGAAAGAAAGAAAGAAAGAAAGAAAGAAAGAAAGAAAGAAAGAAAGAAAGAGAGAGAGAGAGAAAAAGAAAGAAAGAAAGAAAGAAAGAAAGAAAGAAAGAAAGAAAGAAAGAAAGAAAGAAAGAAAGAAAGAAAGAAAGAAAGAAAGAAAGAGAGAAAGAAGAGAGAAAGAAAGAAAGAGAGAAAGAGAGAAAGAAAGAAAGAAAGAAAGGAAGGAAGGAAGAAAAAGGAAGGAAGGAAGAAAAAAGAAAGAAAAAGAAGGAAAGAGAAAGAGAAAATGAAAGATAGAAAAGAGGGAAAGAAGGAAGAAAGGGATAAAAAAGAAAAGAAAGAAAAAAGAGACAAAGAAAGAGAAAGAAAGGAAGAGAGAGAGAAAGAGGAAGGAAGAAAAAAAGAAAGAAAAAGAAGGAAAGAGAAAGAAAGAGAAAGAGAAAATGAAACAGAAAGAAAAGAGGGAAAGAAGGAAGGAAGAAAAGGAGAAGAAAAGAAAGAAAGAAAGAAAGAAAGAAA